>NC_134353.1:632368447-632668447 GCF_048569485.1 Anomaloglossus baeobatrachus
CCCCTATATACACCTGTATTATACTACACCCCTATATACACCTGTATTATACTACAGCACTACACCCCTATATACACCTGTATTATACTACACCCCTATATACACCTGTATTAAACTACACCACTACACCCCTATATACACCTGTATTATACTACACCCCTATATACACCTGTATTATACTACACCACTACACCTGTTACGGTTGCTGCGAGCACTGGAGACTATGTCCAGATTTCTTGCTACTGCACATGTGCGAGCGCTGGAGACTAAGTCCAGATTTCTTGCTACTGCACATGTGCGAGCGCTGGAGACTAAGTCCAGATTTCTTGCTACTGCACATGTGCGAGCGCCGGAGACTAAGTCCAATCTTGGAGCCATTGCACATGTGCGGGTGACATCATCGCTGACACGAGGTCACATGTCTCTGACACCTTCTGTGCCGATTGGTCGCTGGTCATGTGCTTGTGACGTCTTGCTCGGTGATAGGCCAGCATGACGTCACTCCTGTCGTTCTGGAAGCGGATTGGCTCTGGTGTCCTCCATCTTGGATGAGGCACAGAGTCTATATAAGACCCTGACACACGCCGCATGGTGCTCAGTCCTCTTGGTTCATGCATATGAGTAGACGCTCTGTGCGCGTTCCTCTAGGCATTTCTCTGTCTATGCTAGGTGAGCGCTACCGGCAGGGTAGCGTTCTTATACCTTACAGCTTCGGCTGCTGTCCGTATCCTTACCTCTTAGGGGAGCGGACATAGGCAGGTGCCTGAGGCACATGGTCTGGCTGGGCCTTGTGATTGTACTCGTAGGTGGACGTTGCCGCTAGGGTAACGTTCCTTATACTGCGTCTGGCAGTTGTTCGTATCCTCGCACACTAGGGGAGCGAACAGAGGTAGGAGCTTTGTGCGGCTTACGCTGCTGTTCGTCTCTTTTGCACCACTAGAAGAGCGGACCTAGGCAGGTGCCATATCTAGTGGTTCGTGTCCTCGCACACTAGTGGAGCGAACGCAGGTAGGAGCTTTGTGCGGCTTACGCTGCTGTTCGTCTCTTTTGCACCACTAGAAGAGCGGACCTAGGTAGGTGCCATTTCGCACACATTGCCTTTGTCTCTGTGATTATTAACAGAGATCATTCCACACACCCTCCAAGTAAGGGAGGAATTGCTTTACTTTCTTATTATATCTTTCTGTGAGTTAACAGAGGTATTGCACTCTGCCATAGTCTGCAGCAAAGTCTTTGCACGGTGGACCCTGACTGTCTGATACTCCTTTCGGTTATTATCAGACAGCCCCCCGTAACAACACCCCTATATACACCTGTATTATACTACACCCCTATATACACCTGTATTATACTACACCACTACACCCCTATATACACCTGTATTATACTACACCCCTATATACACCTGTATTATACTACACTCCTATATACACCAACTACACCCCTATATACACCTGTATTATACTACACCCCTATATACACCAACTACACCCCTATATACACCTGTATTATACTACACCCCTATATACACCAACTACACCCCTATATACACCTGTATTATACTACACCCCTATATACACCAACTACACCCCTATATACACCTGTATTATACTACACCCCTATATACACAAACTAAACCTCTATATACACCTGTATTATACTACACCCCTATATACACCACTATATACTACACCACTACACCCCTATATACACCACTATATACTACACCACTACACCCCTATATACACCACTATATACTACACCACTACACCCCAAATATTTGTCAACAGTTACCCCCCGCCCGCCCCCCCATTGTCCCGCAGTAACCACTCACCTGTCTTCTTATTGTCCCCTCCTCAGGCTCCTCCGTACGAGCCCCCCGCTGAGCTGCTTCTTTCACATGCCCAGGCTTCGCCGACGCTGTATTGCTAGGAGCCGCTGCCTCTCTCCGTACAGGCCCCGCCGCTGCAGCGTCTTCTGCTGCCGGGCGGGAACTTTTCAAATGACACACGCGCGCCATACTGACGACATCAGGGTGCGTGTGTGTCACAGAAAAAGGTGCCGGACAGGGAACAGAGGAGAGATTCCTGCGTTCCGCTGCCTGCACTGACTGTGCGGCGCTGCAGGATCTGTCCTCTGTTCCCTGCTCTGCACGTAGCGTGTGATGAGGGCAATCTGACCACGGGCCTCCTGGAGCTCCGGACAACAGGTCAGATTGCCCTCATCAGTGACCGGCCAGCAAGGACGCCCTGAACCAGGCGGGCCGGTCACCGAGAGTAGGCAGGCCGGATGTGGCCCGCGGGCCGCCCCTTGCCCAGGTCTGTACTAGACGAATAGCTGATATTAGATTAGGGTAAGTTAGTCCTTTTTTGTTTCGTCTATTGAAACCTAAAGGCTATGTACCCACGTTGCTTCTTTTCTGCACATAAAAAGCATATTTTGGCAGGAAAAAAGCAGCTGAAAAAACACACATTTTTTACTGTGTTTGTGCATTTTTTCTGCTTCTTTTATTGCTTTCTGTTAGTCACGGCGATAGCGGGGGGTTTCAGGCCCCATGATCACCGCCGGGTCTGGCTGAGGTTACAGCTGGTACCCAGCTCTTACTGCCCCGGAGCAGTGCATACACCGTTACTGGCAGTTTAACCCCCTGAATGCTGCGATCACAGCATTCAGAAGACAGGGAAAGGAATCGCTTACCTATCCCTGGCGACCGGGTCCCTGTAATGTGATTTCAGGGACCCAATTGCTGCCACAGTAACCCTGGGTCGTCACCATGACGACCCCGTGTTACTGATTTACAGAGAGCTGTATGCACGGTGTGTGAGGTGAAGTGATGCGCTATAATGCCCTGTAGTGATAAAGCTCTGCAGGGGATTATAGAAACATAGAAAAATCACGCAGAAACAATTGGCACGCTGCTTCTTTTTTCAGCAACAAAATCTGCAAAGAAAAAAGCAGCAGCATGTGCACAGCAAGTCAGGGTTCTCATAGACGTTGCTGGGATGCTTTTTTCTTGCTTTTATTGATTAAAATAAGCAAGTAAAAATGCATGAAAAAATGCAAAAAAAAAAAACCCGACACGTGGGCACAAGGCCTTAACCAAACAATAATCGCAGTCATTACTGTGCTCCTGCTGTTCACACTACATCATTGGAATAACAAGGTGAAAATATGTCTCCTTGCCTTTATACCACAAGCAGACATCTTCTTTGCATCTTTTGCACAACTTATGGGGAGCCCATGCCTTGTCTTGATCCACAAGCTGTAATTTGAAGTACCCAAAATAAATGTTCTTTGTTGCGTTTTAACAGTGTATTCACAATGTGATTTTTTTCCAGAAGGAGAAAGATTTCTCTGAATCACGTAGAATTATAGTCACTGAAGAGTCCTTTGGATTGTTCCTTACTTTGGCAGCGGGGCATTTGACCCCTTCTTATGCGATTTATCTGGTTCCAAGTGGGGCACCAGCAGCCGGTTTCACATGTGCGTCTAGTGGTTGTGACTCTCACAACATCTCGAAGTGAGCACCTCAGTGTTGTTCTTCCATAACACCCCTCAGATAAGACCCTATTTTCCGCTCCTTTTGTCTTCCCGTTTATTTATAGGTGGCAGAAATTATGTCATACCTGGAAGGAGCCCATACAGTCTAGCATCTACCATTACTAAAGGTCCTTAAGTAGCCCTTCTCTGCTGAGCTCCGTCCATTATGGTCATATGATCACGACATCAGAACAGAGCTGAGAATTGGAGAAGCGGTGGTGAAGCACCTGTGCTGATGTCACAATCTTGTGACCGTAATGGGTGGAGGAGGGCAAAGAAGTGATGTTGAAGGACCTGTGACGTGATCAATTACAATGCTGGGGGCGTGACTAAGCTAAAACAAAGAATCATGCCTAAACCTGAGTGGCAGTGACTGATGCCAGCAAAAAAGTGCCGCCCCTATGACTGGAGCCTAAGGTATTTACTGCATTCACCTAAGCATATAAAGTCTTTATTTAAGATAAATACAAGGATTTTTTTTTCTTTTTAAAACCATGTTCGTGATGCACATTGCATCATTTAAACGCATTGGGGGCGATTCACTATAAAAAAAAAATGACATGACAGGGTCCCTTTAAGCTATGCCATGGAATAAATGGACCTTTTTTTCTATGAGACAATCGTAGTAATTTTGGGATCCATACCACTTACATGCACTTGCAAAATAGCACAATGTACAGTCATGGCCAAAAGTTTTGAGAATGCTACAAATATTAATTTTTACAAAGTCTACTGCTTAAGTTTTTCTAATGGCAATTTGCATATACTCCAGAATGTCATAAAGAGTGATCAGCTTAACAGCAATTACTTGCAAAGTCAATATTGGCTAAGAAAATGAACTTTAACCCCCAAAACACATTTTAACATCATTGCATTCCTGCCTTAAAAGGAGCAGCTAACATTGTTTTAGTGATTGTTCCATTAACACAGGTGTGGGTGTTGATGAGGACAGGGCTGGCGATCAATCAGTCATGATTAAGTAAGAATGACACCACTGGACACTTTAAAAGGAGGCTGGTGCTTGGTATCATTGTTTCTCTTCAGTTAACTATGGTTATCTCTAAAGAAACACGTGCAGCCATCATTACTCTGTACAAAAATGGCCTAACAAGGAAGAGTATCGCAGCTACAAAGATTGCACCTCAGTCAACAATCTATCGCATTATCAAGAACTTCAAGGAGAGAGCTTCCATTGTTGCCAAAAAGGCTCCAGGGCGCCCAAGAAGGACCAGCAAACGCCAGGACCGTATCGTAAAACTGTTTCAGCTGCGGGATCGGACTACCAGCAGTGCCGAGCTAGCTCAGCAATGGCAGCAGGCTGGTGTGTGTGCTTCTGCATGCACTGTGAGGCGGAGACTCTGAGCAAGGCCTGGTTTCAAGGAGGGCAGCAAAGAAGCCACTTCTCTCCAGAAAAAACATCAGGGACCGACTGATATTCTGCAAAAGGTACAGGGAGTGGACTGCTGAGGACTGGGGTAAAGTCATTTTCTCAGATGAATCCCCTTTTCGATTGTTTGGGGCATCTGGAAAACAGCTTATTAGGAGAAGAAGAGGTGAGTGCTACCACCAGTCTTGTCTCATGCCAACTGTTAAACATCCTGAAACGATTCATGTGTGGGGTTGCTTCTCAGCCAAGGGAATCGGCTCACTCACAGTCTTGCCTAAAAACACAGCCATGAATAAAGAATGGTACCAGAAAGTCCTCCAAGAGCAACTTCTCCCAACTGTCCAAGAGCAGTTTGGCGCCCAACAATGCCTTTTCCAGCATGATGGAGCACCTTGCCATAAAGCAAAGGTGATCACTAAATGGCTCATGGAACAAAACATAGAGATTTTGGGTCCATGGCCTGGAAACTCCCCAGATCTTAATCCCATTGAGAACTTGTGGGCAATCATCAAGAGACGGGTGGACAAACAAAAACCAACAAATTCTGGCAAAATGCAAGCATTGCTTATGCAAGAATGGACAGCTATCAGTCAGGATTTGATCCAGAAGTTGATTGAGAGCATGCCAGGGAGAATTGCAGAGGTCCTGAAGAAGAAGGGTCAACAGTGCAAATATTGACTTGCGGCATTAACTCATTCTAACTGTCAATATAACCTTTTGGTACTCATAATATGATTGCAATTATATTTCTGTATGTGATGTAAACATCAGACAAACACAATTAAAAACCAGAGGGCAACAGATCATGTGAAAATATAATTTTGGTGTCATTCTCAAAACATTTGGCCATGACTGTAATTAAATTGTTCTGCCCATAAGGAACACTAGTGAAGAATAAGATAAAAGACGACAACATACCACGTCCTCCCTGGCTATGCAAGAGCCTCCGAGTTGTTCCAGCAGCTCCTTCTGCAGCCGATAGGTGACATGCTGAGGGATACAGGGCAGGTCCTCTCGTCTAAAGTGGCGGACAGACTCCAGCTCCAATCCCAAAGCATCAGCAAAGCGCACTCTCTTTCTTGTCTCCGGACTACGGTGTCGCTCTACCCGGGACACGCGCAGCGCAGGTGCAGACCGTGAGCGCCACCTGCGAGGGACAGTCTGGGGTTTCACTGTACAGGAGAGGCCAGTGCAGGACGGCCCTTCTTCTATCTCATCGTGCTCCTCTAAACTGGGTCTTGCTGTACGGTAGTAGGCTCGTTCATACAACCCGGCTATATAACTTAGGTTTCTGGGGATGTCCCCAGAGGGAGGCCGAGAAGGACGAGACATTGTATGTAACAAGCTATCCTGTCTGTGCCATGCAGCTTCCCAGTGTCCAGCTCACACCTCTCAGCCCTCTGCTGCCCAGATCACACCTCTCAGCCCTCTGCTGCCCAGATCACACCTCTCAGCCCTCTGCTGCTCAGCTCTTACCCTTCTGCATCTCAGCTGTCACTCCTCTGCTGCCCAGCTCACATCCCTCTGCTACCCAGGTCTCAGTCTTCTGCTGTCCAGCTCACAGCCCTCTGCTGCCCAACTCACACCTCTCACCCCTTTGCTGCCCAGCTCACATCTCTCTGCTGCCTTGCTCACACCTCTCAGGTCACACCTCTCTGCTACACAGCTCTCACCCCTCTGCTGCCCAGCTCTCTTCTCTTTGCTGCCCAGCTGTTACCCCCCTGCTGCCCAGCTCTCTCCTCTCTGCTGCCCAGCTCCCTCCTCTTTGCTGCCCAGCTGTTACCCCCCTGCTGCCCAGCTCTCTCCTCTCTGCTGCCCAGCTCCCTCCTCTCTGCTGCCCAGCTGTTACCCCTCTGCTGCCCAGCTGTTACCCCTCTGCTGCCCAGCTCTCTCCTCTCTGCTGCCCAGCTGTTACCCCTCTGCTGCCCAGCTCCCTCCTCTTTGCTGCCCAGCTGTTACCCCTCTGCTGCCCAGCTCTCTCCTCTCTGCTGCCCAGCTCTCTCCTCTCTGCTGCCCAGCTGTTACCCCTCTGCTGCCCAGCTCCCTCCTCTTTGCTGCCCAGCTCTCTCCTCTCTGCTGCCCAGCTGTTACCCCTCTGCTGCCCAGCTCCCTCCTCTTTGCTGCCCAGCTGTTACCCCCCTGCTGCCCAGCTCTCTCCTCTCTGCTGCCCAGCTCCCTCCTCTCTGCTGCCCAGCTGTTACCCCTCTGCTGCCCAGCTGTTACCCCTCTGCTGCCCAGCTCTCTCCTCTCTGCTGCCCAGCTGTTACCCCTCTGCTGCCCAGCTCCCTCCTCTTTGCTGCCCAGCTGTTACCCCTCTGCTGCCCAGCTCTCTCCTCTCTGCTGCCCAGCTCTCTCCTCTCTGCTGCCCAGCTGTTACCCCTCTGCTGCCCAGCTCCCTCCTCTTTGCTGCCCAGCTCTCTCCTCTCTGCTGCCCAGCTCTCTCCTCTCTGCTGCCCAGCTCTCTCCTCTCTGCTGCCCAGCTGTTACCCCTCTGCTGCCCAGCTCCCTCCTCTTTGCTGCCCAGCTCTCTCCTCTCTGCTGCCCAGCTGTTACCCCTCTGCTGCCCAGCTCTCTCCTCTTTGCTGCCCAGCTGTTACCCCTCTGCTGCCCAGCTCTCTCCTCTTTGCTGCCCAGCTGTTACCCCTCTGCTGCCCAGCTCTCTCCTATTTGCTGCCCAGCTCTCTCCTCTTTGCTGCCCAGCTGTTACCCCTCTGCTGCCCAGCTCTCTCCTATTTGCTGCCCAGCTCTCTCCTCTTTGCTGCCCAGCTGTTACCCCTCTGCTGTCCAGCTCTCTCCTATTTGCTGCCCAGCTCTCTCCTCTCTGCTGCCCAGCTGTTACCCCTCTGCTGCCCAGCTCTCTCCTATTTGCTGCCCAGCTCCCTCCTCTTTGCTGCCCAGCTCTCTCCTCTTTGCTGCCCAGCTCTATCCTCTTTGCTGCCCAGCTCTCCTCTTTGCTGCCCAGCTCTCTCCTCTTTGCTGCCCAGCTGACACCCTCAGTTATCCCGTGTCCTCTGTATCACTGCCCTGCTCCATCACAGCATCCCGCATCCTGCAGACAACTGGACCATTCCCGTAATGCTCAGTGTAGAGCGGCCGCCGACGCTCCAGCCCGTGCCCACCCCTCCTCCTGTCCGCACAGCAGATTGGAGGGGAGCTGCAGGGCGGAGCCCAATGCAAGGTGATCTGTGTTGGAGCAGACATGAGGAAACCGGAGACAAGAGTGGCGGTAACCGGCATGCTGGGCCCCGGAGCTGCTAATGCCACTGCATGTGAGGAGAAAGCGACTATACAAGGCCCGGGACACACCGCCGCACTCAGGAGCAGCCCGGCTGAGGAACACATGCGGCGCCGCATGGCCCAGGCTCGGTGCGGGGATATGCTCTGTCGCTCTGGTGGTGGACTGATGGAACACTGTGGCAGATGTTGTGGTGACCGGCGCCGTGACTGTACCGGTACTGTACCGTGAGGGAGCTGCCAACTGTACGTAAGCCCTAGGTGCATGTCGGCCACATACTCTGCACATTACGGTATGGCGGCATTTTCTGCTCCCGTGCGCCAGTCTGCTCCGTCCAATCAGGAGGAGTCTACTGAAGCTGGACTGACGTCATCGGGCGTCGCCATGACAGAACCGGAAGTGGATTCCGCTGAAACCGAAAAGGGGAGAGGAACGGACTGAGGTGGTAGCGAGCAGCATGAGAGTGGCTGCAAAAGGCTACGGGGGGTCCCCGAGCAGCACATGACTGGTGAGAGGCCGGCACCGCTCTGCCACGGGGCTGCAATGGCTGAGCTGCAGGGGGTGGGGGTTGTCAGCACATCTCTATAGGAGCTGATACTGGTAGGACTGCTGCCTGCTCTGCAGCACAGGAGTGCTGACAGGCAGCAGCTCCACCACCTACTGCTGGAGCCAGCTCATCCACTGAACGCTTCTGGTGCTGCACATCTGGCCCCCATAGACACCAGTACAGCCTGTGCCCTCCAAATCCCATCACTGACAGTATAATGGCCAGAGCCAAATCATCTACTTATCCAGAGCTAACGGAAGAAAGTGATTCTCCAGCCGTGGTCCAAATAAAATAGTAAGCTTCATTCCGACATCTTAAAATTGTCACATTCTCAAGTATAACCGAAAAGATTTAACCCTTTTTCCCATAATGTTTCAGACCATACCCAGATCCTTATGCATGGGTTATCCATGAAATGTCGTAGGAAAAGGGATTAAAGGGAACCTGTCACCAGGTTTTTGCCATTTAATCTGAGAGCAGCATAATGTAGGGGCAGAGACCCTGATTCCAGCAATGTGTCACTCATTGGGCTGCTTAGTGTAGTTTTGATAATCTACTGCTGATTAAACAGTGATTTTATCATTAGAGGACTACTTGGTATGCTGTCTGGTTGTCCAGCATATTCATGAGCTTTGTATAACTGCTAGATCTGCAGCAAAGAAAACATTGATGTTATCAAAAGACACCAAACAGCTCAGTAAGTGACACATTGCAGGAATCGGGGTCTCTGTCTCTACATTAAGCTGCTCTCAGATGGGGGCGCACAAATCTGCTGACAAATTCCTTTTAAAGGTTTTTTTTCCCATTAACAAAGTGCACTTTAATCAATAGATCTTGGAATAATAATAATTTCCACAATTGGATGTGTTTAAAAAAAAAAAAAAAAAAAAAAAAAGTTTCCTGAGATTATCTTGTATATGTGCCCCTTCTATGTACTGTGTAATGGAGGTGTCTGACCGTACAGGAACATGATCAGTATACAGATATTACAGGATGGGACCACAAATCCTTTTTTTTTTTTTTTGTGAGGTATAACGTTTTTTAAAGCAAGCAGGAAAATGCTTTACCTCACAAAAAGCATCATCTATGATCCATTGCTGTAATATCTATATATTATTTTGCTTTTGTTCCAGCCTAGGAGATGTGGTATGATCCAACCATGTCCTTGTACAGTCAGACATGGCCATTACATAGCACACAGCAAGGGCACATATATGAAATTATATCAGCGCAGGATTTTATTTTTTCTTAAATGCATCCAATGGTAGAACTTATTATTCCATGATCTAATGATTAAACTGAACTTTGTTCATGGGAAACCCCTTTAAATGTTTTCAGATATATTTGAGAATTTCACAATATTAAGATGTTGGCATAAAGCTTACTACCTTATTTGTAGGATGGCTGGAGCATCAGTTTGTTGAATTCTCGCTGTGCCACCCCGGGCAGGAATGGCTTTCTCCATGCTGAGAACCCTACATTTGCCTTTATAGAGGTGAGCTGGTAACCATCTTTTATCACTTATCCAATGCCACCCGGCTTCTACTAGAACTGTTATCCAGACAGATAAAGATGTATCTACCTTACTAATATCAGCCCTGATGTCCCACCTTCAGTCTTGCTGAACTTTTGGGTTTGCTTTGGCACACACACTCACCCCTGTCTGCAAATGACTAATGATGTGCAAGAAAGGACTGACTGGTTTTGGATCAGCCTTGGTGGAGAAGGCGGCTGGATTAAATAGCCCCTTCAAGTGTGTGGTCACAAATTGACACAGAGGGAAGGGGGGCGTCATTTTGGTATCGGGATGTCTGACCAGTGCTGTAGTCATTGTCCATGGCATTTATTTTACATATATAGCACCATTAAATTCCACTGTGCTTTACAGACATAATCACTGTCCCCATTGGGGCTCACAGTCTGAATTTCCTATCAGTATGTCTTTGGAGACTGCTGAAAATAGTCAGGCACCGTGCCGGGCTTTCTCCGGCGGTCCCATAGTCCAGAGGTTCCCAACTCCAGTCCTCAAGGCACACCAACAGTGCATGTTTTCAGGATTTCCTTAGTATTGCACAGGTGATAATTTAATCACCTGCAAAGGTGCTGAATCCAACACCGATGGAATGCTAAAGAAATCCTGAAAACATGCACTGTTGGCGGCCCTCGAGGACTGGAGTTGGGAACCTCTGCCATAGACAATGAATGTAGCAGTAGTTGAGCATGTCCCCCTTGGCTCTCCCCTCATTCTTGCGAATACTATGGATAGGGGATAGCGCTTAAATTCCCCAGAATCCTGGTATTTTGGGGTCTTTACCATTGTTGCTTTTGGCTCAGTAAGGCATAATCTGCTGACAGATTCTTTATAAAGCGGCACTGCTAAGATGTCTGAACGGCTGCCGAGTGGATAATTACAGGCAGGAAGTAATCTCGTTCTGGAATTCCCCTTTAATATCTGCAATTCCCTTGTTGCCTCCCTATTCCTTCCTTTTCAGTACAGGTTGTACATGTATTTCTCTTTCTAGAAAGCCTGGATGGCGCAGTCGGACCCAAGAACCCGCCCCCTGGTGGAGGACTTTGTACGGTATAAATTGTGCCAGCGAAGCTTAGTACCCGATCCAAGCCAACCTGCATCCTGTCCTCTGCACTCAGCCATGCGGGCCGCTGGGGATGAATTTGAGGAACGTTTCCGGCAGGCTTTCAGTGAAATCTCTGCACAGATACACGTGACCCCTGGCACAGCATATACACATTTCGCGGAGGTGGCAAGTGGCCTGTTCCAAGGTGGGGTGAATTGGGGTCGTGTAGTAGCATTTTTTGTGTTCGGCGCTGCACTGTGTGCGGAGAGTGTCAACAAGGAGATGGCCCCTCTTCTGCCACGGATCCAAGACTGGATGGTGACCTATATTGAGACTAACTTGAGGGATTGGATGCTGAGCAATGGCGGATGGGTGAGGCTTGCTTTTATGGCATGAACATTGTGTATAGGTCTTTAGTAAATCTTGTGCACATTTCCCTTCCATTGTGTACCCCCTTGTACTAATAATGGCTTTCTTTGCTTTAGAATGGGTTCCTGGCTCTCTATGGAGATGGGGCTATAGAAGAAGCACGGAGGCAACGTGAAGGAAACTGGGCTTCATTGAAGACTGTACTGACTGGGGCAGTGGCTCTTGGTGCTCTTATGACTGTGGGAGCTCTATTTGCCAGCAAGTGACACCCAAAGCAACAGACACTAAATGTCCATTGCAAACAGCGTGCTTATCCATGCGCAACCAGCTGTGTGTTTGAAGCTGAATGGCATTGTTTCTCGGTATATGTACATTCGGTGTGAGGATGAATGTTTATTATCGCCGTGCATGTAGGCCGGAGTCTGTACACGGCATGTCTGCAGCCATATACCTTTCAGTGCATGTGATGTAAATTTGTCTTGTGTGGAAGCAATGCTTGTGTGTGTCTGGTGCCTGTGATGCTTTGTGTATGGAATAACGACCTGGATTGCTCTGTATCCATTTGTGTCTGTGAGCAGTGCAGGTATTTATTGCTTTTTCTTGCTGCTGGTCATGTACACTTTAATAGAATATGTGGGAGCTTTTTCCTCTGCTGCAGTAATAACCGTGACGTTTCACCATTGCCCTTTAATCTAGAAAAATCAGCTTAAGGGTGCTTTACACGCTGCGACATCGCTAACGATATATCGTTGGGGTCACGTCGTTAGCGAGTGACACCAAGGAGCGACGTGCAACGATCGCCAAAACGTCAGAAATCGTTGATCGTTGACACGTCGCTCCTTTTCCAAATATCGTTGGTGGTGCATGCCGCTGGTTGTTCGTCGCTCCTGCGGCTTCACACATCGCTATGTGTGACGCCGCAGGAATGATGAACATCTCCTTCCCTGTGTCCACCGGCAATGCGGAAGGAAGGAGGTGGGCGGCATGTTCCGGCTGCTCATCTCCGCCCCTCCGCTGCTATTGGGCAACCGCTTAGTGATATCGCTATGATGCCGAACATACCTCCCCCTTGAATGAGGGATTGTTCGGCGGTTACAGCGACATCGCTGACAAGGTGTGTGTGACGCTGCTGTAGCGATAATGTTCGCTACGGCAGCGATCACCAAATGTCGCACCAACGACGGGGGTGGGTGCTATTGCGCACATCGCTAGCGATGTCGCACGTGTAAAGCACCCTTTAGGCTTGGTTCACATTGACGTTGTTGCAATTTCTGTCATTTGTACTGGAACAAATAGCATTTTTTTTTTTCTTCATGTAAAATGATGGAAACCTGCAAAACGCCATTGTAAGTATGTGCTGTCCGTCATGTGACAGATCCGTCCCTGGCATAATTTTTAGTTTTTCTGCATTTAGGCGAATCCAGCCCAACCAATAGATTGTTCCTAAATATGTGTTTCATTGATTGTAAACCCCTTTGCATAATTAGCAGGTCTCTTTTTGTTCTGCAGTTGGGAATATCCATAATATTAGTCTTCATTTTCTGGTCATATATGCAGATATATGCCAAACCCCTCTTTAAAAACTGTCCTTACCTGGTCAAAATATTTGTTTTTATTGCCTTCATCAGTCCTAGTAATGAAAAGCCTGCGGAGGAGGAAGCTCCCACCTAGGTCATCCTCACATAAGGGAACAGTGGCTTCCTTCCCTGCAGAACAATATTACACTGAAAATTGGAGCAAATGTTATCCATGCATTAAAGATTCCTTAGCCACAACTGTTTGCTATTGTTTTACTGTCTTCTAAGTGACCTACTGACTTGTAGGCTTTCTTAGGAAATTTGGGGCCTATGCATATTTTATAGTGTTTTTTTTTTTTTTTTTTTTTAATTTCCAAATGTAAATGTACTTGTGGTTCACTGTGTTAGAGAATTGCATTGGGAAAGCAGATGTGCTGCCGATTCATCATACATTTAAACCCTTCTACATTGAAAGGGGTATAATTCACTTTGAAAATCCTCAATCCATGCAGAGAAAAAAAGGCACCATCATGTGGATTGTGAAATGACGTATGAAAAATGAATTTGCCTGGTACTGTAATCCCCATGCTAATTTTATCTGCAGGTAAAAGCCACAGCTATTTCACTCATTTGTGGACTTATCTGCTTAAGGGGTACAAGAGCCTAAATATTAGAAATAATGCAGAATATTCTAGAATTGTAGTGAAAATGAATATTCTTTTTAATAGTGCACATCAATTTTAAAGGTGTTGTCCCATTTAAAAAAAAACTCCGTTCCCCAGCACAGTTTTTTGTTAGATTTTTTTTTTTTTCTTTAAATGTCCCCATGGGAACAGGGACTTGTCCATGTTGCACTTAAAGGGAACCAATCATCAGGATTTTCGTATATAACCTAAAGCCCGTGCTATACTGGCACTATCGGGCTGATTCTATACATACCTGTAGTGGTCAGCTCGGATGTTTAAGCTGTCAAATACAAGAAAGTAAACTTTTAAAAAATCAGCAGCTTCTTGATTGGCATTTGCAACTGAGCAGATAATATATGGGTGGGTATTCAGATGGATTCCCGCCCCCTTGCCTTGCCCCCCCGCCCATATGTCATTCCCATGTGACCAGAAGGGGCGGGGCCTCAGCCAACAAAGCTAGGTACCAGGTCACATGGGTATGACCTCGCCACAGGTCCTTAATCAAAGTGATTTGTTTGTATAATACCATAGTGAACAGAGCGGGAGGAACAACAGGCAGGGGGGCGGGAATCCATCTGAATACCCACCCATATATTATTTGCTCAGTTGCAAATGCCAATCAAGAAGCTGCTGATTTTTTTTTTTAAAGTTTACTTTCTTGTATTTGAAAGCCTAAACATCCGAGTTGACCATTACAGGTATGCAGATAAGTAGCCTGATAGTGCCAGTAGAGCACTGGCTTTAGGTTATATACGAAAATCCTGATGAGGATATAAAGAACCCCTTAAATATGCCTGATCCTTCTTCTCCCTTTATAGTTGGCATAATGTATGTGGACACCTTGCATATTTAGAAACCATACATTACACGCCCTAGCTAAAACAGTGAACGCAGGTCTGTTTCTGTTTTGGTATTCCCCTACTCTTCCAAGAGCCATCTTTTTTTTCTTTGTGTCAACTTAGCTGTATGAGGCGTTATTTTAAATTACACCATTCCAACTATACGTTACAATGTACTGAAAAATACACAAGTGTTTTGGGTTTTAACTGGAGCTTTGTCATAGCAGGCACTTGGATTTTCATCAGGCTACTTCATCAGCACCCCTCGATTACGTTTTAACGGAGCCGATGGACGCATGAAGTGGTGTCCCCTCGGACCACGTGCTTTAAATACTACTGACAGAGAGTGGCGGCAGAATTTAAAAGGAACCTGTCAGGTCTCATATGCACTTTGAACCGCAAGCAGTTCTGGGTGCATATTTCTAATCCCTGCCTAACTATCCCAGCATTTACAAGCGTACATAAAGAGATCATAAGAAAAAGTATTTCTAGAGATCATTTGAGATGCAAATGAGTACAGGGACTAGTCACAAGGGTGTTATTTCCCCCGACTAGTCTGCCCTCATAGCACGTTAGCCCGCCCCTGTGGGCGTGCTAACATACTATTCAATGCAGCCTGGACCCTGCATATCTGTCCTTTGTTACCGCCTCCGACGCTGGGTGTAGGCTCAGGGCGCATGATCAGAAGTCCTGGCACTTCCAGTCATGCGCACTTTGAAGCTGGGTGTATACATCTTGGCTTCAGCGAGGTCTACTGTGCATGCCTGGGAGTGCTGGGCAATTGTGATCATGCACACTGAGCTTAAACCCGGCCTTTGAGGCGATGACAACGGAAAGGTATGTTCATCCATGCTGATGATGCTGGGAATGGAATGGCATGTTAGCATGCCCACAGGGGCATAAGAGGGCAGACTAGTCGGGGGAAATAACGTCCCTTGCAACTAGTCCCTGTGCTCATTAAGTATCTTTAGAAATACTTTTTCTAAAGATCTCTATATGTATGCTACTAGATGCTGGGACAGTTAGGTAGGGATTAGCAATATGCATCCAGAACTGCTCGTGGCTCTGGGTGCATAGGGGACCTGACAGGTTCTCTTTAAGAGGTTATCAGCAGTGAGCGGAGCTTAACACTGGTTGCTGCTATTAGAAGCTGATGCTGGCTGTGTAATATTGGACATTATTAGTAAAAGTCTTAATCAGTGAAAAGATTTCTCTGATCCTATAATGATGGCATTTCATTGTGATTTGCCATCACTTTATGAACATGGGCCTCTGGGACTTTGTTTTTAGTGAAGTTTGGTAAAAGGTTGGTTGTGTAGTAAGCTGTGTGGGCACCATTAACAGGTATTTTCCTATAAGTGGAGACTGTCAAGCTTTACTGTGAACTATTTGGATGTAGAAGGGCGATGCACAGCAATGAAATCAATCAATTAGGGGGTGCTGCATGCTTGTGGGGGACAAGCGCATGTAAGAAAAGAAGTAAGCGTGAATGTGAGCACACCACCACTGGTGACATGAACTATGCTTCATTAATACGAAACACATTAAAACCATTTAAAATATTTTTGAAACAGTGTATCCTCAATATTGTTGCAGAGCTATGCAATCCCTGAAAAAACAATAATCAATATGTCCACCTATAGAGAAAAGATAATACCTAGTCCATGAGTCCCCGGTTAGGTGCGTGTGTGGCAATGTACTGCTCCAAGGCTCGTCTCTATCACGTCTCCCCTCCATGTCTGCCTCTTCATCTTACTGGCATTGGCAGTACATTGCCACACACACCTGACTGGGGGGACCTCATGGACTAAGTATTCTCTTCTTTGTTCATTAGTGTATCCAGGGCTCTGGATGTTATTTGGCACTTGGTCTGTGTGTGGACATATTGACTATTGTATTTTCAGGCATTGCATAGCTCTTTCCTTGGTGTTTGTATGGATTTTGGTATACTATACCTCTCCATCATTTGCCATTCTTTCTAGAGCTGGTTTACATGTTACATGGTTTAGGGATGATGAGCAAGCAATAGGAAAAAAATAGGACTTTGTGTGCCACAGTTGCGTAACAGCATAATTGAATATCACCCAAAACCATGTGGTTGCATGTAAAAATATATTATATATATATATATATATATATATATATATATATATATATATATATATATATATATATATAATAAATTCAGGGATGGGGATAACAATCAATCAAAAGACAATATAATGAATCATATGTAATGCAGGGAACGAGGGCAAGGAAAAACTGGCACGGTAGACCATACAGAGTCATGCAAGTAAATGGACCCATAAGAACTAGCCTGACAATCTACAGTATATAACAACTGCTGACATGCAAAAGGATTCAGTCAAGCATAGTTAAACAAGGGGTTAAAGGTAATCCAAAAGGACCAAGGTAAAGAACCATCCAGGGATATACATGAACCCAGGATTAGATCATAATAATCCAAGTAAGAGGAAAAAGGTCCAAAAAGAGGTAATTAACTCACCCATAACAGAGGTCACGTCAGATGGAATTTAGTAGGTGTACCCCTACGCATCTCGCAAAAAGCTTCATGAGGGGGAAGAGAGTGGAGTGGCATGAAGCTTTTTGCGAGACGCGGCGGCATGGTGGCTCAGTGGTTAGCACTGCAGCCCTGCAGTGCTGGGGTCCTGGGTTCGAATCCCACTAAAGACACCATCTGCAAGAAGTTTGTATGTTCTCCCCGTGTTTGCGTGAGTTTCCTCCCACACTCCAAAGACATACAGATAGGTAATTTAGATTGTGAGCCCCAATGGGGACAGTGTGCCTGATGTATTTAAAGCGCTGCGGAATATGTTAGCGCTATATAAAAATAAAGATTTTTTTTTTTTTTTTAATTTTTATTTTTTTATTATGATCTAATCCTGGGTTCATGTATATCCCTGGATGGTTCTTTACCTTGGTCCTTTTTGATTACCTTTAACCCCCTGTTTAACTCTATTCTTGACTGAATCCTTTTGCATGTCAGCAGTTGTTATATACTGTAGATTGTCAGGCTAGTTTTTATGGGTCTATTTACTTGCATGACTCTTTAGGGTCTACCGTGCCAGTTTTTCCTTGCCCTCATTCCCTGCATTACATATGATTCATTATCTTGTCTTTTGATTGATTGTTATCCCCATCCCTTATATATAATAAAAATATATTTCTTTGTCGCTCCATTGGGAGACCCAGACAATTGGGGTGTATAGCTTCTGCCTCCGGAGGCCACACAAAGTATTACACTTTAAAAAGTGTAACCCCTCCCCTCTGCCTATACACCCTCCCGTGCATCACGGGCTCATCAGTTTTATGCTTTGTGTTGAAGGAGGCACACATTCACTCAAGCTCCCATTTTAGTCAGCAGCAGCTGCTGGTTATATCGGATGGAAGAAAAGAGGGCCCCCAACAGGGCCCCCGGCATGCTCCCTTCTCACCCCACTAAGTCGGCGGTGCTGTTAAGGTTGAGGTACCCATTGCGGGTACAGAGGCTGGAGCCACATGCCGTTTTTCCTTCCCCATCCCTTAGAGGCTCTGGGAGAAGTGGGATCCTAACCGGTCACCATTCACTGGGACCGGGCTCCCTCCGCAGCCCCTGGGGGAATCTGCCGGACAGGAGACTGGATATCATCAGGGACAGGCCCTGCATCTAAAAGGTACTCTGTCCCCTTGGGGACGGCGCATGGAGCGCCTGTGTCACAGACACTGCAGCGGCTGCTGTTTTTTTTGTGACGACCGGGACTACCGCGCCGACCGCGCCTGTTTGCCGGCCGCGCTATTAAATTTGGTCCCCGGCTTCATGCGGCCTAGTACCATAACTCCCGCCCCCGGGCCTGCCAGTCAGGGGTAAGGGCGGGACGGTCGACTGGACGTCGGCAGTGAGGGCTGGAGCATACTTAGGTGTCCTCCTCCCCCCTCACTGATCACTGTGGGGCACCAGATTCCCGCACTTTATTAGTCACCGCCCACGGCTCCCTCCTCCCCTGAGAGCTCCGGCAGCCATTTTTACAATCACTTCTGCCGGTGGAGGATTTCAGGAACGAGCTCTGCAGCTCTGGGAGGCCCAGGCAGGGAATCTGGTGAACACACAACCGCTTTGGGCGGTCGGTAAGCCACACCGGTTACCTGGTGCTGGCCCCCCCTCGGGTGCCGAAGTGTGTGTATGTATATATATATATATTTGTATACATTTTCTCTGTTCGGCCGCATTGTTTTGCTTGTGGCTATATACCCTCAGTGATCACTCTCAGAGGAGACAACAGCATGTCGTCCGCAAAGAGCAAGGGTGCCAAGACACAGGGTTATTTTGCAACCTGTACCTCTTGTGCGGCTATGTTACCTGCAGGTTCCACCTACCCTCACTGTGAGCAATGCTCGGCCCCTGTGGCACTCACTCAGACGGAGCCTCGGGCACTGGTGGGACCCTCGGCTCAGGTAGAACCGCCGGCTTCCACTGTCCAGGTGGCAGGGACAGAGTTTGCAGTTTTGGCTGAGAAACTCTCTGAGTCGCTTTCACAATCCATGGCTCAGTCTATGGACAGATGGTCTGCTAAGATACTAGAAGCCTTGCAGTCCAGATCGGTACTTACACAGGCCCCGGGCACTGTGAGTTCATCGCCCCCAGGCCCCTCTCGGTCTGCGCAGCAGAGTGCTCCTGGGGTGACATCTAGGTCCCACGGGGAGGACTCCGACACGGACCGCAGTCCCAGGCCGGCTAAGCGGGCTCGCTGGGAACCTTCCCCGACTTCATCACGCTGTTCGGGGTCTCAGCTTGAGGACTCTCTGGAGGATGAAGCGGAGGTCGCAGCTCAGGGCTCTGATCCTGACGTTGCTCTCAATCTTGATACACCTGAAGGGGACGCCATAGTAAATGACCTTATAGCGTCCATCAACCAGGTGCTAGATCTTTCTCCCCCAACTCCACCTATAGAGGAGTCGGCTTCGCAGCAGGAGAAACACCAGTTTAGGTTTCCCAAACGTACACGGAGTGCATTTTTCGATCACTCTAACTTCAGAGATGCTGTCCAGAAGCACAGAGCATTTCCGGACAAGCGCTTTACTAAGCGCCTTAATGACACACGTTACCCCTTCCCCCCTGACGTAGTTAAGGGTTGGGCTCAGTGTCCCAAGGTGGATCCTCCAGTCTCTAGACTGGCGGCTAGATCCGTAGTATCAGTGGCAGATGGTTCATCGCTCAAGGATGCCACTGACAGGCAGATGGAGCTCCTGATGAAATCCATCTATGAAGCCCCGGCCTTTGCAGCCGTGTGGGCACTCCAAGCTATCTCAGCTTGTCTGTCTGAGATTAATGCGGTCACACGTACCTCTGCTCCGCAAGTTGCGTCTTTGACTTCGCAGGCGTCGGTATTTTCATCCCACGCCATGAATGCCGTCCTGGACTCTGCGAGCCGTACAGCGGTAGCGTCCGCCAATTCGGTGGCAGTCCGCAGGGCCATGTGGCTACGAGAATGGAAGGCAGACTCTGCTTCCAAGAAGTTCTTAACCGGTTTGCCATTTTCTGGCGACCGTTTGTTTGGCGAGCGATTGGATGAAATTATTAAACAATCCAAGGGAAAGGACTCGTCCTTACCCCAGTCCAAACCAAACAGACCTCAGCAACGAAAAATTCAATCGAGGTTTCGGTCCTTTCGGCCCTCAGCCAGGTCCCAATCATCCACGTCCAACAGGCCACAGAAGGGCCAGAGGAACTCTGATGCATGGCGGTCTAAGTCACGTCCTCCAAAGACCGCCGGAGGAACCGTCTCCAAGGCGGCCTCCTCATGACTTTCGGCCTCCCCAAACCGCATCCTCGGTCGGTGGCAGGCTCTCCCGCTTTTGCGACGCCTTGTGGCCACATGTCCAAGACCGATGGGTGAGAGACATTCTGTCTCACGGTTACAGGATAGAGCTCAGCTCTCGTCCTCCGACTCGTTTCTTCAGAACATCTCCGCCCCCCGAGCGAGCTGATGCTCTTTTTCAGGCGGTGAACACTCTGAAGGCAGAAGGAGTGGTGATCCCCGTTCCCCTTCAAGAACGTGGTCGCGGTTTTTACTCCAACTTGTTCGTGGTGCCAAAAAAGGACGGATCATTCCGTCCCGTTCTGGACCTCAAACTGCTCAACAGACACGTGAGAACCAGACGGTTTCGGATGGAATCTCTCCGCTCTGTCATTGCTTCGAGGTCCCAAGGAGACTTCCTAGCATCAATCGACATCAGGGATGCTTATCTCCATGTGCCGATTGCACCAGAGCATCAACGCTTCCTGCGTTTCGCCATCGGGGACGAACACCTTCAGTTTGTGGCACTGCCTTTCGGCCTGGCGACAGCCCCACGGGTCTTCACCAAGGTCATGGCATCCGTGGTGGCGGTCCTACACTCTCAGGGCCACTCGGTGATCCCTTACTTAGACGATCTCCTAGTCAAGGCACCCTCCCGGGTGGCATGTCAACACAGCCTGACCATTGCTCTGGAGACTCTCCAGAGGTTCGGGTGGATCATCAATTTCCCAAAGTCAAAATTGACACCGACCCAATCACTGACTTACCTCGGGATGGAGTTTCATACTCTCTCAGCGATAGTCAAGCTTCCGCTGGACAAACAGCGTTCACTGCAGACAGGGGTGCACTCTCTTCTTCGGGCCCAGTCACACCCCTTGAGGCGCCTCATGCACTTCCTAGGGAAGATGGTGGCAGCAATGGAGGCAGTTCCCTTTGCGCAGTTTCATCTGCGTCCACTTCAATGGGACATTCTCCGCAAATGGGACAGGAGGTCGACGTCCCTAGACAGGAACGTCTCTCTTTCACTGGCAGCCAAAACCTCTCTTCAGTGGTGGCTTCTTCCCACTTCTCTGTCGAAGGGAAAATCCTTCCTGCCCCCATCCTGGGCGGTGGTCACGACGGACGCGAGTCTGTCGGGGTGGGGAGCGGTCTTTCTCCACCACAGGGCTCAGGGAACCTGGACCCCGACGGAGTCCTCCCTTCAGATCAATGTTCTGGAGATAAGGGCAGTGTATCTAGCCCTAAAGGCGTTCCATCGGTGGCTGGAGGGCAGGCAGATCCGCATACAGTTGGACAACGCCACGGCGGTCGCGTACATCAACCACCAGGGCGGCACACGCAGTCGTCAAGCCTTCCAAGAAGTTCGGCGGATTCTGCTGTGGGCGGAGGCCACAGCCTCAACCATCTCCGCAGTTCACATCCCGGGCGTAGAAAACTGGGAAGCAGACTTTCTCAGTCGCCAGGGCATGGACGCAGGGGAATGGTCTCTTCACCCGGACGTGTTTCAAGAGATCTGTTGCCGCTGGGGAACGCCGGACGTCGACCTCATGGCGTCTCGGCACAACAACAAAGTCCCGGCATTCATGGCACTGTCTCAAGATCACAGAGCTCTGGCGGCGGACGCACTAGTTCAGGATTGGTCGCAGTTTCGACTGCCTTATGTATTTCCTCCTCTGGCACTGCTGCCCAGAGTGTTACGCAAGATCAGGTCCGACTGCCGCCGCGCCATCCTCGTCGCTCCAGACTGGCCGAGGAGGTCGTGGTACCCGGATCTGTGGCACCTCACGGTGGGTCAACCGTGGGCACTCCCAGACCGACCAGACTTGCTGTCTCAAGGGCCATTTTTCCATCTGAATTCTGCGGCCCTCAACCTGACTGTGTGGCCATTGAGTCCTGGCTCCTAGCGTCCTCAGGGTTATCTCAAGATGTCATTGCCACTATGAGACAGGCCAGGAAACCAACGTCCGCCAAGATCTATCACAGGACTTGGAAGATCTTCTTATCCTGGTGCTCTGATCAGGGTTTTACCCCCTGGCCGTTTGCCTTACCCACTTTTCTTTCTTTCCTTCAATCTGGAATGGACAAGGGTTTGTCTCTCGGCTCTCTCAAGGGACAAGTTTCGGCGCTTTCCGTGTTTTTTCAAAGGCGTCTAGCCAGGCTTCCGCAGGTCCGCACGTTCCTGCAAGGGGTTTGCCACATAGTCCCACCTTACAAGCGTCCGCTGGAACCCTGGGATCTTAACAGGGTGCTAACAGCTCTTCAGAAACCACCTTTCGAGCCGCTGCGGGATGTCTCTCTATCACGTCTTTCGCAGAAGGTGGCCTTCCTAGTGGCAGTCACATCACTTCGGAGAGTGTCTGAGCTAGCAGCACTGTCATGCAAAGCCCCCTTCCTGGTGTTTCACCAGGATAAGGTGGTTCTGCGTCCGGTCCCGGAATTTCTCCCTATGGTGGTATCCCCTTTTCATCTCAATCAGGATATCTCCTTACCTTCTTTTTGCCCTCATCCAGTTCACCAATGTGAAAAGGATTTGCACTTGTTAGATCTCGTGAGAGCACTCCGGCTCTACGTGTCTCGCACGGCGCCCCTGCGTCGTTCTGATGCGCTCTTTGTCCTTGTCGCTGGCCAGCGTAAGGGGTCGCAGGCTTCCAAGTCAACCTTGGCTCGGTGGATCAAGGAACCGATTCTTGAAGCCTACCGTTCTTCTGGGCTTCCGATTCCTTCAGGGCTGAAAGCCCATTCTACCAGAGCCGTGGGTGCATCCTGGGCATTGCGGCACCGGGCTACGGCTCAGCAGGTGTGTCAGGCGGCTACCTGGTCTAGTCTGCACACTTTCACGAAACACTATCAGGTGCATGCCTATGCTTCGGCAGATGCCAGCCTAGGTAGGCGAGTCCTTCAGGCGGCGGTTGCCCACCTGTAAGAGGGGGCCGTTTTTCGGCTCTTTTTAACGAGGTATTTGTTTACCCACCCAGGGACTGCTTTTGGACGTCCCAATTGTCTGGGTCTCCCAATGGAGCGACAAAGAAGAAGGGAATTTTGTTTACTTTCCGTAAATTCCTTTTCTTCTAGCTCCTATTGGGAGACCCAGCACCCGCCCCTGTTCCCTTCGGGCTGTTTGTTCTTTTGTGTACACATGTTGTTCATGTTGAATTGTTCTTTTGGTTCATGGTTTCAGTTCTCCGAACATCCTTCGGATTGAATTTACCTTAGACCAATTTATAAGTTTCCTCCTTCCTGCTTTTGCACCAAAACTGATGAGCCCGTGATGCACGGGAGGGTGTATAGGCAGAGGGGAGGGGTTACACTTTTTAAAGTGTAATACTTTGTGTGGCCTCCGGAGGCAGAAGCTATACACCCCAATTGTCTGGGTCTCCCAATAGGAGCTAGAAGAAAAGGAATTTACGGTAAGTAAACAAAATTCCCTTCTTTTATATACAACCATTTGGTTTTGGGTGATATTCAATTATGCTGTTGCGTAACTGTGGCACACAAAGTCCTATTTTTTTCCTATTGCTTTCTCTACATTGTAAGGACGTGCAGGAGCGGCCTTGAGACAGCCGCATCAGTGGTTCCACAAGTGCGGGTTTTCCTTTTGATAAATGGTTTAGGGATGATGTTCACTTCTGGCACAGGCTGCCACAATATTGAAGGATACAGTGTGTGTTTCAAAAACATTTTGAATGGTTTTACGTGTGTTTTTGTATTAATAAAGCATTGTATATTGTTCACTTCACCAGGGGAGGTATGCTCACATTGAGGCTGCATTCACACGAACGTATAGCATACGATGCGAGTGCATCAGATGTGATATACTAATGACCCTCGGCTCCCGCTGTGCTGCCAGCGTGAGCTGAGTGTTACGTGACTGAACGGATCACAGCTGTGGAGGAGAGGGCGGGAGCTGCGGAGGAGAGGTAGGGATTAATCTCCTTCATTGTCAAGCTGATGAGATTATCGCATTGCACTCGGATGTCATCCGAGTGCAGTCTGATGTTTTTCTCGCACCCATAGACTTGTATGGGTGTGAGTGACACAGCTTTCGCAGATAATCGCAGCATGCTGTGACTTTTCGCTTATCCAGAATCTAGATGAGAAAAAAAGCTGACAATCTGCTCTCATTCATCGAATAACATTTGTCCAAGATTTTCTCGCATTGCACTCGTCCAAGTCATACACTTGTGTGAGCGTACACTCAGGCTTAGTTCTTTTCTTACATAGGACTGTAAACTAATAGCTCAGCCAATATTGACACTTGATGCTTGTAATTTCTTCATTTATTCCTTACATTTTTTTGTTCAGATGTATGAAAGCACCACTCCAGCTTTTTTTTTTTTTAATTATATTGCACTGCTGGAGTGCTGTTTTAAATGCAAGTGCCCTGCCCTCTGTCTTATACTCGCCCTCCAGTGTTTTCATCCTTTCCCAGCTACACTCTGGTGGATCTCCTGTGATTTGTGACCTGCTGGCTGCTCCAGTGTATCATGGAGCACATCGGAGGTCACATCAATACAATTCTGAGAGCCTCATTCTACCCCTCATAGAGATGCATTGAGTGCTTGTGACATATCTACTGTCTTCCGGCTAGTCAGACGTTATGATCGCAAGATGGCACTGCGGGGCCGGAGCAATGTCGGTAAAAAGTGAAGCCACAGGAAGGTGAGTATATGACAGGGGGCGTGGGGCTTAGATTTAAAGCACCACTCCAACCCTGGAAAAAAAAAACAAACGTTGGAGAGGTGCTTTAGTAGAGCAGTTGTTAGCGCTTGGAGAACTCCCTAGATGTCTATAACAGTGTGAAAAAAGAAAATCTGAAGCATTAAACAGTACCTTTCAGCAAGCGGGTGCTGTCATTTTTATTTAATGATTGGGCAGCCCTACACTGCTGATTTTATTAAAGTGGACTTCACATCAAATATTTCATGTTGAACTAAACACAATATCTAGTATTGGCCATAGAGTGAAATAAAACATTACGAGAGTAGAAGAAAAATGAGTTGCACTCACCACTGGCGCATTTTATATTTTTTTTTTTTTTTCTTTTTCTAGAAATGTCATATAAGAATATTGACTGGGCTGTCTAATTATGTTTTATCTGGTACCTCTGTGCCCTCCTTTTTAAATTCACCAGTACTGTCATTTATATTATTGGACAGACCACATATAAAGCTACAAATACAGTGAAGAAAGGAAAAAAGAGACGACATAGAAAGTATCACAACAGTTGCTAGTATCCTACCACATTTTATATAAAGGAGCTGACTTCATTATGATCATTCATACCTAGTGGACTTAAAGGGAATTTGTCGCCAGGTTTTTGCCACCTAATCTGAGAGCAGGATAATGTAGACACAAAAATCTTGATTTCAGCGATGTGTCACTAACTGTGTTGCTTGGTGTAGTTTTGATAATCTACTGCTGATTAAACAGGGATTTTATCATTAGAGGACTACTTGTCCTGCTGCCAGGTAGTCCAGCATATTCAGCAGCTCTGTATAACTGCTAGATCTGCAGCAGAGGAAACATTGATTTTATCACAATAATAGCTCAGTAAGTGTCACATTGCTGGAATCAGGGTCTCTGTCGCTAGATTATGTTGGCCTCAGTTGAGGTAGCAAAAACCTGGTGACAGATTCCCTTTAACACCTTAACCCCCAAGCCTATTTTTACCTTCTGACCTGGCCAATTTTTAAAATTTTGACCAGTGTCACTCTATGAGGTAATAACTGGAACATGTCAACAGCTTCCAGTGATTCGAAGATTTTTTTTTCTTTTTTTTCATGATATATTGTACTTAATGTTAGTGGCAAATTTAGAATCATATTTTTTTTATTTGTGAAAATATTGGAAATTTGATGAAAATGTAGAATTTTTCAAACTTTGAGTTTTTATTATTTTAAACCAGTTTTATCACACAAGTTAAAGGGAACCTGTCATCAGAAATTTAGCTTTAAACCTAAACGTTTC
Source organism: Anomaloglossus baeobatrachus (assembly GCF_048569485.1). Taxonomy (NCBI): domain Eukaryota; kingdom Metazoa; phylum Chordata; class Amphibia; order Anura; family Aromobatidae; genus Anomaloglossus; species Anomaloglossus baeobatrachus. The sequence continues at coordinate 632,394,906 of NC_134353.1, forward strand.
CCCCTCTGCAGCTCGTGGGCTGCATTCTAGCACGGTTCCTGTACTTTTTGTGCCTCCTTTGAAACCAAATTAAACACTTTATAAAGTTGTACCTTTTTGCCTGCAATTCTTGTAAATTATCCATGGGGGCGGGCTCTCTTGCGTCCGTTGCTGTCCCTCCTGCAGATTGACGCCGTCCCCCATTGCTCCATTTCATATCTCAGGACGCCGCCCACTGCGCCCGAGGTCCCGTGCACGCGAGGACCGCTGGTGACGTGGTCGCAGGCACGAGATTATGGGCGGCGCTGTGATTGCATCGCAAGTGCCCGCCCATAATCTCATGACCGCGATCTCCCCTCTGCCTCCAACGTTCTGCGCAAGCGCTGGAAGATGACCCAACGTCACATCCTTCCCATCCTGCCCTGCAGCAGGAAATAGATGGGAGGAGCGGAGCAGCACACCACAGGTTACAAAAAAAACCCAAAAACGTTTAGTGCTTTTCACTTTTCAGAAGACAATGTGTGTCTTTGTTTGTTTGATTTTTACATGTTTTTTTTTTTTACTGTGTACGTCGCTCAGATCCTCTCCGCGTCTCCTCGTATCCTGTGGTGGCCTGCTCCGCTCCTCCCATCTATTTCCTGCTGCAGGGCAGGATGGGAAGGAGGTGACGTTGGGTCATCTTCCAGCACTTGCGCAGAACGCTGGAGGCAGAGGGGAGATCGCGGTCACGAGATTATGGGCGGGCACTTGCGATGCAATCACAGCGCTGTCCATAATCTCGTGCCTGCAACCACGTCACCAGCGGTCCGTGCATGGGACCTCTGGCGCAGTGGGCGGCGTCCTGAGATATGAAATGGAGCAATGGGGGACGGCGTCAATCTGCAGGAGGGACAGCAACGGACGCAAGAGAGCCCGTCCCCATGGATAATTTACAAGAATTGCAGGCAAAAAAATACATCTTTATAAAGTGTTTAATTTGGTTTCAAAGGGGGCACAAAAAGTACAGGAACCTTGCTAGAATGCAGCCCACGAGCTGCAGAAGGGGAAACTTTTAGGTTTAAAGCTAAATTTCTGATGACTGGTTCCCTTTAATAAATAACATTTACCACGTCTGCTTTACATCAGCACCATTCTTGAAATATAATTATAATTTTTTTTTTTTTTTTGTTAAGAAGGTAGAAGGGTTAAAAGTTTATCAGCAATGTTCTCATTTTTCCAATAAAAATGTACAAAACCATTTTTTAGGGTCCACATCACATTTGAAGTGACTTTGAGAGGCCTATGTGACAAAACACCCAAAAGACTCCATTCTAAAAACTTTATCCCCTTAAACAGCTCAAAATCATGTATTAACCCTTCAGATGCTTCATAGGAACAAAAGCTATGTAGAAGGAAAAATGAAAAACCTGTACCCTTTTCCCAATAAAAATGTTGCTTTAGGCCCAAATTTTGCATTTTCACAGGGTAGCATGAGAAAATGCACCATACAATTTGTTGTGCAATTTCTTAGTACAGTGATACCCCATATGTGGTGGAAAACTACTGTTTGGGGGCAGGGCTTGGAAGGCGAAGAACGCTATTTGCATTTTGGAACACAAAATTGTCAGGAATCGGGCACCATGTTATGTTTGCAGAGCCTCTAATATGCAGTAGAAATCCCCCACAAGTGACCCTATTTTAGAAACTAGACCCCCTCAAGGAACTTATGTAGATGATTGGTCAGCACCTTGAACCCCCCAGGTATTTCAAGGAATTTTACAACATTGAGACGAGAAAATAAAAAATATTTTTCCCTCAAAAATCTTTTTAACCACATATTTTGCATTTTCACAAGGGTAATGGGAGAACGTGCACCATACAATTTGTTGTGCAATTTCTTCTGAGTATGCCGATACCTCATATGTGGTAAAAAAATTACAATTTTAGTGCACAGCAGAACTGAATGGAAGGTGCACCATTTGACTTTTCAAACTTAAAATTGTCTGAAATCGTTAGTGGACACCATAACATGTTTGGAGGACCTCTGATTTGCCTAAACAGGGGAACCTCCACAAGTTACCCCACTTTGGAAACTAGACCCTCTCATGAAATTTATCAAGTTGTATGGTGAGTATCTTGAAACCTCAGGTGCCACACAGAATTTTCTAACTTTGAGCCACGAAAATAAAAAACAAAATCACACTTTTCCCACATAAATGTTGTTTTAGCCTCAAATCTATCATTTGATGTGTTGTGCAATTTTTCCTGAGTATACAGATAACCGATCTGTAATGAAAAACTACTATTTGGGCACATGGCAGGCCTCCGAAGGAAAGGAGTGCCATGTTGTCTGCAATAGATTGCAGGCACCATGTCACATTTGAAGATCCCTTGAAATACCAAAACAGCAAACACACACACACACACCCACACACCAATTCTGGAAACTACATCTCTTGAGGAATTCATTTTGGGGTGTAGTGACCAATTTTCATCCTCAGGTACTATAACATTGGGCTGTGGAAATAAAACAAAAAATCCACTAAAATGTTGTTTTGAGCCCAAAGTTTCAATTTTCAAAAAGGGTAATTGGAGACAATGAACCATGCAATTTGTTGGGAAAAAAAAATTCTCTTGAGTTCAGCAATATATGATGAACTACTTTTGAGGCACAGAGCAAAGCAGCATCATATTGTACAGTAGTTCAGATTTAGTTGGAGTGGTTTGGGGGTGCCATGTCACATTGGTAGAGCCCCTGACATGCCACAAACGCAGACCCCCACCATAAATGACAACATTTTACAAAGTACGCCCGTTAATGACTTCATCTAAAGGTGCAGTGAACAGATTGTCACCCCAGATGTGTCAGAAAATGCTATACTATTAGACAGTGAAGAAAAAATTACATTTTTTACCACTAAAACGTGTTAACACAAGGTTTGAAAATTTCACAAGGGGAATAGGTAAAAAAAAAAAAGGCCTCATAATATGTAACACAATTTCTCCTGAACGTAGCAATAGGCCACACGTGACTGTACAGTACTATGTGGCTGCACTGCAGGGCTCGGAAGGGAAGGAGTGCCATTTGACATTGAGAGCACAGATTTTTGTAGGATAGCTTGCAGACTCCATTTGCAGAGCACCCAAGTGTCAGAACAGCAGAAACCCCCTCAAATGACCATTTAGCAAATTACACCCCTCTGGGAATTCATCCACTGGTATAGTGATGTTTTTGTATCTGAAAAACACTCATGGAGTCAAATAGTGAATCTTGCAGATTAACCCTTTCAGCCCCCGGGCATTTTGCGTTTTTCCTGGGTTTTTTTTCCTCTTTCTTCCAAGAGCCATAACTTTTTTTATTTTTCTGTCAATCTTGCCATATGAGGGCTTATATTTTGTGGGACAAGTTGTAGATTTAAATGAAACCATAAGTTTTACCATATAGTGTACTGGAAATCGGCAAAAAAATTCCAAGTGCAAAAAAATAGCAAAAAATCTGATCACACAATAGTGTTTGGGATATTTTATTTACTGTGTTTGCTATATGGTAAAACTGATGTATCTATGTGATGCCTCAGGATGGTGCAAGTTTGTAGACAGCAAACATGAATAGGTTTACTTGTATCTAAGGCCACTTTCACACGTCAGTGATTCTGGTATGTTTAAAAAAAAAGCACAAACGTACCAGAATCACTGACATACGCAGACCCATTCTAATGAATGGGTCTGCTCACACGTCAGTGATTTGTCACTGCACGTGTCTCCGTGCAGCGTACCCGCGTGTGTGTGTTTGCCGCACGGAGACATGTCCATTTTTTTCTGGCATCACTGATGTCCCATGGACCACGCAGTGGTGTGGCTCGTGAAACACGTTGCAGAAAAAAACGTGCTTTTAAAATAAAAAACATTTTAACTCACCCGGCGTCCAGCGATGTCCTCTGCAGCCCGTTCTCCCTGCTGCTTCTAAGCCGGCTGATTACTGTCGCGCATATTCATTATGCGCGACACAGCCGACCCGGAAGCAGCTGCTGCGGGGGTCACCGCCGGCCGGATGCTGCACTGCGGGAGCGATCAGCACCATGGACAGCGGGAGCGAGCGCAGGTGAGTTGATTTCTAAGTGCAATCACGGGCCACAGAGAACGGAGCCCGGATTGCACTTAGACAACCCACGTGTGCCGAGATTCTCGGCACACGCAGGGACATGTGCGTGTTTTACACGCCAGTGAAAAACGTCTGTTTTTCACTGACGTGTGAAACGGGCCTAGGGGGTTAAAAAAAATTCACAAGCTTGTCCAAAAAAAGTCGCACGTTTTGCGCCATTTTCTGAAACCCGTAGTGTTCTCATTTTTCTGGATCAGTGACACCATATTTTTGCGTCTCAAGCTGACGTTTTTAATGGTACCATTTTTGTGCAGATGCTACGTTTTGATAGTATGTTATTGTATTTTGCGCAAAACTTGCGGTGACCAAAAAAAACGTAATTTTGGCGTTTGGAATTTTTTTGCCACTACGCCATTTACCAAATTAATTGATTTTATATTTTGATCAGGCATTTCTGAACGCGGCGATACCAAATGTGTATTTTTTTTTTTTTACCCTTTAATTTTCAATTGATTGAAAAGGGGGTGATTTGAACTTTTAGGTTTTTTATTTTTTTTTAATTTTTAGAACCTTTTTTATAATTTTTTATTTTACTTGTCCCCCTAGGGGGCTATATGGATCAGCAATCTGATCGCTCTGCCATATCTCCAGATCACAGCTACAGAGCTAAGATCTGCAGATATGCTGCTTTACTTTCAATGCCGGCTGTATTCCGGCATTGAGAGGAAGGGACTCATGTTAGCTATAGGTGTCATCACATGCCACCGAAAGTCACGTGATCATGTCACGTGACTTCGAATGGGGGCAGGGTAAGTCAGCATAATGGCGGCGCGTATATACATCTCACTGCCAGATTTTGGCAGCATGTTGTAAGGGGTTAATAGTCGGGGGTGGAAGCGATTCCACTTGCGACTAGCAGGCACACATGTCAGATGATGAAAACAGCTGATATGTGCGCGGATAGCCGCGGCCTGCCCACAGCAGGGGGCGGGGATTAACCCAGTACGTCATGGGACGTTAAGGGGTTAAACGTGGCAAACAAGCCCTTGTACTCCCTGTACATTGTGCCCATCTTGTGCTTCTTGAGACATACAATTCCATAAATTAAGCGAGCTTTCTTCACTATGATGCCAAACGGATGTTAACTGACTTAGACACATTGTGGTGCTCAGAAGGGAGGGGGCATTTGAATTTGGGGGCGCAGATTTTGCTGCATTTTTTCGGGGGGTCTCATAATACCAGTAACATGGAAGCTCCATATATTTCTGCTAACAGATTACAAACCTGGGTGGGGAATTGTTTTTTTTGTGGGTTGAGTTGAATGCTATTTTGTGGCAATTTGGGTACAGAACATTTTTGATCTGTTCACATTTATCCTATGCTCTATGCTTAGCACTTACAGTGACGGAAATAATTATTTGATCCCTTGCTGATTTTGTTAGTTTGCCCACTGACAAAGACATGAACAGTCTATAATTTTAAGGATAGGTTAATTTTAACAGTGAGAGAATATCCAAAATAAAATCCAGAAAATCACATTTGATAAATTATATAAATGTATTTGCATTTTATAGAGAGAAATAAGTATTTCATCTCTCTGGCAACAAAAAGACTTAATACTTGGTGGCAAAACCCTTTTTCGCAAGCACAGCAGTCAGACTTTTTTTGTAGTTGTTGAGGTTTGCACACATGTCAGGAGCAATCTTGGTCCACTCCTATTTGCAGATCATCTCTAAATCATTAAGATTTTGAGGCTGTTACATCGCACCTCGGAGCTTCAGCTCCCTCCATAAGTTTTCATCGGATTAGGGTCCGGAGACTGGCTAGGCCACTCCATGACCTTAAAGTGCTTCTTTTTGAGCAAATCCTTTGTTGCCTTGGCTGTATGTTTTGGGTCATTGTCGTGGTGGAAGATGACCCTTTTTTAATGTTCTGGAGGAGGGAAGGAGGTTGCCACTCAGAATTTTACGGTACATGGCTCCATCCATTGTCCTATTGTTGTGGTAAAGTAGTCCTGTGCCCTTAGCAAAGAAACACCCCCAAAACATAATGTCTCCACTTCCATGTTTGACAGTGGGGACGGTAATCTTTGGGTCATAGGCAGCATTTCTCTTTCTCCAAACATGGCGAGTTGAGTTAAGGCCAAAGAGCTCAATTTTTGTTTCATCTGACCACAGCACCTTCTCCGAATCACTTTCAGAATCATCCAGGTGTTCATTGGCAAACTTCAGATGGGCCTGCACATGTGCTTTCTTGAGCAGTGGGACTTTGCTGAACTGCAGGATTTTAAGCCAGTATGGCATAATGTGTTACCAAGTTTTCTTGGTGACAATGGTCCCAGCTGCCTTGAGATCATTAACAAGTTCCCCTCGTGTAGTTTTAGGCTGATCTCTCACCTTCCTTATGATCCTGGATACCCCACGAGGTGAGATTTTGCATGGTGCCCCAGATCAATGTCGATGGACAGTCATTTTGTATTTCTTCCATTTTCTTACTATTGCACCAACAGTTGTCTCCTTCTCACCCAGCATCTTACTAATGGTTTGGTAGCCCATTCCAGCCTTGTGCAGGTCTATGATCTTGTCCCTGACATCCGTAGAAAGCTCTTTTGTTTTGCCCATGTTATAGAGGTCAGAGTCTGACTGACTGAGTCTGTGAACAGAAGTCTTTTATACAGGTGAAAATTTAAGACCGCTGTCTGTAATGCAGGTAATGAGTTGATTTGGAGCATCTAAAGGGGGCTTTACACACTACGATATCGTTAATGTTTTATCGTCGGGGTCACGTTGTTAGTGACGCACATCTGGCATCATTAACGATATCGCAGCGTGTGACACCAGCGACCTTAAGCGACCCCAAAAATGGTGAAAATCGTTCACCATGGAGAGGTTGTCCCAAAACCAAAAATCGGAAATGGTTTATTATCGACGTTGTTCGTCGCTCCTGCGGCAGCACACATCGCTGTGTGTGACACCGCAGGAGCGAGGAATGTCTCCTTACCTGCCGCCGGCCACACTGCGGAAGGAAGGAGGTGGGCGGGATGTTACGTCCCGCTCATCTCCGCCCCTCCGCTTTGATTGGCCGGCCGCTTATTGACATCGCTGTGATGCCAAACGTCCCTCCCCCTTGAAGGAGGGATTGTTCGGCAGTCACAGCGACGACGACGACCAGGTAAGTGCGTGTGACGCTGCCGTAGCGATAATGTTCGCTACGGCAGCGAACACACGATATCGCACACATGACGGGGGCGGGTGCTTACACGGTCGATATCGCTAGCAATTGCTAGCGATGTCATAGCGTGTAAAGCCCACTTAAGTGTCTGTAGGAGCCAGAACTCTTAATGGTTGGTAAGAGATCAAATACTTATTTCTCTCTGCAAATTTATATAATTTTATACAATGCGATTTTTCTGGATTTTATTTTGGATATTTTTCTCTCACTGTTAAAATTAACCTACCCTTAAATTATAGACTTCATGTCTTTGTCAGTGGGCAAACTTACAAAATCAGCAAGGGATCAAATAATTATTTCCTTCACTGTACATCTATCTACATCTCCGAAATACATGATTCAGGTGAAACTCCCTGATGATTCATTGTAATGAGGCAGCAGAGTTACTTCGGACTCCATTTGACCTCTTTTCAGTGGTGTCTGTCTTTTCAAGGGTACACAAAACTTGTTGAGCGCACTTTTGTGTACAGCTATAAGAAACTTAAAAAGATGAACACCATCGGGTCATAGGCCAGATAGGAATTCAAGATGACTCTCTCTGCCTCATTATAGTAAATTTTCGTTTTTCAGAGATTTAAATGTAATCTCAGGTGTAAGTGCTCAACTTACAGCGGAGGATATATTTTAGCTGTGCCTAAGGGTATGTGCGCACGTTGCTTTTTACCTGCTTTTTTGCTGCTTTTTCTTCTGCGCTGTTTAATGCCAAAATGGATGTGTTCTTCTATTCAAGCAAAGTCTATGGGAATTTGGGTTTCTTGTTCACACTATGTTGTTCAAAATGCTGCCTTTTTGTGGCAGAACTTTGGTCAAAAACTCAGCTTTGCCGTGCAAAACCCAAATGGCAAAAACAATTGACATGTTGCTTCTTTGAAAAGCTGAGTTTTTGACCAAAGTTCTGCCACAAAAAGGCAGCATTTTGAACAACATAGTGTGAACAAGAAACCCAAATTCCCATAGACTTTGGTTGAATAGAAGAACACATCCATTTTGGCATTAAACAGCGCAGAAGAAAAAGCAGCAAAAAAGCAGGTAAAAAGCAGGTAAAAAGCAACGTGCGCACATACCCTTACTATGATTTTTGGAAGGCAGAATAAACAAAGCTAATTCTGCAACTGTTTATTTTTTATGCTGTTCACCTTGTATTAGGCTATGTGCGCACTTACCGGATTTTGCCGCGGATTTTCCGCAGATTTGCTGCATGTTTCGCTGCAGAAAATGTTCATAACATCTCTGCAGTGAATCACCAGCAAATCCTATGGAGAAAAAAAATCCTGTGCGCACTGGGCGGAATTTGACAGCTGCATGTTTTGCTGCGGGAATCCCGCAGCAAAAACAAGTGCATGTCACTTCTTTTCCGCACATCGCTGCGGGATTTCACTCCATTGACTCCAATGTTAATCATGGAATAACGCAGGCAGCAAATTCTGTGCGGTTCACTGCGTTTTCCTGCGTTATTCCCTGCGGTATTTCACGGTTTACCTCCGGTAATGTGCATCGCTTGTCTGCGGTTTTGCAGGGAAGTGATGTCATTACAGGAAGAGGAAGCCGTGCAGAGTAAACACACACACATCACAGACACAGAACACATCACAGACACAGAACACATCACAGACATAGAACACATAGACACAGACACATAGAACACACATAGAAAGAAAACGGAAATATAGAAAACAAAGAACGTGGGCTCCGCTGCATATTTACCTTCCAGCCGAGGTAAGCACACAGCGGCGGCCCGGTATTCTCAGGCTGGGGAGGGAGAGGGGCAGGGATAATGTCCCCCGCCTCACTCCCCCTCCGGCAGCCGAGAATATCAGCCGCAGCTGCCCCGGCACTGTCGCATGCATTATGCGGCACTACCGGAGTGTCCTCGGCTCTTCTTGCCACCGTGTAGCAGTGGCAGCAAGGTAATACAAGGGGTTAATGGTGGTGGGGGACCACCGCCATTAACTCCAGGCTTGATCATGGCAGCGTCTATGTGACAGCCGACATGATCAACCCGTAAGTAAAGTGAATAAAACACAGACACCGAAAAATCCTTTATTTTAAATAAAACAAACAAGCCTCGTTCACCATTTTATTAACCCCCCCCCCGAAACAAAGCTCCGGCGTAATCCACCGCTCCGGCGTAATCCACAGGTCCTGCACTGCTGACATCCAGTCGCGATGTGTCACAGACACAGCGCTGAATGAAAGCAGCAGACAGCAGAGGTAATTACCGGTCATTTCCCACGGCCGGTAATGTGAACTCACTGCCGACCGTGGGAAATGCAGCGATCTGTCATCTATCTATCTATCCCTCTATCTGTCTGTCTATCTATCTATCCCTCTATCTATTCTTCTGTCTATCTACTATCTCAGAATTAAATAACTTTTTTTTTTTTTTTTCAATGTGCTTTATTGCATTGAATGCAATAAAGCACATCCCAACCCGCACGCGGCAATACCGCGAATAAAACCGCGGCAAACCGCATGCGGTTTTCGGGTGCGGTTTCCCGCGGTTTTTTACCGCGGGTGCGGTAATCTTTGAGAGCATGCGGAATTTTCTCAAGAAAATTCCATTTCCCAGTGCGCACAAGGCCTAAAGGCGGCTTTATTCCTCAGGTCACTGCGATTACAGCGATGCCAAATCTATTTAATTTTTTTTTAGGTTTAGCTACAATCACTCTAAAAAAACGCTTTTTTTTTTTTCTTTTTCAAAATAAAGTTTTTTGAGGCATCACCATATTTTGACAGCTGTATTATTTTTCGGGTCAGTACAATTACAGAGATACATTTATATTGTTTGGGTTTTTTTTACCACTTTTACACCATAAACACAGTTTTATAAGAAAAAGAAATTTATTTTTGCATTGCTGTGTAGAAGTATAGCTTTTCTTTTTTTTTTTTTTTTTTTTTTTTTTACTTTGTCACTTACGAAGCTGTATGGCAGCTTGTTTTTTGCTGGGCAAGATGACATTTTCAACTTTACTATTTTATATCCCACTTTTTTGTCAGTCGTATGATGAAAATAGTTTTTACGATTTTTGTTTTTTATGTTTTTCTTCTTTTTTTTTTAACGGTGTTCACTGAAGGGGTTAACTAGTGTGGCAGTTTTATGAATCGGGTTCTTCCAGACGCCACGATAACGTGTGTACTTTTTTGTACATTTTTGGTTTTTATATAAATATATGTATTTATTGGTATAATGTTTATTTTCATTTTTTTTTTTTTTTTGTTCTGATTTTATTTTATTTATTTTTTTAACTTAGTCCTTATATTATACCTGTCGTTGTAACTGACAGAAGCCTCTCAGACCATACTCCTGTCATGGTCTAACAGGCTTGCCGTAACTGGCTGACCCAGAGGTCGTCATCACGATCTCAGGTTGCCACAGCAAGGATAAGGCCCTTGTGATCACATATACTACATACTTTGTTTGATGTGAAAAAATGATTCATATTTACAGGGCCGGTTCCAGGTTTTTGTGGGCCTCTGATGATAGAGTCTGTGGGCCCCATGCACATGCAGACACTCACCTACACAGACACATACATGCATGCATGCATACATATTTGAAGACAAAATACATATAAATAGACCTAAATCTATACAGGCATATACACTGACATACATAGATAAACACACCTCATACATGCACACAGACACAGAGGTACTTTGACAGCACTGGGGAGGCATAGATATCACTGGGGTAGCATACACATTAGTGGTAACATTGGAGGGCTTTACACGCCACGGGGGCTACTGAGGGGTTTACACATTACTGGGGCCACTGAGGGGCAAACAGATTGCTGAGGCCTGGAGGACTTTGAGAGCACATAAAGCGGCAGCTGCTCCTCTTCATCTATGGGACAAGAGCGCATAATGCGCTAGCTCCGCTCATAGATGAACCCTGGCTTGCAAAGCATGTGCACGCAACATTCAGCAGTGAACACTGTGGACGCTTGTTTGGCCGGTTTAAAAGGGCTGGTAGGCTGCAAAGTGCTCTTGCTCGCAAGGAGCACTGTCTGCGGTCCCTGGAAATCTGTCCGGAGGCCACAGAAGCAATAGTTACTGACCTGCTCCTGCCGACCGCTAGTGGCCCAACTCACCCAGCTATCCGAGGCCCCGGCAGTTGCCCAGGTGCGCCGGCTGCTGACGTCGACCCTACATATTTTCCTGATATAGACATGCGCCAACAAAATTGTTACCATTTATATGCAACTAGAAGGTGGCCCGATTCTACGCATCGGGTATTCTAGAATTTACGTATTGTGTAGTTCATGTATGATTTTTGTTATATATATATATGTTGTTGTGTGTAGTTACCAAGTGTTTGTGTAGGGCGCTGTACATGTTCTGGATGTTGTCTGGGTGTGATGGGGGGTGAGAGTGGTGTTGTTTGTGTGTTGCGTTGTTTGTGGAGCGCTGTGTGTCTGTAGCGTTGTGTGTGTGTGTTGCGCGGTTTGTGTGGTGTGTTTTGGGGGGAGGTATGTTTTGTGCAATGTGTGTGTTGTGCGGTATGTGCGTATATTTGTGTGTGCAGCGTTGTCTGTGTGTGGGTGTCTGTGTAGGGCAGTTGTTTGTGGTTCCCAGTGTGTGTGTGTGTGGTGTGTTGTGCAGTGCGCGTGTGTGTGTGTTGGGGGGAGGTGTGCACTTCCCATCGTGCTCCATCCCCCATGCAGCGCACTCCCCATCGTGCTCCATCCCCTATGCTGCGCACCCCCCATCGTGCTCCATCTCCCATCCTGCGCACTCCCAAACGTGCTCCATCCGCCATGCTGCGCACTCCCAAACGTGGTCCATCCGCCATGCTGCGCACTCCCAAACGTGCTCCATCCGCCATACTCCGCACTCCCCATCGTGCTGCATCCCCCATGCTGCGCACTCCCAAATGTGCTCCATCCGCCATGCTGCGCACTCCCAAACGTGCTCCATCCGCCATGCTGCACACTCCCTATCGTGCTCCATCCCCCATGCTGCGCACTCCCAAACGTGCTCCATCCGCCATGCTGCGCACTCCCCATCGTGCTCCATCCCCCATGCTGCGCACTCCCAAACGTGCTCCATCCGCCATGCTGCGCACTCCCAAACGTGCTCCATCCGCCATGCTGCGCACTCCCAAACGTGCTCCATCCGCCATACTCCGCACTCCCCATCGTGCTCCATCCCCCATGCAGCGCACTCCCCATCGTGCTCCATCCCCTATGCTGCGCACCCCCCATCGTGCTCCATCTCCCATGCTGCGCACTCCCAAACGTGGTCCATCCGCCATGCTGCGCACTCCCAAACGTGCTCCATCCGCCATACTCCGCACTCCCCATCGTGCTCCATCCCCCATGCAGCGCACTCCCCATCGTGCTCCATCCCCTATGCTGCGCACCCCCCATCGTGCTCCATCTCCCATGCTGCGCACTCCCAAACGTGCTCCATCCGCCATGCTGCGCACTCCCAAACGTGCTCCATCCGCCATGCTGCGCACTCCCAAACGTGGTCCATCCGCCATGCTGCGCACTCCCAAACGTGCTCCATCCGCCATACTCCGCACTCCCCATTGTGCTGCATCCCCCATGCTGCGCACTCCCAAACGTGCTCCATCCGCCATGCTGCGCATTCCCAAACGTGCTCCATCCGCCATGCTGCGCATTCCCAAACGTGCTCCATCCGCCATGCTGCGCACTCCCAAACGTGCTCCATCCGCCATGCTGCGCACTCCCAAACGTGCTCCATCCGCCATGCTGCGCACTCCCAAACGTGCTCCATCCGCCATGCTGCGCACTCCCAAACGTGCTCCATCCGCCATGCTGCGCACTCCCAAACGTGGTCCATCCGCCATGCTGCGCACTCCCAAACATGCTCCATCCGCCATACTCCGCACTCCCAAACGTGCTCCATCCGCCATGCTGCGCACTCCCAAACGTGCTCCATCCGCCATACTCCGCACTCCCCATCGTGCTCCATCCCCCATGCAGCGCACTCCCCATCGTGCTCCATCCCCTATGCTGCGCACCCCCCATCGTGCTCCATCTCCCATGCTGCGCACTCCCAAACGTGGTCCATCCGCCATGCTGCGCACTCCCAAACGTGGTCCATCCGCCATGCTGCGCACTCCCAAACGTGCTCCATCCGCCATACTCCGCACTCCCCATCGTGCTGCATCCCCCATGCTGCGCACTCCCAAACGTGCTCCATCCGCCATGCTGCGCACTCCCAAACGTGCTCCATCCCCTATGCTGCGCACCCCCCATCGTGCTTCATCTCCCATCCTGCGCACTCCCAAACGTGCTTCATTCGCCATGCTGCGCACTCCCAAACGTGCTCCATCCCCCATGCTGCGCACTCCCAAACGTGCTCCATCCGCCATGCTGCGCACTCCCAAACGTGCTCCATCCGCCATGCTGCGCACTCCCAAACGTGCTCCATCCGCCATGCTGCGCACTCCCAAACGTGCTCCATCCGCCATGCTGCGCACTCCCAAACGTGCTCCATCCGCCATGCTGCGCACTCCCAAACGTGCTCCATCCGCCATGCTGCGCACTCCCAAACGTGCTCCATCCGCCATGCTGCGCACTCCCAAACGTGCTCCATCCGCCATGCTGCGCACTCCCAAACGTGCTCCATCAGCCATGCTGCGCACTCCCAAACGTGCTCCATCCGCCATACTCCGCACTCCCCATCGTGCTGCATCCCCCATGCTGCGCACTCCCAAACGTGCTCCATCCGCCATGCTGCGCATTCCCAAACGTGCTCCATCCGCCATGCTGCGCACTCCCAAACGTGCTCCATCCGCCATGCTGCGCACTCCCAAACGTGCTCCATCCGCCATGCTGCGCACTCCCAAACGTGCTCCATCCGCCATGCTGCGCACTCCCAAACGTGGTCCATCCGCCATGCTGCGCACTCCCAAACGTGCTCCATCCGCCATACTCCGCACTCCCCATTGTGCTGCATCCCCCATGCTGCGCACTCCCAAACGTGCTCCATCCGCCATGCTGCGCATTCCCAAACGTGCTCCATCCGCCATGCTGCGCATTCCCAAACGTGCTCCATCCGCCATGCTGCGCACTCCCAAACGTGCTCCATCCGCCATGCTGCGCACTCCCAAACGTGCTCCATCCGCCATGCTGCGCACTCCCAAACGTGCTCCATCCGCCATGCTGCGCACTCCCAAACGTGCTCCATCCGCCATGCTGCGCACTCCCAAACGTGCTCCATCCGCCATGCTGCGCACTCCCAAACGTGGTCCATCCGCCATGCTGCGCACTCCCAAACATGCTCCATCCGCCATACTCCGCACTCCCAAACGTGCTCTATCCGCCATACTCCGCACTCCCCATCGTGCTGCATCCCCCATGCTGCGCACTCCCAAACGTGCTCCATCCGCCATGCTGCGCACTCCCAAACGTGCTCCATCCGCCATGCTGCGCACTCCCAAACGTGCTCCATCCGCCATGCTGCGCACTCCCAAACGTGCTCCATCCGCCATGCTGCGCACTCCCAAACGTGCTCCATCCGCCATGCTGCGCACTCCCAAACGTGCTCCATCCGCCATGCTGCGCACTCCCAAACGTGCTCCATCCGCCATGCTGCGCACTCCCAAACGTGCTCCATCCGCCATGCTGCGCACTCCCAAACGTAGTCCATCCGCCATGCTGCGCACTCCCAAACGTGCTCCATCCGCCATACTCCGCACTCCCCATCGTGCTGCATCCCCCATGCTGCGCACTCCCAAACGTGCTCCATCTGCCATGCTGCGCCAGCATCAGCCTCTCTACCCGCAGCATCAGCCTCTCTGTCCCCAGCATCAGCCTCTCTGTCCCCAGCATCAGCCTCTCTGTCCCCAGCATCAGCCTCTCTGTCCCCAGCATCAGCCTCTCTGTCCCCAGCATCAGCCTCTCTGTCCCCAGCATCAGCCTCTCTGTCTCCAGCATCAGCCTCTCTGTCTCCAGCATCAGCCTCTCTGTCTCCAGCATCAGCCTCTCTGTCTCCAGCATCAGCCTCTCTGTCCCCAGCATCAGCCTCTCTGTCCCCAGCATCAGCCTCTCTGTCCCCAGCATCAGCCTCTCTGTCCCCAGCATCAGCCTCTCTGTCCCCAGCATCAGCCTCTCTGTCCCCAGCATCAGCCTCTCTGTCCCCAGCATCAGCCTCTCTGTCCCCAGCATCAGCCTCTCTGTCCCCAGCATCAGCCTCTGTCCCCAGCATCAGCCTCTCTGTCCCCAGCATCAGCCTCTCTGTCTCCAGCATCAGCCTCTCTGTCTCCAGCATCAGCCTCTCTGTCTCCAGCATCAGCCTCTGTCTCCAGCATCAGCCTCTGTCTCCAGCATCAGCCTCTCTGTCTCCAGCATCAGCCTCTCTGTCTCCAGCATCAGCCTCTCTGTCTCCAGCATCAGCCTCTCTGTCTCCAGCATCAGCCTCTCTGTCCCCAGCATCAGCCTCTCTGTCCCCAGCATCAGCCTCTCTGTCCCCAGCATCAGCCTCTCTGTCCCCAGCATCAGCCTCTCTGTCCCCAGCATCAGCCTCTCTGTCCCCAGCATCAGCCTCTCTGTCCCCAGCATCAGCCTCTCTGTCCCCAGCATCAGCCTCTCTGTCCCCAGCATCAGCCTCTCTGTCCCCAGCATCAGCCTCTCTGTCCCCAGCATCAGCCTCTCTGTCCCCAGCATCAGCCTCTCTGTCCCCAGCATCAGCCTCTCTGTCCCCAGCATCAGCCTCTCTGTCCCCAGCATCAGCCTCTCTGTCCCCAGCATCAGCCTCTCTGTCTCCAGCATCAGCCTCTCTGTCCCCAGCATCAGCCTCTCTGTCCCCAGCATCAGCCTCTCTGTCCCCAGCATCAGCCTCTCTGTCCCCAGCATCAGCCTCTCTGTCCCAAGCATCAGCCTCTCTGTCCCCAGCATCAGCCTCTCTGTCCCCAGCATCAGCCTCTCTGTCCCCAGCATCAGCCTCTCTGTCCCCAGCATCAGCCTCTCTGTCCCCAGCATCAGCCTCTCTGTCCCCAGCATCAGCCTCTCTGTCCCCAGCATCAGCCTCTCTGTCCCCAGCATCAGCCTTTCTGTCCCCAGCATCAGCCTCTCTGTCCCCAGCATCAGCCTCTCTGTCCCCAGCATCAGCCTTTCTGTCTCCAGCATCAGCCTTTCTGTCCCCAGCATCAGCCTTTCTGTCTCCAGCATCAGCCTTTCTGTCTCCAGCATCAGCCTTTCTGTCTCCAGCATCAGCCTTTCTGTCTCCAGCATCAGCCTTTCTGTCTCCAGCATCAGCCTTTCTGTCTCCAGCATCAGCCTTTCTGTCTCCAGCATCAGCCTTTCTGTCTCCAGCATCAGCCTTTCTGTCTCTAGCATCAGCCTTTCTGTCTCCAGCATCAGCCTTTCTGTCTCCAGCATCAGCCTTTCTGTCTCCAGCATCAGCCTTTCTGTCTCCAGCATCAGCCTCTCTGTCCCCAGCATCAGCCTCTCTGTCCCCAGCATCAGCCTCTCTGTCCCCAGCATCAGCCTCTCTGTCCCCAGCATCAGCCTCTCTGTCCCCAGCATCAGCCTCTCTGTCCCCAGCATCAGCCTCTCTGTCCCCAGCATCAGCCTCTCTGTCCCCAGCATCAGCCTCTCTGTCCCCAGCATCAGCCTCTCTGTCCCCAGCATCAGCCTCTCTGTCCCCAGCATCAGCCTCTCTGTCCCCAGCATCAGCCTCTCTGTCCCCAGCATCAGCCTCTCTGTCCCCAGCATCAGCCTCTCTGTCCCCAGCATCAGCCTCTCTGTCCCCAGCATCAGCCTCTCTGTCCCCAGCATCAGCCCCTCTGTCCCCAGCATCAGCCTCTCCGTCTCCAGCATCAGCCTCCCCATCCCAGCCTTCCCCAGGATCAGCCTCCTCCAGCACGCCATGCTCCTCTGCCGACACTCACACACACCCGATCGCATACACTCACACACTCCCGATCGCATACACTCACACACACCCGATCGCATACACTCACACACACCCGATCGCATACACTCACACACACCCGATCGCATACACTCACACACACTCACACTGACGATATTGCACATACGCGCTTATACTCACAACATCCGGAGATATCACATGCTTCTGGCCATGTGATCCTCCGACAGGTCCTGGAAGCTCACAGCACAGTATCGCCGCCGAGAAGCAAGCGATATCCCAGGATGCTGTGAGTATGTGGATGCGATGTGATGTGTGATGTGTGTGTGAGAGTGAGTGTGATCTGATTTGTGTGTGTATGTGTGTGTGTGTGCTGTTATGTGTGTGCGTGTGTGTATTTTCCGCCGCTGCAGGACCTTGATGTGTGGATGCAATGTGATGTGTGTGTGAGGTGTGTATGAGAGTGAGTGGGAGCCGGTGTACACTGGTAACTATGATACACATCGGGTAACTAAGGGACCTTAGTTACCCGATGTGTATAATGGTTACCAGCGTTCACGGCCTCCGTCAAGATCCCAGCATCGCAAGGTTATGTCTGGCGCTGCTGGGATCCTGACTGAGCCGGTGTAGAAGCAAGCGATATCCCAGGATGTTGTGATGTGTGAGGTGTGTGTGAGGTGTGTGTGAGAGTGAGTGTGATCGGATGTGTGTGTGTACTCACCTGGGAATCGGAGCTCCGTGTCAGTTGGGCCAGAGCGAGCGTGCATTGCATGAGGGGGGCGGGGCCTGCAGAGAGCCGGGGCGAGAGGCCAATCCGTGTGGGGGGGCGGGGCCATGGCGAGCCCAGCGGCCAATCAGCTTTGTGTCACCGTAAGGACACAATTTCGGAGCATGACAGACAGACAGACAGACAGACAGACAGAATAAGGCAATTATATGTATAGATAAGAAACCAAGACACCAAAAGTCCACAGTGTAAAAACACTATCAATAACCAGTGGGAAAAAGAAAGCCAGATGATTGCAAGTATGATAAATATAGTTTTTTATTGCACCAATACAACAATCAATAAAACCAAGGTACAACAACTGTATCAGAAAACTGACCAGCAGCTTCCAGAAATGTAAACCGGCGCCAACCGAATAAACAATATAACTACAAAAGCATATCCATTGGCACTAAATAATATAAGGATACACTGGTATTGCATTACTGCTATAAGAGTGTCGCGGGTGGAGGAGGGGACGCTGCGCTCACCCACTTCTCGGGTCCGGCTGCTACTGCTCGGTGGTGGCTCGAGCGGTGGGCCGGATCCCGGGGACTCGAGCGGCGTTCCTCGCCCGTGAGTGAAAGGGGGTGGTTTGGGTTTAGGGATATTGTCCGTGACGCCACCCACGGTTGTGGTGAGGTTGTGACACCACCGCTGTTCTGGACGGGGGTCCCGGGAGCGGTGACAGGGAGCAGCCTGGATGTTGGTTCTTCCCTCCGTGGGTAGGGGGGGTTGGTTGTCCCGGGGCCCGGAAAGGGGTAGGGATGGATGGCAGGCGGGTTACGGGGCCTGGTGAGGTGCGGGGGCAGCGCTGTGCCGCACGGCACGGTGGTACTCACTCAGCCAGTAATTCACACAGAGTCTCTGGTCAAACAAACGGCTGGATGGACGGGTCCCACAGGCGGCTGCGGTTGTTCTCCCGGTAGGTTGATGATGGTGACTGCCTTTCCCTGCACCTATGTTGTGTGTACGGTTCCAATGGGTTCCCACCGGTAACCCGCTCCCCAGCTTGGATGGGTGCTGAAGGAGCCCCTTTTGCCCGCAGGCTCTGGCCCTGGGAACTGTAGCCTTGGCGGTGACTGTGTTTCCCTCTACGGTGTGAGCTGTTGCCTTCAATCGGGTCTTGACTGCTGGGAAACCCCGGAGGTTCCCTTCGCTAACGGATTTAACCAACTTTACGGCGACTCCAAGCCAGGTTGGGGTCCGTAAGCCCTGCCGGATGGTGCTGGCTTCTCTTTGCTCTCCGATCCGGTACCGCTGGGCCACCGCCCGTCCACGGTCCTTACGGTTCGCTCCAATTAGCCTCTCCTGCAGACAGTCACCACCGTCTGCCAACCTTGCTGTTCCGTCCAGGCCACACACCCGGACGCCGTCAGTCTCCTCTACCACCTCACTTCACTCCTCCACTTCACTCCTCCACTTCCAAACTTCAAACTCTATCTCTAACTCCTTTTCCCGCCTCCAGGACTGTGAACTCCTCGGTGGGCGGGACCAACCGCCTGGCCCACCCCCTGGTGTGGACATCAGCCCCTGGAGGAAGGCAACAAGGATTTTATGTTTGACCTAGATGTGCCTAGCCGGGGTGTGGGGTGTGTTGGTGTAGTTCTGTGACGACCTGGCTTGTCCAGGGCGCCACAAGAGTATTAGAGAAAAGAGAAAAATACATAGCTAAGGTGAAAAATGAGTAAAAAGACATAGGCATTGCATTATTGCTTTGGAAATATTGACAAAAAAGTTTTTAGCGTATGTATTGGCCAATCGATTTGAGCCTAATAACCAACGGCAAGGTAATCTCATTATATAGGGAACCTAACTAAATGCCTCTGTGGGATTAAAAATCTGCTTAACTGGGCAGATAGCTCCCTCCCTAAATAAGATGGTGTTTTTTTCGGCTAGCACCTGTTCACATTTGTGGAAGCTGCTAGTCAGTTTTCTGATATAGTTGTAGTGCATTTGTTCTGACCTAGCACTCCACCCTATAGCCAGGGTGTGTCCACCATCTTATTAAGCCAGAGACCTATCTGCTCAGACATGCAGATTTTTTTATCGCACAAAGGCCTCAGTTCCACTTGCGTATAGCTTCCGATGCGAGAGCATCGGGAGCGATATCCTAATAACCCTCTGCTGTGAGCGTCAGCCGAGGGTCATGTGACTGTGAATGCAATCTTGCGATTGGATCACAGCTGCGGAGAAGAGGGTGGGAGCACTTTCTCCCCATCTCCTCCCCGGCCTGTCTCTGCGTACATCACACTGGTCGGATGACAAGCGAGTGCAGTGCGATGTTTCACACGCACCCATGGACTTCTAAGGGGGTGTGTGAGCCGAGATTCGCTGCCAAATGCAGCATTCTGCGATTCATTTCTCAGGCGAAATATGGCATGAGATCTCAATCGCAGATGGACAATGCCCCATAGTTTTGCACTGGTGCGAGTGCAGTCTGATGTTTTATTGGATTGTACTTGTCCTTGCAAAACGCAAGTGAAACTGAGGCCACAGAGGGATTTACAGTTAAGTTCCCAAAATAATGAGATTACCTTGCCGTTGGTTATCGGGCTCACATCGATTAGCTAATACATAAGCTAAAAATCTTTTTGTTAATATTTCCAAAGCAGTTATGCAATGCCTATACCTTTTTACTCATTTTTCACATTAGCTATGTATTTTTCTCCTTTCTCTAATATTCCTAGAGCAGTAATGCAATGTCAATGTATCCTTATATTGAGTGCCACTGGATATGTTTTTGTAGTAAAACCAAGGTACCTCACACTGCGCGGGACACAATATATAGGAGACACAGTAGCCCCACATAACCCATTCTAATACAGGTATCAGTGCCTAGGAATAATAAATGTTTATAGCAGTAATAGTACACTAAAGACCAGTGCTTATTTCCAAAGTAAATAGGTTATTTACCTAGTGTATGTGGGGAGTGTGCTCAAACCAGTGTGTCCTGAGTCCCTGGACCTCCTGGGATGCAGGTACTTAGGACACACTGGTTTGAGCACACTGTTACTGCTATAAACGTTTTTTTTTTGTTTTTTGTTTTTTTCCCCCTAGGCACTGATACCTGTATTAAAAATAGGATTCTGTGGGGCTAGTTTGTGTCCTGTATAATGTGTCCTGCACAGTGTGGGGTACCTTGGTTTTATTAATTGTTGTTGTATTGGTGTAATCAAATCTATATTTATCGTACTTGTTATAGCCCTCTGGCTTCCTTTTCCCACTGGTTATTTATAGTGTTTTTACACTAGGCTTTTGTTGTCTTGATTTCTCAGATATATTTAGAATGACTTACATTATTATGGACAATTTTTTTTTGTTAACCATTTATATGCAATGTCTGTATTTAAAATGACATCTATGTGGTATTTCTTTAAACCAATTTTTTTTCTTTATACTTTTTTTTCCCAACGATTCTGGTGTAATTCATCCTTTTAACCAGTATATCTCTTAGGGTAAATAAGATTTACGCCTGTATGATATGATGGAATAAACTACAAAAATATTTCAGAAGATTTGGAGTGCCGGTCCTTTGTATTAATTATCTTAGGGTAAATTCACATGACCATCCCGTTTTTGCGGCCCATAAAAAATGGTCCTGTTTCCCTCATGCATCTGTGTGACAACCGTATCTGTTCCGTTCCGTATACGGTTCATTTTATATCCGTGTGCCATCCGTTTTTTTGGTTTTTTTTTGCGGACCACAAAAAACAACAAAGGCATGTTACATACAGTCAAAAGCTAGAAAGATAGCTGTATAGATAGATAATAAAGACCTATATAATGTCCCACTCCTCCCGCATTTTGTAATCCTCCACCCTTTAGTGCCTTTCATGTGGCACTAAAGGGTGTTTATCCTTGTTTTTAGCCACAAATTCATTATTTTGCTGAAAAAAACTACATGTGGTCCTCCCCTATTTTTTTTTTTTTTGTAGCCAGCTAAGGTGAAGCAGACCGCAGCTGGTAATCCATAACAGAGGGCACCCTATGCTGTTATGTTAATTAAATAAATAATTTATTTAAAAAAACGTAGAGTCCCCCCCCCCCCAAATTAGATCACCAGCCAAGGTAGACAGCTGTGGTCTGGTATTCTCAGACTAGGGAGGTCCACGGTTATTGAACCCTCCCCAGCCTAAAAATAGCAGGCCACAGACACCCCAGAAGTGGCGCATCCATTAGATGCACTAATCCTGGTGCTTTTCCCCAGCTTATCCAGTTGCCCTGGTGCGGTGGCAAACATGGTAATATGTGGAGTTGATACCAGCTGTGTAATGTCATCTCACATCAAGGCCTCGCATTAGTGATGTCACAGTGCCTATCAGATATCTGACATCACAACCCAGTCAGTAATAAAAAATACAAAAAAAAATTTGAAAAAACACTCCCCAACACATCCCCTCTTTAACCAATTTATTGAAAAGAAAAAAACAATCTGGATCCAGCATAATCCAATGAAGGGGTCCCATGACGATACATAACCACTGTCCCAGTCAATGAAGAACAGAATGTTTCCCATTGGCTGGGAGAGCAGTGCAGTGACCTGAGCTAACATAATTAGGTCAGGCCAGATCACCGCAGGGGATGACAAATGCCGATGTCATGAGGTTAGCTCAGTACATTACCTGCGGCAATGAACTTGGCTGAACTCATGACTGAGTGCCATGGCCGCCGGGTTCTCACGCGAAGTATTGCGGGAGCCCGTGACGTCACCGCTAGTCACAGCCTCGAGTTGCCCGCAAGACTTCAGGTGAGAATCTGGTGGACATGGAACTCAGTGATGAGGGCTGACATCACGAGTTCAGTGAAGATCATCACCACATGTAATGGACTTGGCTAACCTCATGATGGCAGCGCTCGTCATCCTCGCAGCTGCTCACACTGCTGTGTGCGCCACTGCGGTGCTGGCCAGGGCATTGGGACATTATATAAAATGCAGGGGCACCCATAGGTGGAAGCCACACTCAAATGCTTCCGTGTGGCTTCCTTGTATTTTGCGGACCCATTGACTTTTATTGTGTCATGGTCTGCATTTTGCGGAGCAGAATAGAACATGTACCATAATAACGGAACGGACATATGGGCACGCAAGCACTTCTATGTGCAATCCATTCCTACAGAACATACATTGAAAACATTGTCTTGTCAGTAGGTCTGCAAAAAAAAAAAGGAACTGATCAGGACAAACGGAACAGTCATCTGAATGACCCTTTATGATGTTTACTACGTTTGAATCAGACAATTGGTTGCTTTACTGCTATTGAAGCTATTAAAAAATCACATTCAATCATATACCAATGTTTTCTAATTACCGTTTTTAGAATGTGACTCATACTGGAATGATAAGACAAATCTATTGTCTTTTGATCTTTTTATATCATAATATTGATGACCATTGCTGTGAATGGGCTCTGTCAAAACTATCTTTAATATTTGCTTTTGGATAACCACAATCCTGCAACTATTTATTTAATTTCTCATATTGTATTAAAAATGATTTATCACTTCTGTTGATGTGATGTAATCACAAAAACTGACTATATGGTAAGGCTATTGTGGCATACTTGCAGTATCGGGGACCGTAAGTGACTGCGCATGACCGCCCAGAGAAAGTGGGTGGGAGCTGAGATTAGGTGGTGTGGCATTTCCATTTGTGGCACAGTGGAATAAACATTAATTTGTAAGTCCACATGGTGATGGAGTTCTTTATAGTAGAAGCAGGGCTCTGGGGGTAAAACACTCAGGTGGTGGGGTGGTGACGCCTCCCTTGTATAATTAGTTATTAATAATTAATTGTGCAAGGCGGGGTTGCCCCCCCCACGTCTGGGGGTCTTACACCTAGAATCCCGCTTCTATTATAAAGAGCTCCATGACCACGTGGATTTACATCCACTGACTCCGGGTGATCCCACCCACTATCGCCGGGTGGTCACTTCCGATCCCCGATTTTGCAAATATATGAATTTTAGCAATTTTTTTTGGGATCAGCTGGATATAAAGTAAATGTCAAGTTTTGGTTTTTTTTCACATGTCAAACTAAATTTGTAGTAATAATAATCTTTATTTTAATATTTTACGCAGTGCTTTATATAGATCAGCAACACTGTCCCCACTGGGGCTCACAATCAAAATTACCTATCTGTATGTCTTTGGAGTGTGGGAGGAAACCAGAGAACCCAGAGGAAATGCACGCAAACACAGGGAGAACATACAAACTCCTTGCAGATGTTGTCCTTGCTGGGATTTGAGCCCAGGACCCCAGCGCTGCAAGGCTGCAGTTCTAACCACTGAGCCACCCTTGTAGTATAAGCGATCATCTGTCATAGTTACCCAATGTGCGCTTGTTGAGTATTTAGTGAGTTTTTTAGCTCAGTATTTGTAAGCCAAAACTAGAGGAGCAATCAGAGGAAAATTATAACACGAGTATGATACAAGAGCAAGATCTTGCTCTTTCCAATAACTTACACTGCTGTGTGCATTACTAAGCTGTTACCAAATGTAATTATCATTACAGCAAAGTACACGGCAGCACTGGGTTAGTGGAAAGTGTGAGATCTTGTTTCACTGCAAGAGAGATTGTGTAGAGTTGTGGGATCCACTCTTCATGCCGGAATCCCGCAACCCATAAGTTTGGGCCTGATTTTGGTAGCATGTCGGCCCTTTTCGGCGACATTAGAAGCCCTTATGAACAATATTGACACTCTTTTAGATATATAATATAAAAAAATCATTAGTCTGAGGCTGCTTAGTCTAGATTAAGAAGGGCAAGTCTAGTATTTAGTGGTAATGGGAGCAAGGAGACAGTAAAATGGCTGAGGAGTAATTGGTGAGGGAGAAGGTTTTGGTAGTGCGGTACAGTCTGGTATCCTCCATTTTTAGTTACAAGTGAAAAGGTTTTGGTACCAAAACCTTTTCACTTGTAACTAAAAATGGTGAGGGAGAGTGATACTTAAATTGAGTTTACCCAATCATTCCACCAAATTATCCAGCAGTGCCATGTCTTTAGAAAACTCATGCTAACTAGATTGAGAGGTGGGATCCTCTGCACTGCTCCTCAATTGTTTGGTGCTAAAGTTATAATAAAAGCAGTTTCAAACTGCTTTCAGTGTTATATTACAGGATACATGCTCATTTACTACGTCAGAATTTTGATAATGGAATTTTTTGTATTGTAGCAGCAAATAGGCTGGGGATGAGATAAGATTGTGTACTCTCTAACCTGCCTCATGAAAGTCATTGAGGAATTATGAGCCAAGGCAGGAAAGCCTTTAACTTGTGTATTTGAGAAACTAACACTGAAGAAGGAATTGGGTGGAAAGTTATCTGGCCAGACCCTCAACATAGCAAAGCTGATCAAGAGTGTATATCTCACTGGACAAGTCTCAGTCCATACCCAAGAGGACAGTGCCCAAGATGGCCTTAAGTCTTAGAGAACTACCTATTACTAAGGGAACATTTACTTATTTTTTTTTTATACAAGAGCCTACTTTGATAAAGCTTCAAATTAGACATCTGTGCCTCTGCCAGAGTCCAGTCATTTGCAAAATTCAGAGAGATCCTAAATAATCTCCTGGGCCACAAGAGGGTCAAGATGCAAATCCATGTCAAAGGCTGAGCGGAAGAGCAATGAAAGAGGAAACCAGATCTGAGAAGACAAAAGAGTCAATCGAAGACAGTGTTTACGGTGCCAGAAAAGAAAGGTATTGCAGCCTGGAGTAAACACTAGGGGTTGAGTAAACTTATTAGAAATGTTGTAGTGAGTGGAGAAGAAAACAGGGAGGGACTGCTTGCAGTATCTAGTGTTATTATTATTATTATTATTATTATTTATTATTATAGCGCCATTTATTCCATGGCGCTTTACAAGTGAAAGAGGGTATACGTACAACAATCATTAACAGTACAAGACAGACTGGTATAGGAGGAGAGAGGACCCTGCCCGCGAGGGCTCACAGTCTACAGGGAATGGGTGATGGTACAATAGGTGAGGACAGAGCTGGTTGCGCAGTGGTCTACTGGGCTGAGGGCTATTGTAGGTTGTAGGCTTGTTGGAAGAGGTGGGTCTTGAGGTTCCTCTTGAAGCTTTCCACGGTAGTGGAGAGTCTGATGTGCTGAGGTAGAGCGTTCCAGAGTATGGGGGATGCACGGGAGAAATCTTGTACACGATTGTGGGAAGAGGAAATAAGAGAGGAGTGTTACATTAAGGAACCTTGCCCCAAGAACCACCCCCCCCCTTCAGAAAATACTCCCATGTTTCTGAACTTAAAAAAACCCAACAATCTATAGTGGTATTGAGAAGGTAGGTTATATGAGATGGAATTGCCCAGTTTCTTATTTCAAAAACGAGCATCAAAATATCTGCCCCAGACACAAGATCTCACTAGTTACTGTAGCATCTTGTATCTCTGACTAGAAAAGCGGTACATATACATGGCATTTATGCCACTGTTTTTGGAATGTTTAATTAAGTATACATTAGAGGTGAGCAATATAATCTACCCAGACCGGACCAATCAGCCGTCTCTAAAAGAAAAACATCATAAGGGAAAGCTGCTTTCCTATTGGAGGAGGCTTATGGAGCGGTCTGGTCACATGTTACTCCTCCAGCAGCCATTGTATGGGCAGAAATGCTGGGCAGTGTGTGATGAGACTGCACTAAAAGAGAAAAAGGCTGATCCCTTTAAGTAACAAGCATGGCATCTAAATAGGTAGAGCTAGTCCCTGCCCTCATTCTATCAACCCATGCAATCTCTATTGCAGTCAGATTGCAGATGTGTCATGGGAGTCAGGGGCCCATAAATACCTTCATGGCTGCCATCTTACTAATCCCATAATATGAAGCCAGAGGAAGAGATATAGATGTATTCATGTGCCTAAGTGATTAGGGTTAACCAGGTTCATATTCCCTAATTGGGATAAAATAAATAGTAAAATAAACATGTACTAAAATGTTAGTGAACATAAGCTTGCCTGTTTCTCCTTACATATTTATTATGGAAAATAAAGCTCTTAAAAAGTAATATTTAGAAATAATTGATGCCTCTCTGACGCTGTTCCTGGTCTTTCTTGACATCTGTCATAACAGCATGAACAGTGCATGTGAATATAGTACGAACCCTCCCCACCTATCAGGCTTATAGAGGAAACATAGAGAACGGTCGGCACTCACGCAGTATCTTATAAAAAGGGTCCTTTATTATTACATCAAGTAAATCTGGAGCTTTACAGTGTGGAGGGAGGATGTGGAGAGTGGGTAACCCAGTTACGGCCTTATCAGGACGACAGCTACCGTTTTGCGCAGGTGTTTGCGCTTCTGCGGGTCAGGAAACGGCGTAGAAGGAGCCGTCGTTCCGCTGCTCTTCACATCGTCCCTCCACACTGTACCGCTCCAGTTTTACTTGATGTAATAAAGGACCTTTTTTACAAGATACCGGGTGAGCTTCGACCGTTCTGTTTCCACTATAAGCCTGAATTGATTACCTGTTTGGTCACGGCACCCCCGAATATCTGTGCCTCCATCTTAGCTTTCCAGCTTTGCTGTTTCAACTAGCTCATGAAATGTTAGTAGTGCCGGATTCCTTCTCATGTTTGGATATATAAAAGAATTCAAATATATCCCAAAAATGAACAATTGCTGGCCCGATTTACATGTCTGTGAAGTACAGACTCTGCTCACATCACAAAGCCTGGCCAGACCACCAGATCTCCAGACCTCCACTAACTGCTTCATATATGCTTATGAGACTACTAGATCCAGGACCTGTGCCCAGTGTTTTAGTGTGAGCACAGTTTGTATTTTACAGAAATGTAAAACAGTCCTCATTCTACAAAATTACAAGCCCCCACACAGCTGTATGGACTGAAAAGGAAAGTTATGCATCCCTGGATAAGACACAACAGAGAGAGATTATCCTCCTGAAGCTTCCAGACCTAAAGGCTTATTCCTATAACTTCTCCGTTTTTGGTTTCTGCAGCCCCTTCTGAATGGTGTGGACATTCACATGTTTGGCTTTTCCCCCATTCATTGTAAAATACAGGGCTCCGCTACGTATGGCAGTCCCATAGACTATGCAGCCGAACATGCAAACCTCCGCTCCATTCAGAAAGGGCTGCAGAGCCCCAATCCTGGGGATCCAGAGCTCAGCACATTATCCCCTATTATATGGAAAGGACAGAACTTGTTTCAGAAGGAGATGCAAAGCCTTGATTCTGGGGACCCAGAATTCGACACGTTATGTGCTATTATATGGAAATGACAGAACTGGATTCAGAAGGAGCCACAGAGCCTCGGTCCTGGGGATCCCTAGAGCTCAGCTTGTTACCCCGATTATATGGAAAGGACAGAACTGGATTCAGAATGGGCCGCAGAACCTCGATCCCGGGGACCCCCAGAGCTCAGCCCGTTATCACATACAGTCATATGAAAAAGTTTGGGCAGCCCTATTAATGTTAACCTTTTTTCTTTGTAACAATTTGGGTTTTTGCAACAGCTATTTCAGTTTCATATATCTAATAACTGATGGACTGAGTAATATTTCTGGATTGAAATGAGGTTTATTGTACTAACAGAAAATGTGCAATCCGCATTTAAACAAAATTTGACCGGTGCAAAAGTATGGGCACCCTTATCAATTTCTTGATTTGAAAACTCCTAACTACTTTTTACTGACTTACTAAAGCACTAAATTGGTTTTGTAACCTCCATTGAGCTTTGAACTTCATAGGCAGGTGTATCCAATCATGAGAAAAGGTATTTAATGTGGCCACTTGCAAGTTGTTCTCCTATTTGAATCTCCTATGGAGAGTGGCATTATGGGCTCCTCAAAACAACTCTCAAATGATCTGAAAACAAAGATTATTCAACATAGTTGTTCAGGGGAAGGATACAAAAAGTTGTCTCAGAGATTTAAACTGTCAGTTTCCACTGTGAGGAACATACCGTGTTTCCCCGAAAGTAAGGCCCTGTCTAATTTTACCCCCAAAAGTCCCACCCTGCCTTACTTTCGGGGGAGGCCTTACATTGGAAAAAACAGTCCGGCATCCACCCCATCCTCCCCCCTGCAGCCTCCCCATTGTTTCACAGTCCGGCATCCACCCCATCCTCCCCCCTGCAGCCTCCCCATTGTTTCACAGTCCGGCATCCACCCCATCCTCCCCCCTGCAGCCTCCC
Organism: Anomaloglossus baeobatrachus; assembly: GCF_048569485.1. Taxonomy (NCBI): domain Eukaryota; kingdom Metazoa; phylum Chordata; class Amphibia; order Anura; family Aromobatidae; genus Anomaloglossus; species Anomaloglossus baeobatrachus. The sequence goes on from NC_134353.1 coordinate 632,423,979, forward strand.
CATTGTTTGAGACTCCGGCATCCACCCCATCCTCCCCCCCTGCAGCCTCCCCATACAGTGGTTCTGCCCCCCACTCTGCCACCACACACACTGACACATACGGTACCGGTACAGCCCCACACGGCACCCACACACACATCGTACCGGTACCGTACACACACACACACACACACACACACACATACACATACACACACACACACACACACACACACACACACACACACACTGACACATACAGCCCCATACGGCACCCATACACATACCGTACACATACCGTACACACACACACACACACCTCTCCTCTGCGGTGCCGGGCTGACGATTCGGATGCCGGGGACGCTGGACCAATCGGAGCGAGCCTGCAGGCGGTGACGTCGCGGCTGATTCGGCCAATCAGCTGCGAGCCGGCTGACTGGTCAATCACAGCTCGAGCTGATGACGAACAGGCTGATCGGCCAATCAGCATCGAGCAGGAAGAGCGTTGACCCGGGACGCGCCGCAGGCCGGCGAGATTGCGGGGGCCATTCACCGGAGGCAGACCACGGGTGGCACGAGACTGGAGAAGGCCTGGATGGAGCGAGGGAACAGCGGCAGCGGTAAGTTCCTGTACTTTCCCCAGGGACCCCACCCATATGCGGCCATACTGTCCGCAGTGACCCCACCCATAGGCGGCCTTACATTCCCCGGGCCCCCCCGCTACCCTGCCTTACAATCGGGGGGTGCCCTACATTGGCGGACCCCCCCCGAAACCCCCACCCTGCCTTACTTTCGGGGGGTCCTACTTTCGGGGAAACACGGTAGTAAGGAAATGGAAGAACACAGGTATAGTTCTTGTTAAGCCCAGAAGTGGCAGGCCAAGAAAAATATCAGAATGGCAGAGAAGAATGGTGAGAACAGTCAAGGACAATCCACAGACCACCTCCAAAGACATGCAGCATCATCTTGCTGCAGATGGTGTCAATGTGCATCGGTCAACAATACAGCGCACGTTGCACAAGGAGAAGCTGTATGGGAGAGTGATGCGAAAGAAGCCATTTCTGCAAGCACGCCACAAACAGAGTCGCCTGAAGTATGCAAAAGCACATTTGGACAAGCCAGTTACATTTTGGAAGAAGGTCCTGTGGACTGATGAAACAAAGATTGAGTTGTTTGGTCATACAAAAAGGCGTTATGCATGGAGGCAAAAAAACACGGCATTCCAAGAAAAGCACTTGCTACCCACAGTAAAATTTGGTGGAGGTTCCATCATGCTTTGGGGCAGTGTGGCCAATGCCGGTACCGGGAATCTTGTTAAAGTTGAGGGTCGCATGGACTCAACTCAGCATCAGCAGATTCTTGACAATAATGTGCAAGAATCAGTGACGAAGTTGAAGTTACACAGGGGATGGATATTTCAGCAAGACAATGATCCAAAACACCGCTCCAAATCTACTCAGGCATTCATGCAGAGGAACAATTACAATGTTCTGGAATGGCCATCCCAGTCCCCAGACCTGAATATCATTGAAAATCTGTGGGATGATTTGAAGCGTGCTGTCCATGCTTGGCGACCATCAAACTTTACACAACAATTCCAGTTCAGTTAACAGGAATGGTCAAATATACCTTCATCCAGGATCCAGGAACTCATTAAAAGCTACAGGAAGCGACTAGAGGCTGTTATTTTTGCAAAAGGAGGATCTACAAAATATTAATGTCACTTTTATGTTGAGGTGCCCATACTTTTGCACCGGTCAAATTTTGTTTAAATGCGGATTGCACATTTTCTATTAGTACAATAAACCTCATTTCAATCCAGAAATATTACTGAGTCCATCAGTTATTAGATATGAAACTGAAATAGCTGTTGCAAAAACCCAAACTGTTATAAAGAAAAAAGGTTAACATTAATAGGGGTGCCCAAACTTTTTCATATGACTGTATTATATGGTAAGGACAGAACTGGATTCAAGAGGAGCCGCAAAGCCCTGATCCTGCTGACCCCCAGTGCTAAGCCCATTATCCACTATTATATGAAAAGGACAGAACTGGGTTCAGAAGGAGCCGTAGAGCCCCAATCCTGGGAACCCCCAGAGCTCAGCCCGTTACCCATTATTATATGGAAAGGACAGAACTGGATTGAGAAGGAGCCACAGAGCCCCAATCCTGGGGATCCCCAGAGCTCAGCACTTAACCAATATTATATGGAAAAGACAGAACTGGATTCAGAAGGAGCCACAGAGCCCCGATCCTGGGAGCCCCCAGAGCGCAGCACGTTACTCAGTATTATATGGAAAGGAAAAAAACTTTATTTTTGGAGAGTAACACAAACTAGAGTGTAATTACACCCAAAGCATTAGTGATATTTTGGGGAGGAAAAGTTAGGGACCCAAAGTTAGCACCAGTGATGAGTTTGGATTCCATCCTGTGAAGGCTAAAAAGCTTTTAAAGCCCTGAGCCAACAGGGCCCATCTCAACATGACATACAAGGGGCAATGATGGCATACATTAGGCAGTGCCCCAGCTTCTAGCCCAAACGCCACATCGGCTGGATAGCACTCAGGTCCAAAACTTTATGATCGTTTATGAGCCGGAGGGTTTATTTTACTGACAAATCATTACACTAACACAGTTGTACACTAGCAAGCTTCAGGCAGATATTCGATCGCACGACCTAAGCCGCAATGTAGCCAAAGTGAACAGTCCCTAAGCAGATTGCACCGATCCCAGCAAACTTAAGGCCCTATCCGTAAACTGCATCTTTTACTGTGTTTTTCATGCATTTTTTTGTGAAGTTTGTGGTCACAAAAGATGCACCCAAATGCATGCAGTTCTTTTTTTTTTTTTTTGCTGCGTTTTTGAAGATACAGCAAAGATGCAGCATGTCAATTCTTTTTGCGTTTTGTCTCTGCGTTTCAGAGGACTGGGAGATCAATCCCCCGCTGATTCGGGTATCTGCCCAGATGCCGGTCCTCATATAAAGTCTATGGGGACCAGAATCCGACGCAAAGGGGTAGGAGCAAATGCTTCATATTTACTAATTCACCGGGGCGGCTTTTACACTGCTCCAGTTGCCGCTCATTCCCTTCCTGGGCCGCTCATTACCTTCATTGAATATACACTGCTTCTCTGCCCACCAGCACCTGTGATTGGTTGTAATAAGGAGTTAATGGTAACCCACAGCTGCCACTAAGCCCTAGATTAGGAATAAGAGGCGTCTATGAGACCCCCCCCATCACTAATCTGTAAGTGAAAATAAATACAAACACCAAAATAATCCTTTATTTGGAATAAAAGACAAAAAATCACCCTCTTTCACCACTTTATTAACCCCAAAAACACCCCTGCAAGTCCAACATAATTCACTTGAGGGTCCACGAAGCTTCCAGCACTGCTACATCTGAATCTCACAGTGAGCGCCATAAAGCATGACTGCCTGCTGTGGGGTTCAAGCAGACTAAGTGATCCGTGAGATCAGCGGTGATGTCACTCAGGTTAGCCGCTGCTACAGCTGGAGTCCTCCGCATGTGACCTCAAATCACTTGACTGACGTCTCAACTGATTGCGCGACTCACTTCAGTTGCTGCCTGACTCTCACAGTGGTTTGTCATGTTCTATGGCTGCTCGGTGTGAATTCAGATGTAGCAGTGCTGGAAGTGCCATGTGGATTACGTCGGAGCTGCAGGGATGTTTTTGGGGTTAATAACGTGGTAAAAGAGGGGGCTTTTTTGTCTTTTATTTGAAATAATGGATTTTTCTGTGATTGTGTTTATTTACTTTCACTTACAGATTAGTGATGGGGGGTGTTATAGACGCCTCCCGTCACTAATATAGGGCTTAATGGTAGCTGTGGGCTGAGGATTTATGTACATGAGATCCAACATACTTTGCCATTTTCTGTGCTTCACCCACGGTTTGTCCTTTGTATGTGTCTATATGTACATTTGATTATGTGTCTATAGGACCCATGCCTTTTTCGGACCTCTTGTGTCAATTTTAAATTTTCCATAATAAAAATTTAATTGTTGTTTTTGACCTAAAAAACTCTTTTTTTTTTTTTGTTTATTCTAATGGTTCATGGAGTGCTCTCTGGGCGCTGCCGCCATACATCTGGGTGGTAGACCCCGCTTATATAGAGTATATATAAAACATGTGCTGTAGGTTTTTTGTTTGTCCATCCTAATATTTTCAGCCCCCAGTTGTCTACTGTACTGTGGCTGGTTTTAGAAAAATAGGGGGGACCCCACTTCATTTTTTTATTATTATTTAAATAAATCAAATAATTTGAAAAAATAAGCATGAGGTCCCCCTTATTTTTCATAACCAGGGATGGTACAGCAGACAGCTGAGGGTTGTGGCCCACAGCTGCTGCTGTTGCTGCGCAGGATATGAAAAAGGGGGGGAACAAGTCATTTTTTTTTTTACCAAAAAATAATTTTAAAAAGCTGGCCAAGCTCGCTATCCCTCCATTTATCGAGCTATTCTGTAATTTCTTTCAGTCTATACTCTTATCTATTTTATATGTTCTTTCGTTTTTATTTTTTAGTATTTTTTTTTAATTTCTTGTGACAAACACTAGTAACTTACATTCCATGGGGGGAAAAAATTCCAGCGTAAACAATGATCTGAAGCAATACCGGACGTGTCGAGCTTTAATATGTTCTTTCTATCCTTTCTATTTTTTTTTATCTATTCTAGCTATCAATTATCCTATCCTATCCTGTTTCTCCTTTAAAAAAAAAAATAAAATAAAAAAATGCATTAACAAAAATGCAGCAAAACGTTATGCATTTTTTTGAGTTACAAGCTGCGTTTTCTGTGACCACAGGATAAAAAAGATGCAGCGTGCGGACACACCAGGGAGCGTTGGGAGTAGTGGGGCGTGGCCGGAGCTGTGATTGACACGCTGTACAGCCATCCACGACACATACAGGGAAGCACTGATAGTAGTGGGGCGTGGCCATAGCTGTGATTGACACGCTGTACAGCCATTCCCGACATATGCAAGGGGCTCTGGGAGTGGTAGGGCGTGGCCGGAGCTGTGATTGACACGCTGTACAGCCATTCCCGACAAACCGGATGGGCGGGACTTTCCCTGGCGCCTAACGAAACAAAAAAAACTGTCTTTTAGCCAATTGTCGATTGCGTCTCCATTATTGACCCCAGAATCTCCAATCACAGGTCTAGCTCAGTTATAAGGGCCGCCTCTACGGCAGGGTGCTCAATCTCTGTAAGATGGCGGCCGTGTCCTCGGCGGCAGCGCTGCGTGGGGCTGATTACGAAAACGGGCTTCGTGGTGGTTCTGGTAGTGGCCAAGATGCTGGCGACGACGAGCCTATGGATCTGAACATGGAACTGTTGGGCCCGGGCAGAAGAATTCGACGGATAGGGGGCAGAATAGCGACGGGGAGGAGATCCGGCGGACGGGGGAGCACGGAGAGCGGAGGTGCTGGCGCCCTGGAGGAGCTGGAGGAAGAGGAGCTGGAGGAGGAAGAGCCCGGAGAGATCGTGGGAGACCCGGCTATTGAGGACCCGGTAAGAGCTGGGGGGGCGCAGCGTGGGCTGGGGGCCTGTTGTGCAGCGTGGGGTGACGTCACTAGGTGAGGGATGCTTTTTGATGACGTAATATTCCGTTATCGATCGCCTCTGCTGGGCGCTGTGGTGCAGCCTGCTCTGTACCTGGCGGCCTGCACTTACGGCTGTCGCACAGTTATAGGAATGTTTTTTGTTCTTATGGGAGGTTTGGAGGATTTTAAGAAAAAAGTCCAAGAGCAGGAAACTGTGTAAAATCCAGTGGGAGGTCCTAAGTGATGAGCTGGTGATGTCACCCCCCAATGGCTGCCGTGGGCCTCTGGTAAGGGATGTGGTAGTGTAGCTGTAGGATCAGAGGAGACCCCTGAGGGGTGGACAGGTGAGTGCGGCTGCTCCTAGGATGGAGGACCCCAGCTTTGTCTGCAGCCATCCATTCAGGCCTGGGCTGGTGTCTTCTGGACACACATTAGAAACCCACAACCCTTAATCCTATGTGCTCCCTTTCTGTAGCCCCTCGTTCCATTAGGGCATACTTGCATTGTCGGGGTCAGGGCGTGACCACCTGACGCTAGTGAGTGGAGGTGAGATGGGTGCGACCAGCTCAGGTGGATCAGTGGCTTTTTTTTCTGTGGCACATTGGTGTAAATGTTAATTTTTAAGTCTGCGTGGTCTCAGGATTCTTTATAATAGATGCGGGAGTCTGGGGGTAAGAAACATACATATGTGAATTGGCTGAATGATTTTTAGGGACCCCCATGAACATAATTTGTGTAATGGACTCCCAGGCAGCGAGTCTCATTCCCAGGGTTTGTGAATGAGTCTTCCCATTGTCTTATTCAGGAGCTGGAGGCGATCAAAGCCCGTGTTAGAGAAATGGAAGAGGAGGCTGTGAAGCTAAAGGAGCTCCAGAACGAGGTGGAGAAACAGATGAACATGAGCCCCCCGCCAGGCAACGGTAACACTCGTCACATGACTGCTAGATACGGGCCATCTCCATGGCTGTGGGTACTGGGTGTCAGCGACCATCTCTTTTGGTCAGATCCAATTCTGAGGTGTAAGTGTAGCTTTGTTTAGTAAAAGTCAGAAGCGTCACAGGGTGGGCTGATCCTAAAGTCAACATCAGATGCCCGGACAGGAGGCAATGCCAAGGCTCTACAGTGTCTCCTGCCTTCAGGTATAGAGATGTTCCTGTTTCTATAGGCTGTGCCCACGATCAGTGTTCAGTGTTTTGGATGCAGCATTTTGTTGTTTAGTCCAAAGCGCGTTGTACAGTACAAGCACAGTGGATGGATTTCTAGCAATCTCATGCCCACTGTGCTTGTATTGCCGTAGACTGACATGCGGTGCGGCTTCCTGAGCTGCTGCATGTTAAAGGAACCTGTCATCAGAAATTTGTCTTTCAACCTAAAAGTTTCCCCCTCTGCAGCTCGTGGGCTGCATTCTAGTAAGGTTTCTATACTTTTTGTGCCCCCTTTTTAAACCAAAATAAATACTTTATAAAACTGTACCTTTTTCGGTTTGAAAATCTTGTAAATTATCCATGGGGGCGGGCCGTGTGGCGTCCGTTGCTGTATCTTACGCCGTCCCCCCACGCTCCAAATCATCCCTCAGGACGCCGCCCACTGCACCCGAGGTCCCGTGCACGCCGGGACACCTAGTGACGTGGTCGCAGGCACGAGAGTATGGGCGGCGCTGTGATTGCATCGCAAGTGCGCGCCCATACACTCGTGGGCGCGCTCTCCCCTCTTTACGTCGCTCAGATCCTCCGCTTCTCCTGTAGTGGCCTGCTCCGCTCCTCCCATCTATTTCCTGCTGCAGGGTACGATGGGAAGGAGGTGACGTCGGGCCGGTGCAGAACGCTGGAGGCAGTGGGGAAAGGGCGGGCACGAGAGTATGGGCGGGCACTTGCGATGCAATCACAGCGCCGCCCATACTCTCATGCCTGCGACCATGTCGCCAGGTGTCTTGGCGTGCACGGGACCTTGGTCGCAGTGGGCGGCGTCCTGAGGGATGATTTGGAGCATGGGGGATGGCGTAAGATACAGCAACTGACGCCACACGGCCCACCCCCATGGATAATTTACAAGATTTTCAAACCAAAAGATAGTGTTTTATAAAGTGTTTGTTTATTTTGGTTTAAAAGGGGGCACAAAAAGTATAGAAACCTTACTAGAATGCAGCCCACGAGCTGCAGAGGGGGAAACATTTAGGTTGAAAGCCAAATTTCTGATGACAGGTTCCCTTTAATTTATTGCTGCAGCAACATGGGTGTTCTCAGTGGGGAGAACAGACCAAAGTGGCCTGAACTCTGCTCCTGTGCACGGCAGCTACAGTCTCCTGCGGAGAGGACAAGCTGCCTCCAGGACAGCGTGTGCAGATCCTGGGCCTTACCCTTATGTATTAATTTCACTTTCGCTTTATTTCTGCAGATGTCTGAACACTATTTTTTTCCTGCTTGTTACTGCAATCTTCCTAACAAATTGCACTTTTCAAAACTGCTGCTGACGGAAGAGCATGTGGCCAGCCAATCAGCCTCCTTATAGAAAAAGAGGCCACTATATTAGCAAATCACTTCTAAAATATACAAAACGCCAAAGAAAATGAAGTGAGAACTTGAACAAATAGTAAATTTTATTAGATAAAAGGTTTTTTGTAAGAAATAAAAGGAGGCAATGACAGAATAAACTGGACACCCCGGACTATATTTACACAAGCAACACCAAAATAAACACTGGTAAAAATGAAGCTTCTTACAGACACAGCTTTCCCATGTGAAGTGTTTTTCTGTTGGGTGACCATGTGACCGGACCGTCGGCCTCCACCATCAGCAGCCATTGTGAAAAGTGCAATTTGTTTGGAAGGCTGCACTAACAAGAGCAGGAGGAGACCCTGTAATTCTAATAAGGCTATGTACGCACTATTTCATTGTTGCACTTCTCAAAAACGCTGTTTTTGGCTGCAAAAAACACAAAAAAATGCACCCGCAACAAATATGCATGCGTTTTCACCATGTTTTGGTGCGTTTTTGATCCCTGCGTTTTGCTGTGTTCTTCCAATGCATTGCATGGCTGAAAAATGCAGGAAAGAATTGACGTGTCCATTTTTATTTATTTATTTATTTATTTTTTTTTTTGCTCAAACGCAGCTAAAAAGTTATGTGGACAGCAAAAATGAAAAGTCATAGACTTTGCTGAGGAAGCAGTCATGCAGTTTTGAGTCAAAAAACGCTCAGTGCGCACATAGCCTGTCTTAGTATGAGGAAAGTGACCACAGGGGGCTGGACTTCAGTATTCCATTTACAGATAAAATGGATAGGGATGGTTACTAATCCTTGGCCAATGCTGGATGATACATTTAAAGTGTTACTGTCGTTTTAATTCCTATTTTATAAATCAGTAGAACAGATCAAAATGATCAACTTTGTAATACATTTTATCAGACAAATCTGCTTCTTTCTCTGCCAGAATTGATCAGTCGATATCAAAATTCTCAATTCTGAGGTAAAATCTGTATTCAGTGAAGACTTTCCATTACTGAGATAGGAGATGGCAGCTGTTAATGGTGAGAATATTTATAATGACTGATCAGTTCTGGCCGAGAAAGAAGCAGATCTGTCTGGTAAGATATGACATGAAGACTGCACATCTGGCAAGCCTTCCTGTCTCGTGATTATTCCGGAGACCTGACTGTCTGGGTGCCCTGGATTGGCATCAGCGCTGCTCTGTTGGGTGCCAGCCCCTAGCCTGTTCACGTCACATCGGCAATCACCTGACTAGAAGGAGCAGTGATCTGTTTGAGCCCTTTGTTAGCCATGTGAATGGTGACATACTTGGCCAGAAACTCCACAACGTCCTGTTGCATCTTTCCAAACAGAAGTACATTAGTAAGTGATCTATTCAGGATAAATCCTTTTCTCCCAAATGCATCAATGTTTAGGGTATTGCAATACTAGCAATTTCCGATTAAAATTCCACTTGCTGAGCAGCCAGTAGCATCCTAATAAAGCTGTCATCAGTGACTTTTCTGTATGGAGTAAGCAGTGCGACCGGTTACCATGTGCTTTTGGGCATTGCCGTAGACTCTGCCTACTGAAACTGGCACAGTACTAGACTACAGCTTCGGAAGCTCAATGTCCGCAGAGATCTACCAGAATGATGTGGCACCAGATGCATCAGTGTAGTGTTCTGTTGGTTTGATCGTTGACTAGTACATACTGTAACATCCATGTTTTTGTTATACTGCAGCGGGCCCAGTTATCATGTCTATAGAGGAGAAGATGGAGGCGGATGCACGGTCAATTTATGTAGGAAATGTAAGTGCTAACATTACTCCTTCTAGGCTCCTTCATCTTCAATTTTGGAAATGAGATGTGCCCCAATGGTGGTGACCATTGTGATACAGGAGTTTAGCGATGAAGATTATAGGTTTCTTCTCCGCTACGATCAATAATTCACCTAGTTTTTTTTCTTTCCTGTATCCACAGGTCGATTACGGCGCAACAGCTGAGGAACTTGAAGCACACTTCCATGGTTGTGGCTCCGTGAACAGGGTAACCATTCTATGTGACAAATTCACTGGTCACCCTAAAGGGTAAGTCCCTAGTTAGCCAGGCTTCGTAAGTCATACTGTACCAAGGTAATGCAAACCTCTACTAGTCAATAAGATGCTGTTAATATGAATGGGAAGAATCCTGAACCCCAGGTAATTCAAGCCTGCAGAACCTTTATGGCACTCACTTTTAGGGGCATTTATTTGGTGAAAACTGATGACTGGCAGGCAGGTCAGATCTTGAGGTTTACACCTGTCTGTTATTCTTGAGGCTGAATTGTCTTCTCATACTTGGTTTTTATGCCATTAATGTCTTAGATTTCCTCATGTTGAGTGGAAGACTGTCTTCACGCAGTGTCTATTATGTTCTGTTGTGGCTGCCTAGGTGAGGTGGGCAGCAAGACATCTAATAGGCATATACAGCTGAAAATGATGCATGACAGCACACGGTCATTCCGTCTTTATCATTATAGCCAATGACCCAGTCATTGCATATGCTTGAGTCCAGTTTTGCCGAGGTTTGGACATAAGCCCCTGATAGAGCCACTGAACTTGAAGACAGTGTGAACTTAGCTTGCCACGCAGACAACATAGCATGTGGCTGCACCACACCAACACATTATGGGAGAATTTCCTGAAAATGATTGTTGCACAAGGGGAACTAAGGTAGTCCTGAATTTGGAATACTTATCAGTTGGCTTTCATGCTTACCAATGAAAGTAGAGCTATAGGTCAGTTTGGTCTGGTATTGATAAAGTCCAATATACTAAATGGCATTTATTCAGTGCCCTATAGATTTTTTTTTTTTTTTGGCTATGAGAATAGCAAGCATTTAAACTTTGTTCTTCCTTTTGACAAGTCCTAGGATATCTTTAAGTTTTTGTATATTCACGAAAGACCGGATCTGATATTTTATATCAAAACAATTCATGGTAATCTTTTGTATATATTCACATTTAAAGGGAACCAATCACCAGGATTTTCGTATATAAGCTAAAGCCAGTGCTATACTGGCACGATCAGGCTGATTCTATATATACCTGTAGTGGGCAGCTCGGATGTATAGGTTTTGAAATCCAAAAAAGTAAAGTTTATAAAATTAGCTGCTTGTTGAGTAGCAGTTGCACTGGAACAGATATGTTCATAGTTATCCCCTCACTCTGTTAGAATTAGCATAAGTATTATACAACGACTCACTTTCTGTTGCAGGACCTGTGAGGTCATACCCATGTGACCAGAAGGGGCCTTGGCCAACAAAGGTGATACCAGGTCACATGGGTATGACCTCACCACAGGTCCTGCAACAAAGTGAATCGTTTATAGAATTCTTATGCCAAGTCTAACAAGGGGAGAGGATAACTATTAATTATCTGCTCCAGTGCAACTGTCACTCAACAAGCAGCTAATTTTATAAACTTTTTTTTGGATTTCAAAACCTATACATCCGAGCGGACTACAGGTATGTATAGAATCAGCCTGATTGTGCCAGTATAGCACTGGCTTTAGGTTATATACGAAAATCCTGGTTGGTTCCCTTTAAAGGATTATTTTCCATTTCTTAAATGTAATTGTTGGATACTGCTTGTCAATAAAACATTTTTTTGCGATTTTTACTTATAAACCTTTTCATCCAGTCTTGACATTAATCTTTTGTTCATAGCTCGTTGCCAACCTCTGCTGCTACACAGCAGCTCATATGCAGTGCTTACCAGCTCTTTACTCCTGAGCTTGTAAGCAGTGTTGCTACAAACACTGGAGAAGGTTATTGCCCCCTAATCCTGGCCAGCTATCATCTCATAGCATTCATGCTTGACAGCAGTGGTCGGACTTCTAGACAACGAGGTGAAAATAAGTCCTTATGTTAAGAACTGCTGCAAATTTTATTAAGCACTTTTACAATTTACTGAATAATTTTAAAATTACTAAATGACAGTACCAATCTACAAATTTGAATCTGTGACTAGGAATAGTCACCGTCAATATTAATAAAAATGACCATTTTTGGCCTTTTTTCATGCCTGACTATAGCAACTTTGTACATGAAGCGGCTATATGGCTGTTATCAGCTACATAAGGGTTTATGCTTTTTGATAAATTCTAACAACTGTAACAGAATTTAAAGAACAGTCTTTATTCATCTACAAACTTCACTCCACCACATTGTTTATAGGTGGTCGTCGCTGATCTGTTACTTAGACATCACTGCTGAAGTCTTTTTACATGGCGTCAGACCTTCTCATAAGTGTTCTTTGAAATCCTATACCAATTTAGAAATGTTTCTGCAGGTTTGCCTACATTGAATTCTCTGATAAAGAATCTGTCCGGACATCCATGGCGCTAGATGAGTCATTGTTCAGAGGAAGACAAATAAAAGTAAGCAAATTGTATTAACATTAAATACATTTGTGTCCCGAGCACCAACAAATTAGTACAGGGCAGATGGTCACCTACATTGGCTTTTATATGTACATTTCTACATCATGGGACAACCCCTGTAAGAAATTTAGCAAAGTTTATTTTAATCAATGGATCTTGTAGTAATTTACACAATTAGATGTGTTCGAATAAATGTTCCTGTGCGGATAGTCATATGTCCCTGCTGTGTACTGTGTAATGGCCGTGTCTGACCGTACAAAGACATGGTCTGATCATACCATATCTCCTGGGCCAGTAGGAAGCAGAGTATACAGACATTACAGCATGGGATCACAAATAATTTTCTAAGAACATTTTTTTTATAAAAGGTAATATTTTACCTCGCAAAAAAAAAACCATCTGTTGCAATACTGTTCTTTAATGTCTGTATACCTATTTGACTTATTTAGGAAAATTTAGAAAGTAAGTATAAGGCTGATTTGGTTGTAGAAATTTCTGCACGTTTTCCATATCTCCTGGCAGGAAAAACGGCACTTTTAGCCTGCGTCGTCTCACTTTTCACATGCATTTTTTACTGACTTCATTGAAGTCAGTTGCTGAAAAATGCAGGAAAAAAGACATGCTGCAAATGTTCTGCACCAAATCTGCAAGGAGAAAATCCTGATTGTGTGCAAAACACTCCAGGATCCTCATTGACTTTGCAGCATCAGGATTTGCTTGCAGTTGTGTGACAAATCTGTAAGCAAAAACGCATAACAAACACGTGTGCACACAATCCATGTCGTCCCAGCAGATGGAAATGGTTTTGGCTCTAGCAGATCATGTGATACTGTACTGATTCAAGATGGAATTAAATGGTAATGATGAGCGAGTTTCGAAATACTTGGATTCGCGATACTCGTAACAAATACTATCTAATACTCGCATATTCATTCCGAATAGCGTGTGCAATGCAAATAAATGGGTAAATACTCACAATGTAACAACCTGAAATCAGCACTATTCGCTACTCGTACAAATAGTACAGTATTCGGGTTACTCGTTACATTGAGTATTCCCCATTGACTTGCAGTACACACACTATTCAGAATGCATACACTAGTATTAGACAGTATTTGTTACAAGTATTGTGAATCCGAGTATTTCGACACTCATTATTAGTAATTAACAAGCATCTGCTGTCAGAGCTGCAGGCAGTCTCTGGTAAACTGCAAGCAATCTGACTAGTGGGGGAATGTTAGCTGTAGATTGCCGACATCCCTTATTACACTTCCAAACTCCTGTTCAAGCTAGAATAAGCAGGAATCTAGAACACTTAAGATAATAGGTGATTATATTTTACAGGTGGTTCCCAAAAGAACTAACAGACCCGGTATAAGTACAACGGACAGAGGCTACCCACGGGCAAGATACAGAGCCAGAGCATCTTCCTATAGCTCCCGTTCCAGGTTCTACAGTGGCTACACAGCAAGGCCCAGAGGACGCGTGTACAGGTCTGAGGAACGGCTGAAGTAACGGCATCAGTCAGCTGGGAATGGGTATATATTATGTATCTTGCTTACACTAGCCTCATCTCTTTCAGGGGACGGGCTCGAGTGACGTCATGGTATTCTCCTTACTAAAAAATATATCTTTAGGAAGACCTGAAAGGCAAAAACACAAAAAAAATGAAAAAAAGAAGACTGGAATGCATTTTAAGAGAAATAACATAAGCTCCACTGTGGGCCATCCTTTTCTAATTTGCTCCCCTGCCCCATGTACAGGCTTCAAATACCATCTCAAGATGGGTTTGTTAGTCCAGGTTCCTGAAGCTTAATGTATTTTGGGGAATATAGGTGATTATGGTCCTTATTCTCAGTGTGTGTGTATGATTTGTCCCTGGGTTACACGGGGTCTGATTGTTCCATGTTGGGGGAGTTAAAGGGTTATAATGTACATGTTGAATGGTTCCCAGTGTAACATTAGATATGGGGAGGGAGGGTGATGTCTGTTAAACATCCTGCTGTTTTTCTTTTTTTTTCTTTTTCCTTTTTTTGCGTGTTTTTATCTTTGCAGGTTTCTTTCTATGGGAGAAGCTTGTTTCCCGGAGAGACTCAGCTGCCCCCTCACAACAGCCTTTTCTTTAGTTTTATTCTAGCTCAGATTCCTGCAAACTGTTGAAGAAACAAGCTGGGCATCTTTTGTGTTTTTAGAATGGTTTTGTTTTATTTTTTTTTTTTTGTTTTTTTTTTATATATATTGGCAGGCAGGGAAAAAGGAGAAAAATAAAAAAAGATGGTAAAATGGATATTTTGTTGCCTGATCTGTTTGGTGAAATTGCTAAAATGTTAATTTATAGTATGGTGAGATACAACTCCAGTTTGTGTAAAGACTGCAGGTCACCTAACCAGAAATGCCAGTACCATGTGCCAATCACCCAGTTAGTCCAGGGCAGTAGACAAGGCCCTCAGTCTGTAAAATGCAGGCTCTATACATTTGTGTAATAGTTACCACAGTAATGACATGCCAGTTAACAGAATTAAAGGGGGTACCCCCATCTCCAAGTGCCTAACCCAATGAGTAGTAGGTGGAATAATAATGGCGGCAGTATTTTCAATGTTTAAAACCAGCGCTCAAAGCAAAATAAGTTTCATGAGTGGTCCCATTTTGTAAAAAGAGGACACGGGTGCGATGGAGATGGAAAAAAACGCAGCGATTTTTAAAAGTATAATTTATTGGACACAGTAGTGGTTAAAAAGTAAGTAAAATGCACCAATCACCGGGATTTTTGTATATAACCTAAAGCCAGTGCTGTACTAGCACGACTAGGCTGATTCTATATAGACCTTTAGTTGTCATCTAGGATGTATAGGTTTTGAAACACAAGTAAAGTTTGTAAAATGATCGGCTTTTTGAGTGGCAGCTGCTGATAGCTGAGGTTGGTATTCAGTTATTTCCACCCCCTGCCAATCCATTCTCCCCGTTATTTATGCTAATTTTATTATAGAATCGTTTTTCTAAGTGACTAGAAGGACCAGTGTGATGTCATACCCATGTGACTAGAAGGGGTGGAGCCTCAGCCAACATAGCTGATACTAGGAAGCAAAATTATTCTGCTTTCTGAGCCACCACACCGACGTATCCAGGACATGGGTTACAACAATGTCAATCCACTTATTACCAATAGACAATGCCAGAAGAGTCTTACCTGGTCCAAGGAGAGAAAAAAACACATTACCGGTAAGTACTACGTATTTTTCCAGCACCACGAGAGAATTACATAGAGAAATATCCTAAGGGGGGGGGGGGACCATAGATTGCAGAATCGTTCTCCTAAGGTGAAGTCTGTAAGGAGAAGGCCAACCCATAGTGCTCATAGCGAGTGGAAGGTGAAGACCACATGACCCCCTACAGAGCTGCTCAATGGTGACATACGATCTTGCAGCTCCAGAAGATGTCATTATACTTGTGTAGAGAGCTTTCAGAACTATCAGCACATACCTACCATTAGCCAAGTAGGCGAAGAGGTGGCTCCTCTGATCCATCCCCCAAGCGGAGTTAGAAGCTTTGAGCCCTTAGTTATGACTCTGAAAAGAATACAAAGTGGACCTGCCTCTTTCTGCACACAGACTTTTTATAAGGTAACTGAACATCCAGGCAATGCCCACCTACTCTTCCTGATCTTTCGGACTAATATAAAAGGACGGAAGAAGAATCCCTTTTGATTTATGAAAAAGAATTAGTATTAGGAGGCAAGCAGGGTCGGTCAGGTTTCAGGACCACTTTATTCTTAAAAACTAAGAAACTTTATCTAAGATAGGGCCCAGACATCCATTCCTGGAGTTTCCCCGTTCAAGGACAGGAAACCAACTGATGCGCGGAGAGGTGCTGCCCCTTTTTATTCTGCAGGTTTCCTGTCCTTGAAGGGCAGATCCCCTCTCTCGTAGTGCTGTCATGGGTACTGGAAAAAAGTCTGTACAGTAAATGCACTCAATACTTGTTCGGGGCTTCTTTTGCATGAATTACTGAATCAATGCGGCGTGGCATGGAGGCGATCAGCCTGTGGCACTGCTGAGGTGTTATGGAAGCCCAGGTTGGTTTGATAGCAGCCTTCAGCTAGTCTCCATTCTGGTGTCTCATCTTCCCCTTGAAAATACCCCATAGATTCTCTATGGGGCTTACGTCATGCGAATTTGCTGCCCAATCAAGCACAGTGATACTGTGGTTATTAAACCAGGTATTGGTACTTTTGGCAGTGTGGACAGGTGCCAAGTCCTACTGAAAAATTACATTTCCATCTCCAAAAAGCTTGTCGGCAGAGGGAAGAATGAAGTGCTCTAAAATTTCCTGGTAGACGGCTGCGCTGACTTTGGGGTTGTTAAAACAGTGTACCTACTCCAGCAGATGACAGGGCTCCCCAAAAAATCACTGATTGGGGAAACCTCACACTAGACCTCAAGCAGCTTGGATTGTGACCTCTCCACTTTTCCTCCAGACTCTGACCTTGATTTCCAAATTAAATATAAAATTTACTTTTATCTGAAAACAACTTGGACCACCTCTCCCTGTATCAGTTGGTTTCATGTCCTTGAACAGGGAGTCTCCAGGAATTCACTGGGATTCAGGATGGTCCTGATGGGCCAAAGATACAGATTCTGGCATCTGGCACACTCTGGCAGCGGCACGGGTCCTGCTGCAGTCGACAGAGTTGCTGTGGAGCTGCTGCAGCAGACCAGCGGGGGTCAGGCCTGCGAGCAGCACACCCTCCTTCGGTGACGCTGCAACAGCGGAGTGTCCAGGAGTGGGGACGTGGTGTGGAGCTTGCGAGGACCAGGTAAGGGCCGGTCGGCCGCAGTGCTATCCCGCCGCAGTGAACCCACGGAGGTCTTGTCTATGCGCGAGGTCTCCCCTCCCCCCCCCCCCCCCCCCCTATCCTTTCTTACCATGTGGAAGCAGACGCCAGGGGATGGGATGGACGGGGCTGCTGCTGCGATTGCTTGCGGTGGTGTCCTCACGGCTGCAGACACTGTGGCGCTTCCGGGTTGTAACAGAGTGCCATGCTGTGGCAGGAGAGGTGTCCGGGCAGTGCGCATGCGCAGAGCGTCCCTTCCTATTGGGCTCTCTGTTGGTGACTTTATCTCCTGGAAATCAATGGGAGGGGTTGCCAGCTCTTTTAAAAAAAAAAAAAAAGAGCGGCAATCTTCACGGTGGTGTCTACGTTCAGCCACACTTCAGAACATGGCTGACAAGCGGTCGGCTTTGTCTCCTTCACCTCCTTCATCCCCAAAGCCACACTCTGATCTGGATACTGCCTCCCAGAAGCGGCAGGAAAGAGGTAGCCGGGATAGCAGTGGCACGGGCTCTGGAAACAAGCAGGAGACAAGTGATGACCGGTCTAGCCGGCGAAAGGTGGATTCGGGTACCCCTGACAGTAAAAGACCCTCTAAAGGAGGGAAGTCAGATGATGTCCCTACTGACCCGGTACAACCTCTTGCATCTGTGGGTGAGTGATGGCTAATGGTTCACCGCTTTTTTAAACAGCAGTCGTCTTGTCTGTGTGTTTTTGTTTTTTTTTTTCTTTAGGATCGGAATAGGCCTAAAATGTTTGTCCAAATCCAGACAAAGAATGTGCCTTGTGCAGCAAGGAACTATCCAGTTCCTGGACTAAGAGGCTGTGCAGGGGCTACATTCAGCAGACTGTCAGATTTACCTCTGATCTGAGATCCATCATAAGGGAAGAGGTCAGGGAATCTCTTCGATCCCTGTCCGGGGCTAAAAGCTCTGTGGCATCTAAGCCCCCTTCACCTACCCACGAGGACTCTGATAGGTCAGATGGGGAATGTGATTCTTCTGGCTCTACTTCCTGCTCCTTATCAGATAGCGATTCCGGAGGTTGCCAGTGCTTCCTGATCGAGAATATGAGGAACTTAGTTAAGGCTGTACGGTTCACTATGGGCATCCCAGATGAGAAACCCGAAAAATCTATCAAGGGTCAGATGTTCGGGAGCATGGAGCAGAAAAAATGGCGCTCCTTCCCGGTTGTGGATAAAATACAAGCTTTGATTACCAGAAAATGAATGAAAGAAACCTGATAAGAAGCGTTACCTTCCAGGCGCCTTTAAGAGGAAGTATCCATTTGAGGATTCCTCCTGCTCCACCTGGGATAAGGCTCCAAAATTAGATGTTGCGGTTGCCAAGGCATCTAGAAAGTTTGCCTTGCCATTTGAGGACATGGGTTCATTGAAAGACCTGTTAGATAAAAAAAGGGAATTTTGTTTACTTACCGTAAATTCCTTTTCTTCTAGCTCCAATTGGGAGACCCAGACAATTGGGTGTATAGCTTCTGCCTCCGGAGGCCACACAAAGTATTACACTTAAAAGTGTAAAGCCCCTCCCCTTCTGCCTATACACCCCCCCGTGCATCACGGGCTCCTCAGTTTTGGTGCAAAAGCAGGAAGGAGGAAACTTATAAATTGGTCTAAAGTAAATTCAATCCAAAGGAAGTTCGGAAAACTGAAAACCATTCAACATGACTGTGACGGGGTGTACATCAGAGCAAAGAGAGACAACAGGCCGAGGATGATCCAACAGGTTTACTAACAGGAATACAGGAACAGCACACGACAAGTCCAAATAAAACAGATTCGGGGCACCTCCCGATAATCCAAAGTGCCAGATCACAACGTAATAGTCCTTTTCAGAGTCCCAGAAATTCCACACAATCCCACGGGCCGCCACACAGGCCTAGCTCCGTCCGTGTCCACAGCCACCCAGGCTGGAGCTCCTGCTCCCTTCAAGTTTCAGCTCACTCTGCCTGAATCTCCCAGGTAAGCAGAGTTTACACTAGTTGGACTCTAGGCCCACCTCCCCCTACTCCCAGGGATGGAAGTGCCTCAAGAGGATATAACCTTGCATTTTAGGGGGGTGATTACCTACAACAATAGAAATGTACACAGAAGTAGTTCAAATAAGACAATGAACCCAGCTTGAAATAGGAATCTGTACAGCATATACAGTGAGAGGGTAAATTACATCTTCACAATCCCTCCCCCTCCCAACTTGTGTACGTACTAGGGACCTCTACAGGTCACTGGTTAAGTACACACAGGCAGAGCGTTACTTACATGTGGCTTCATGCAGCCACGAATTGGCATCGTAGCTCTCCCACATCATTGCCCAGGAGAACAGCTGCAGGCAGACCACCCATCACCCCAACCACACATCGCCTGACCCCAAAACCAAAGCTCAGATCCACAGTGGCTGTGGGAATAGTCCTCCATTGTCCACCAGCCAGTTCAATGACAATCCCAGGTCCTCTATGGATTGCCTCAGGCCGAACCACTCGGGGATCAGCCAGTGTGAGGAAAGCACCCGAGTCACAGCAGTGGGATCAGAGCAGAAGAAATGGAGGACAACAGCCAATCGACGTCTGAAACCAGAACCTCAGGATACAGGAACTGGACTGTGGCGAGTCTACAAACAAAGGCCCGTGAATTAGGTGTCGGCTAC
This sequence comes from Anomaloglossus baeobatrachus, assembly GCF_048569485.1. NCBI lineage: Eukaryota > Metazoa > Chordata > Amphibia > Anura > Aromobatidae > Anomaloglossus > Anomaloglossus baeobatrachus. The sequence continues at coordinate 632,443,905 of NC_134353.1, forward strand.
AAAGGACTCTCTAAGGAGCAACTAATTGAGGCATTGGAACACGCTTGCCTGCAAGATGGCACCGAGGAACAATTTCCACAGCAAGGGGAGCAAAGACGGGAGCCGGAGGTGAATACCCAAAAAAGTCAATGGGTTGTGTGGTACAAGGAAAAGATGGCACTGCTTGGAGATGAGGCCACCATAGAAGATAAGAGGGAGGCCATGCGTGGAGCTGAAGAGAAGGAGCGCAGGATGGAGGAGATGGCATTGCTGGATAAGCAGCTCGCTGTGGAAGCCGCGAGAGGTTCCAGACAGACTGTAACCCCAGCACCCATCATGAGGGAACTTCCCAGAGTGTCCCGCAAAGACTTCAAGCAGTTTAATGAGGCTGCTGGTGACATTGAGGGCTTCTTCCAGGACTTTGAGCATCAGTGTCGATTAATGGAAGTCCCAGAAAGGGAGCGCGTCCGGCATCTGGTTGGGCTCTTAGAGGGTGGAGCTGCTGCAGCCTATAGAGCTATGGACCATCGGTGGAACTGTGAGTATGCGGATATTAAACAGACTATTCTAGAACATTATGCTGTAACGCCAGACACTTACAGGACTCAGTTCCGTACTCTAGCATGTGATGAGGAAGTGTCCTTCAAGATGTATGCCCACAAACTCAAACATCTGTGGCATCGTTGGTTGGAGGCAGAGGAGGCCTTAACCTTGGAGACCGTCCTCCAGGTCCTCCTAAAAGAGCAGTTTTACTTCAAGTGCCCCGCTGAGATCCGGGAATGGGTGCGTGAGAGAAAACCAGCGACAGTGGAGGAAGCTGCTGCTCTAGCTGATGAGGTGCTCACCATCAAGCCTCAGTGGAGGGTTCTGTTGGAGGATGGAGAGACGCCTAACAGCTCCACAACACCGGATGCCCCCAGTTATTCTGTCCCCATTGTTCCCCGTTCCTCTAAGCCACCACATGTTGATACCCGTGTTAATGTGCCTCCAGTTGCTTCTACTGCACTTTCTGGAATACGCCGGGGAGAGGAAGTAACAGAGCGCAGGTGTTATGTTTGTAGGCATCCCGGGCATTTGCAGGCCTCATGCCCAGCCAGGCCATGGAGGAATCATCCTCAAACCCCTACAGCACCTTCAGGTGGGAGCCGGCCTCCAAGTTCCCCTACCCCTTACCCAAGAGGACGCCTTGGATGGAGGGAGACCCAGCTCAGATGCTATCAATGTGGACAGCCAGGGCATCGGCAAGTCTCCTGCCCAGCTGTTCAAATGAGGACTGATCCTGCGCCCAATCGGATTGTTAATTATTTACAGCCCAGCGCCATGGAGGAAGATGTGGCACCGCTATGTGAGGACTGGCCTAGTGACTCAGCCCATGTTGCACCACCAGGAGTTTACGGGGTGCGACCTGCAGTTATGACGACTTCTGCTCATCGAGGTAAGCACTTGCAGGAGGTTGTGCTGGATGGACAGAGACTTGTACAACAGCCCGAAGGGAACAGGGGCGGGTGCTGGGTCTCCCAATTGGAGCTAGAAGAAAAGGAATTTACGGTAAGTAAACAAAATTCCCTTCTTCTTTGTCGCTCCATTGGGAGACCCAGACAATTGGGACGTCCAAAAGCAGTCCCTGGGTGGGTAAAATAATACCTCGTAATAGAGCCGTAAAACGGCCCCTTCCTACAGGTGGGCAACCGCAGCCTGAAGGACTCGCCTACCTAGGCTGGCATCTGCCGAAGCATAGGTATGCACCTGATAGTGTTTCGTGAAAGTGTGCAGGCTCGACCAGGTAGCCGCCTGACACACCTGCTGAGCCGTAGCCTGGTGCCGCAAAGCCCAGGACGCACCCACGGCTCTGGTAGAATGGGCCTTCAGCCCTAATGGAACCGGAAGCCCAGCAGAACGGTAAGCTTCGAGAATTGGTTCCTTGATCCACCGAGCCAGGGTTGATTTGGAAGCCTGTGACCCTTTACGCTGGCCAGCGACAAGGACAAAGAGTGCATCCGAGCGGCGCAGGGGCGCCGTACGAGAAATGTAGAGTCTGAGTGCTCTCACCAGATCTAACAAGTGCAAATCCTTTTCACATTGGTGAACTGGATGAGGACAAAAAGAGGGTAAGGCGATATCCTGATTGAGATGAAAGGGGGATACCACCTTAGGGAGAAATTCCGGAACCGGACGCAGAACCACCTTGTCCTGGTGAAACACCAGGAAAGGGGCTTTGCATGATAGCGCTGCTAGCTCAGACACTCTCCGAAGTGATGTGACTGCTACTAGGAAGACCACTTTCTGCGAAAGGCGTGAAAGAGAAATATCCTTCATTGGCTCGAAAGGTGGCTTCTGAAGAGCCATCAGCACCCTGTTCAGATCCCAGGGTTCTAACGGACGCTTGTAAGGAGGGACTATGTGACAAACCCCCTGCAGGAACGTGCGTACCTGTGGAAGTCTGGCTAGGCGCTTCTGAAAAAACACAGAGAGCGCTGAGACTTGTCCCTTAAGGGAGCCGAGCGACAAACCCTTTTCCAATCCGAATTGAAGGAAGGAAAGAAAAGTGGGCAAGGCAAATGGCCAGGGAGAAAAACCCTGATCAGAGCACCAAGATAAGAATGTTCTCCACGTCCTGTGGTAGATCTTGGCGGACGTTGGTTTCCTAGCCTGTCTTATAGTGGCAATGACCTCTTGAGATAACCCTGAAGACGCTAGGATCCAGGACTCAATGGCCACACAGTCAGGTTGAGGGCCGCAGAATTCAGATGGAAAAACGGCCCTTGAGACAGCAAGTCTGGTCGGTCTGGTAGTGCCCACGGTTGGCCCACCGTGAGATGCCACAGATCCGGGTACCACGACCTCCTCGGCCAGTCTGGAGCGACGAGGATGGCGCGGCGGCAGTCGGACCTGATCTTACGTAACACTCTGGGCAACAGTGCCAGAGGAGGAAACACATAAGGCAGTTGAAACTGCGACCAATCCTGAACTAAGGCGTCTGCCGCCAGAGCTCTGTGATCTTGAGACCGTGCCATGAAGGCCGGGACCTTGTTGTTGTGCCGGGACGCCATTAGGTCGACGTCCGGCATCCCCCAGCGGCAACAGATCTCTTGAAACACGTCCGGGTGAAGGGACCATTCCCCTGCGTCCATGCCCTGGCGACTGAGAAAGTCTGCTTCCCAGTTCTCTACGCCCGGGATGTGAACTGCGGATATGGTGGAGGCTGTGGCTTCCACCCACAGCAGAATCCGCCAGACTTCCTGGAAGGCTTGCCGACTGCGTGTGCCGCCTTGGTGGTTGATGTATGCCACCGCGGTGGAGTTGTCCGACTGAATTCGGATCTGCTTGCCTTCCAGCCACGGCTGGAACGCCTTTAGGGCAAGATACACTGCCCTTATCTCCAGAACATTGATCTGAAGGGAGGACTCTGGCTGAGTCCAGGTACCCTGAGCCCTGTGGTGGAGAAAGACCGCTCCCCACCCTGAAAGACTCGCGTCTGTCGTGACCACCGCCCAGGATGGGGGTAGGAAGGATTTCCCCTTCGACAACGAAGTGGGAAGCAGCCACCACCGAAGGGAGGCTTTGGCTGCCTGAGAAAGGGAGACGTTCCTGTCGAGGGACGCCGACTTCCTGTCCCATTTGCGGAGAATGTCCCATTGAAGTGGACGCAGATGAAACTGCGCAAAAGGAACTGCCTCCATTGCTGCTACCATCTTCCCTAGGAAGTGCATGAGGCGCCTCAATGGGTGTGACTGACCTTGAAGGAGAGATTGCACCCCTGTCTGTAGTGAACGCTGTTTGTCCAGCGGAAGCTTCACTATTGCTGAGAGAGTATGAAACTCCATGCCAAGATATGTCAGTGATTGGGCCGGTGTCAGATTTGACTTTGGGAAATTGATGATCCACCCGAATCTCTGGAGAGTCTCCAGAGCAATGTTCAGGCTGTGTTGGCATGCCACTTGAGAGGGTGCCTTGACAAGCAGATCGTCTAAGTAAGGGATCACCGAGTGTCCCTGAGAGTGTAGGACTGCTACTACTGTTGCCATGACCTTGGTGAAAACCCGTGGGGCTGTCGCCAGGCCGAAAGGTAGTGCCACGAACTGCAGGTGTTCGTCCCCTATGGCGAAACGCAGGAAGCGCTGATGCTCTGGTGCAATCGGTACGTGGAGATAAGCATCTTTGATGTCGATTGATGCTAGGAAATCTCCTTGGGACATTGAGGCGATCACGGAGCGGAGCGATTCCATCCGGAACCGCCTGGTTTTTACGTGTTTGTTGAGCAGTTTGAGGTCCAGAACGGGACGGAAAGATCCGTCCTTTTTTGGCACCACAAACAAGTTGGAGTAAAAACCGTGACCCTGTTGCTGAAAGGGAACAGGGATCACCACTCCTTCTGCCTTCAGAGTGCACACCGCCTGAAGAAGAGCATCGGCTCGCTCGGGGGGGCGGAGATGTTCTGAAGAATCGAGTCGGAGGACGAGAGCTGAACTCTATCCTGTAACCGTGAGACAGAATGTCTCTCACCCAACGGTCTTGTACCTGTGGCAGCCAGGCGTCGCAAAAGCGGGAGAGCCTGCCACCGACCGAGGATGCGGTGTGCAGAGGCCGAAAGTCATGAGGAGGCCGCTTTGGGAGCGGTTCCTCCGGCGGTCTTCTTAGGACGTGATTTAGACCGCCATGAATCGGAGTCCCTCTGACCCTTCTGCGGCCTGTTGGACGAGGAGAATTGAGACCTGCCCGCGGGCCGAAAGGACCGAAACCTCGATTGTACCTTCCGTTGTTGAGGTCTGTTTGGTTTGGACTGGGGTAAGGATGAGTCCTTTCCCTTGGATTGCTTAATGATTTCATCCAATCGCTCACCAAACAGGCGGTCGCCAGAAAATGGCAAACCGGTTAAGAACTTTTTGGAAGCAGAGTCTGCCTTCCATTCACGTAGCCACATGCCCCTGCGGACTGCCACCGAATTGGCGGATGCTACCGCCGTACGGCTCGCAGAGTCCAGGACAGCATTAATGGCGTAGGACGCAAACGCCGACGCCTGTGAGGTTAAGGACACCACCTGCGGAGCAGAGGCATGTGTGACTGCATTAATCTGCGAGTGACAAGCTGAGATAGCTTGGAGTGCCCATACGGCTGCGAATGCCGGAGCAAAGGACGCGCCGATAGCTTCATAGATGGATTTCAACCAGAGCTCCATCTGTCTGTCAGTGGCATCTTTGAGAGAAGCCCCATCTTCCACTGCAACTATGGATCTGGCCGCCAGTCTGGAGACTGGAGGATCCACCTTGGGACACTGAGCCCAACCCTTGACAACATCAGGGGGAAAGGGATAACGTGTGTCCTTAAGGCGCTTAGAAAAGCGCTTATCTGGACAAGCTCGGTGCTTCTGGACTGCCTCTCTGAACGACGCTTGGGAAATCTAAAGCGGAATTTCTCCTGCTGAGAAGCTGACTCCTCAATTGGAGGAGCTGGGGGAGAAAGATCCAACACCTGATTGATGGACGCTATAAGGTCATTGACTATGGCGTCTCCTTCAGGTGTATCTAGGTTGAGAGCGGCCTCAGGATCAGAATCCTGATCTGCCACCTCTGCTTCATCCTCCAGAGAGTCCTCCTGCTGAGACCCTGAGCAGTGTGATGAAGTCGAGGGAATTTCCCAGCGAGCCCGCTTAGGCGGTCTGGGACTGCGGTCCGTGTCAGAGACCTCACCCTGGGACCTATGAGTCACCCCAGGAGCACTTTGCTGCTCCAACCAAGGGGGGCCTGGGGTCAGTGATTCAACAGTGCCCGGGGCCTGAGTTACCGGCCTGGACTGCAAGGCTTCTAGTATCTTAGCAGACCATTTATCCATACTCTCAGAAAGTTTGTCAGCAAATACTGCAAACTCCGTCCCTGTCACCTGGACAGTGGTAGCAGGTGGTTCCACTTGGGCCACCAGTAGCAGAGGCTCCGGCTGAGTAAGTGCCACAGGGGCCGAGCATTGCACACAATGAGGGTCGGTGGAACCTGCCGGTAGTATAGCCGCACATGAGGTACAGGTTGCAAAGTAAGCCTGTGCTTTGGCACCCTTGCTTTTTGCGGACGACATGCTGTTGTCTCCTCTAAGTACAACCCAGGAGGGTATATAGCCAAAAATCAACAGAGCGACCGTACAGAGTAAATGTATAGCATATAAGCATATATATATATATATACACTTCGGCACTCAGGGGGCCAGCACCTAGACACAGGTGCTGCTTACCGACCGCCCAAAGCGGTTGTGTGACCACCAGATTCCCTGCCTGGGCCTCCCAGAGCCGTGTTGTCTCTCCTCTCCAGCTCAGAAGTGCTGACAGGAATGGCTGCCGGCGTTCTGTGAGGAGGAGGGGGCTGTGGGTGTGCCCTAGAAAGTGCGGGAATCTGGTGCCCCACGGTGCTCAGTGAGGGGGGAGGAGGATACAAAGTATGCTCCAGCCCTCAGCGCTGACGTCCTGTGCAGCGTCCCACCCTTCCCCTGACTGGCAGGCCCGGGGGCGGGAATATGCGGTACTAGGCCGCAAAAGCCGGGGACTAAAGTTATAAGCGCGGCCGGCTAATAAGCGCGGCCAGCGCGCTAGTCCCGGCGCACTAACACACCCAGCAGTGCTGCAGCGTGTATGACACAAGCGCTCCATGCGCGGTCCCCACGGGGACACAGAGTACCTCACAGTAGCAGGGCCTTGTCCCTGACGATACCCGGCTCCTGTCCAGCAGATTCCCCAGGGGCTGCGGAGGGAGCACGGTCCCAGTGCCTGGAGACCGATTAGGATCCCACTTCACCCAGAGCCCTTAAGGGATGGGGAAGGAAAACAGCATGTGGCTCCTGCCTATGTACCCGCAATGGGTGCCTCAACCTTAACAGCACCGCCGACCAGAGTGGGGTGAGATGGGAGCATGCTGGGGGCCCTGTTATGGGCCCTCTTTTCTTCCATCCGATATAGTCAGCAGCTGCTGCTGACTAAATTGTGGAGCTATGCGTGCATGTGTGCCTCCTTCGCACAAAGCATAAAAACTGAGGAGCCCGTGATGCACGGGGGGGTGTATAGGCAGAAGGGGAGGGGCTTTACACTTTTAAGTGTAATACTTTGTGTGGCCTCCGGAGGCAGAAGCTATACACCCAATTGTCTGGGTCTCCCAATGGAGCGACAAAGAAAAAGCAGATCACTTCCTGAAAAATGCCTGTGCGGCTTCTGCCGGAAGACTGAGATCCGCCATTGCTGCTACCTGTATGGCTAGATCCCTGACTATATGGATAGATTAACTGGAAGACCAGTTTAGATCAAAGGCACCTAATGAAGAAATTTAATTTCTTCATCCCTTTCCATATTGCGGGGAGCTGTGGCCTTCCTTGCGGACGCCTCAGCATACTCCGCTAGGCTGGCAGCAAAGTCAGCGTCCCTCTCCAATGCAGCTAGAAGAGCACTTTGGTTAAAATGCTGGCCGGGGGATATACCATCAAAATCTAAACTTTGCAACATCCCTTGTCGAGGAGAATATCTGTTTGGGCTGATCCTGGATGACATCCTAGAAAAGGCTAGTGATAAGAAAAGTGGCTATCCCTTTCCGTCCTTTCCATCTTCAAGGCGGTTCTTTCGAAAGAAGCCAGTTCACCGGAACACCCAGCCAAAGGATCGGAATATCTGGTCCGATAGAAAGAAACCGGGAAAAGGGTTCATGTTCAAGGGACCCTCAAAAGATCAGAATAAATCATCCAAGTGACTCTTTCCCAGGTCGGAGGAAGGCTCTCTCTGTTCCTTCCAGCTTGGGAAAAGATTTCGTCAAGTTCATGGATCCTGGGCTTAATAAGATCAGGCCTCCAGCTACCCTTCCATCACCCTCCTCCTCAACGGTTCCTGATTATCCGTCTACGACTATCTCCTACGGAACAACTGGCTTTGGAAACAGAGATTCAACAACTCCTCTTCAAAGGGGTCCTGATGAAGATTCCCGAACAAGGGGACGGATTCTACTCCACCCTTTTTCTGGTGAGGAAGCCCGACGGTTCATATTGAACCATAATAAACCTGAAAGCTCTCAACCACTTCCTTAGGATCGACAGCTTCAAGATGAAGTCAGTGAGGTCCATAGTGAAATATCTGTATCCCCAATGTCACATGGCAGTCATAGTATGCATCGCGCAAGTCTATCATGTCCCAATCCACTCTCTCTTCCAAAGCTTCCTCAGAGTAGCCCTGCACATGGGCAGGCGAGTCTGCCATTTTCAATACAAAGCCCTCCCCTTTGTTCTAGTAAAAGCCCCAAGAATTTTCACGAAGCGAAGTGACTGCATATCTGCGTCAAAGGGAAGTCCTTCTTATTCCTTATCTGGATGACATCTTGATCGTAGGCGCCTCAGCTCAATATTGCGCAGCCCTTCTACAGCAGGTGCAAGCTTCCCTGCTGGAATTTGGCTAGTTGATCAACCAGAAGTCCAGATTAATCCCGCCCAAAGTTCAGCTGTTTCTGGGACTTTCTTGGGACTCAAATACTCAAATGTGTCACCTACCACATTCCAAAGTGGAAGCGCTCTAGACCCAGACCAGATTCTGTGGACCATGCGCATATCTCTCAGGGGTGCTATGTCCCTTCTGGGCTCCCTGACTTCGGCCATCCTGGCAGTCCTATGGAATAAATCACACACCAGGGTCCTGCAGTGGAATGTCTACAGCATCAGAACGCTCAGGGAGATCGCCTAGACAGTCTCATTGTTCTCAGTCCTCACACGCTGCAGTCCCTCTACTGGTGGTTAAATCCAGTCTATTTAGAAAAGGGGGGTGCCTTGGATGGTACCAGAGCCAGTGGTGGTGACAACCGACGCAAGTTTGTACGGTTGGAGAGCACATTTGGACACTCATTTCATTCAGGCAAGATGGTCTGGAGGAGAAGGTCAAAGTTCCTCGAATACAAGGGAATTGCTAGTGGTAGAAGGGGTGTTGGGTCACTTCCTACCATCCCTGATGGGTCGCCATGTCAAAGTTCTGTCAGACAACCAGGCAACGGTAGCATAACTCAACCACCAGGGGTTTACTCGCTCCAGGCATCTTATGACCATTGCAAGCAGGATCATGACTCTGGCAGAGGTTCACCTAGAATCCCTATTGGCAGGACACATCAGAGGGAAGGAGAACACTATGGCAGACTTTCTCAGTCGCAACCAGTTTCACCAAGGAGAATGGTCTTTATATCAGTCTGTTTTCAACAGGATAACTGAGAGGTGGGGGTACCAGAGATGGACCTCTTTGCAACCAGACACAACAGGAAGGTTACAAATTCTGTTCCCTTGATCTGCGGGATCATCCTCACTCAGTGGATGCCCTATTGCTCAGATGGGCCCTCCACCTCGCATATGCCTTCCCTCCGATCACCCTCATTCCTGCAGTACTAAGGAAGATACGGGAGGAACGAGCAGCAGTGATTCTCATAGCCCCCTTTTGGCCAATGAGACCATGGTTTTATTGGCTGACCAATCTGTCCATAACCGAACCATGGGTTCTTCCGGAAATACCGGATCTCCTATCCCAGGGTCCAGCCTTCCACCCACAGAACACCAGGTTACATCTGACGGCGTGGAGCTTGAGATGTCACTGTTAGGAGACAAAGGGTTTTCTTCATCGTTCCTTATGGGAGACCCAGACCATGGGTGTATAGCTTCTGCCTCCGGAGGACACACAAAGTACTACACTAAAAAGTGTAGCTCCTCCCTCCTAGCATATACACCCCCTGGATAACCAAATCTAGCCAGTTCAATGCTTTGTGTTCAGGAGGCACACATCCACATTCATGCATTCTCATCTGATTTTCATTTTAAAGAGTTTGAAGAAAAGCGGGTCCAAGCTGGACTCCCGGCATGTCCCTTCTCACCCCACTGTGTCGGCAGTGTTGTTAAGGTTGATTTCAAGGCTGGAGCCTTACATGCCGCGCTCCTTCACCATCCCTCGGGCTCTGGCTTGAAGTGGGAGCCAGCACGGTTCTTACTGCTTTGCAGGAGACCGGTCTCCATCCGCAGCCCTTTCAGGACCCTGCCGGACGGAGCACTCATCCCTCAGGGACCTGGCCCTGCGTCTCACAAGCTAAGTATCTGAGACGTTATTGTCAGGGGGGTCCCTTGTACTTTAATGTTGGGGAGAGTGTGTTTTGTACCATTTGTGACATTTCCGGCCGGTTCTCCGGTTTTCACCAGAGAACCGCGCCGAGGGTGCCTGAGCGCCGGCCGCATTGTAAAATTTAGGCCCAGGCTTCGGCTGCGGCCTAGTTTCGTTTTCACTGCCCCTGCATGTCAGTCATGCAGAGGGACAGTGCGGCGCCGCCCACCGGCCGTTCAGCAGAGGGGACGACACTCCTCTCTGAGGAGATGTTTCCCTCCCCTGTATATCCCCTTGGCCCTCCGGTTCCCGCTCTTGGACTAGGCCCCGCCCCCCCTCCTCACTCCGGCGCCATTTTATCAGCGTTCTCACACTGATCGGCGCTGGCTGCTGCATCTCTGCAACCTGTCTGGGGGTCCGAGCTGGGAATCCGGAGGGCACACAAAACTGTCTGGTAAGCCACAACCTCTGGTTGTGGACTTTATTATACACTCTCTGGGGGTCATTCTGAAGGAGTGTGTTCTTTACTGCAGAGCCTCCACCTCAGCAGCATGTCTCACACTAGGAGCAAAGCTGCAAGGCTGTACTCAATATGCACTGCATGTAAGCTCGTACTGCCTGAACCGAGCACATATCCTCATTGTGATGCCTGCTCTAACATGGTGGTGCCTCAGCCTGGAGTCTCCCCAGTGGTCCCTCCGGCTGCTCCGGCCCCGGTGGCTGAACCCCCGGCTTGGGTAGAAGTGTTTTCTAAATCTATCTCCCAGTCCTTCGCCGACTCCATGGGACAGCTGTCCCGGACTCTGCTGAGCATGCATCATCCCCCTTCTCAGGGCGCCTCTGCTGCTTCGGCTCGCTCTGCAGAGCTCACAGAGGATTCTTCATCTGCTCCCAGACCCCGTCCTCCTAAGAGGAGACGCAGGGATCCCTCTCCTTCCTCGTCCCGCGGCTCCGATTCACGAGCCGACCCGCAGGACGAGGAGGATATCTTTACTGGGGGCTCGGACTCTACCTCCTTGTGGCCCATTGATCTGACCGAGGGTGATGCAGATGTGAGTGATTTTATTGCGTCCATTAATTCTGTACTGGACCTCAATCCGCCAGCATGAGAGGAGCAACCCTCTCTGGCAGAAAAGCACCAGTTTACCTTGCCTAAGAGAACAAGGAGTGTGTTCTTTAACCACTCCAGTTTTCAAGCCACTGTGTCCAAGCCCAGAGCCTGTCCTGACAAACGCTTCCCAAAGCGTGGTTCTGACGACCGTTATCCTTTTCCACCAGAGGTGGTCAAGGAGTGGGCTCACTCACCAAAGGTAGACCCTCCGGTGTCTAGACTCTCAGCCCGGACAGTTGTATCTGTGGCTGATGGCACCTCACCTAAGGATCCCACTGACCGCCAGGTTGACCTCCTGGCCAAGTCTGTCTATGAGGCGGCAGGGGCCTCGTTCTCCCCATCCTTTGCAGCAGTGTGGGCTCTCAAAGCCATCTCTGCTTCCCTAGAGGAGATGCATTCCCTCACTAGGGACTCTATGCCTGAACTGGTTGCCTTAACTTCCCAGGCTTCAGCCTTTTCAGCCTACGCCATGTCTGCCATGCTGGAGGCCTCTCACTGCACTGCGGTGGCCTCCGCTAATTCCATCGCTATCCGCAGGATCTTGTGGCTTCGACAGTGGAGGGCAGATGCTTCCTCAAAGAAGTACCTTGCTGGGCTCCCATTTGCTGGGTCCAGGCTGTTCGGTGAACAACTGGATGAAATAATTAAGGAGGCTACTGGCGGGAAGAGTACTTCCTTGCCACAGACTAAAACCAGGAAACCTGTCCAAGGCAGGAACCAGTCGAGGTTTCGTTCCTTTCGTTCCTCTAACTGGTCGTCCTCTAAGCCCACGGCCTCGTCCACTAACTCAGCCAAGGACCAGAAGCCCACCTGGCGCAAGAAGCCGCGTCCACAAAAGTCCGCAGGAGCTGCTGCCACCAAGGCAGCCTCCTCTTGACTATCTGGCCGAGCCAGCAACGTCCTTGGTCGGTGGCAGGCTCTCCCACTTTGGCGACGTATGGTTTCAACACGTCTCCGATCAGTGGGTGCGGGATATCATCTCCCACGGCTACAGGATAGAGTTCTCTTCCAGCCCGCCAAACAGATTTTTTTTCTGTCAACTCCCCCCTGCTCCAAGGCCGCCGCCTTCTCTCAGGCCGTGGCATCCTTGCAGGCCAGCGGAGTGATTGTACCGGTTCCCGCCAGGGAACGGTTCAGAGGTTTTTACTCAAATCTCTTCCTAGTCCCCAAAAAGGACGGTTCCTTCCGGCCCATCCTGGATCTCAAGCTTCTCAACAAGCATGTTCAGGTGCGGCACTTTCGCATGGAGTCTCTGCGATCAGTCATTGCCTCAATGACCCAAGGAGATTTCCTGGCATCCATCGACATCAGAGATGCCTATCTGCATGTGCCAATTGCAGTTTCACACCAGCGTTGGCTACGTTTTGCAATCGGAGAGGAACATTTCCAATTCGTGGCTCTCCCCTTCAGGTTAGCCACGGCCCCTCGAGTATTTACCAAGGTCATGGCAGCAGTGGTTGCGGTTCTGCACCTCCAGGGGTTGGCAGTGATTCCTTACCTGGACGACCTTCTTGTCAAGGCTTCATCCAGCGCAGACTGTCAGCGGAGTGTCTCGCTCACTCTCGCCACTCTTGTTCAATTCGGGTGGCTTGTCAATCTGCCCAAGTCCACTTTGACCCCGACCCAAGAACTCACGTACCTAGGGATGCAATTCGAGACTCTGCCGGCACTTGTCAAGCTGCCCTTAGTCAAACAGCAGTCCCTCCATCTGGCGGTGCGCTCTCTGTTGAGGCCCCGCCGTCATTCCATCAGGCACCTCATGCAGGTGCTGGGTCAGATGGTGGCGTCAATGGAAGCGGTTCCCTTTGCCCAGTTCCATCTGCGTCCTCTGCAGCTGGACATTCTCCGCTGTTGGGACAAGCGGACTTCTTCCTTGCACAGGTTGGTGGCTCTGTCGCCACAGACCAGGAGCTCTCTTCAGTGGTGGCTTCGGCCCCTCTCTCTGTCTCAGGGACGCTCCTTCCTGGCCCCGTCCTGGGTGATCCTCACCACGGATGCCAGTCTATCCGGCTGGGGAGCAGTATTTCTCCACCACCGAGCACAGGGCACTTGGACTCCGTCCGAGTCAGCCCTCTCGATCAATGTGCTGGAAATCAGAGCTGTGCTTCTAGCTCTCCTAGCCTTTCACCACCTGTTGGCGGGCAAGCACATTCGAGTCCAGTCAGACAATGCGACAGCAGTTGCCTACATCCATCACCAGGGCGGGACTCGCAGCCGCCTGGCAATGTTGGAGGTTCAACGCATCTTTCAGTGGACGGAGGACTCCAAGTCCACCATATCCGCAGTCCACATCCCAGGCGTAGAAAACTGGAAGGCAGATTATCTCAGCCGTCAAGCCGTGGACAACTGCGAGTGGGCTCTGCATCCGGCAGTGTTTCGGTCGATCTGCCGCAAGTGGGGAACTCCGGAAGTGGATCTAATGGCATCCCGGCACAACAACAAGGTCCCGGTTTACGTGGCTCGCTCCCACGATCCTCAGGCCTTTGCAGCGGACGCGCTGGTTCAGGATTGGTCCCAGTTCCGTCTGTCTTACGTGTTTTCCCCCTCTAGTTCTCTTGCCCAGAGTCCTGCGCAAGATCAGAATGGAGGGCCGTCGGGTCATACTCATTGCTCCAGCCTGGCCCAGGCGAGCTTGGTACCCAGACCTGCTCCGTCTGTCCGTAGAGGTGCCGTGGCATCTCCCGGACAGTCCAGACCTTCTCTCACAAGGTCCGTTTTTCCGCCAGAATTCTGCAGCTCTCAGATTGACGGCGTGGCTCTTGAGTCCTGGATCCTGACGGCTTCCGGCATTCCTCCCGAAGTCATCTCCACTATGACTCAGGCTCGGAAGTCTTCCTCGGCCAAAATTTACCACAGGACTTGGAGAATTTTCCTGTCCTGGTGTCGTTCTTCCGGCCACGCCCCTTGGCCTTTTTCCCTGCCGACCCTTCTGTCCTTCCTGCAGTCTGGTCTGCAGCTAGGACTATCCCTCAATTCCCTCAAGGGACAGGTCTCGGCTCTGTCAGTGTTGTTCCAGCGGCGTATCGCCCGGCTGGCTCAGGTGCGCACCTTCATGCAGGGCGCATCTCACATCATTCCGCCTTACCGGCGGCCTCTGGATCCCTGGGACCTTAATCTGGTCTTCACGGCCTTGCAGAAACCCCCTTTTGAGCCACTTAGGGAGGTTTCTTTGTCTCGTCTTTCACAGAAAGTGGTCTTTCTAGTGGCCATAACTTCCCTCAGGAGAGTCTCTGATTTGGCTGCGCTCTCCTCGGAGTCACCTTTTTTGGTTTTTCACCAAGACAAGGTGGTTCTTCGTCCGTCTCTGGACTTTCTTCCTAAGGTGGTATCTCCTTTCCACCTTAACCAGGATATTTCCCTGCCTTCCTTTTGTCCGGCTCCTGTTCATCGCTTTGAAAAAGCGTTGCATACTCTGGATCTGGTGCGGGCGCTCCGGATCTATGTGTCTCGCACCGCTGCTCTTAGGCGGTGCACCTCTCTCTTTGTGCTGACCACTGGTCAACGTAAGGGCCTCTTGGCTTCTAAGCCGACCCTAGCTCGCTGGATTAGGTCGGCCATTTCCGATGCCTACCAGTGTACTCAAGTGCCTCCCCCGCCGGGGATCAAGGCACACTCGACCAGAGCTGTCGGTGCCTCTTGGGCTTTCAGGCACCAGGCTACGGCTCAGCAGGTCTGTCAGGCTGCCACTTGGTCCAGTCTGCATACCTTTTCGAAGCACTACCAAGTGCATGCTCATGCTTCGGCAGATGCGAGCTTGGGCAGACGCATCCTTCAGGCGGCTGTCGCCCATTTGTGAAGTTAGGTTTCGCCTACTTCTCAGTTTTCTGTTTATTCCCACCCATGGACTGCTTTGGAACGTCCCATGGTCTGGGTCTCCCATAAGGAACAATGAAGAAAAAGATAATTTTGTTTACTTACCGTAAATTCTTTTTCTTATAGTTCCGACATGGGAGACCCAGCACCCTCCCTGTTGCCTGTTGGCAGTTTTCTTGTTCCGTGTGTTTTCACCGGCTGTTGTTGTAGACAGAGGTTCCGGTTGTTCCGGGTTTTGCTCTATCTCTACTTGTGGGTGGATGTCCTCCTTCAGCTTTTGCACTAAACTGGCTAGATTTGGTTATCCAGGGGGTGTATATGCTAGGAGGGAGGAGCTACACTTTTTAGTGTAGTACTTTGTGTATCCTCCGGAGGCAGAAGCTATACACCCATGGTCTGGGTCTCCCATGTCGGAACTATAAGAAAAAGAATTTACGGTAAGTAAACAAAATTCTCTTTTTCTCCAGGTCTGATGCAGTGTAGGAAACCGGTCACTACACGAATCCTGGGGCGCATATGGAACAAATTCTTAGCCTACACGGGTGCAGATCTTGCTAAACCGGCCCCTGTCGCCGTCATATTAGAGTTCCTCCAGAGGGGTTGGGAATTGGGTCTGTCGGTTAGTACCCTTAAAGTGCAAGTTTCATCCTGAGTACCTTGTATAACCATGCCCTGGCTGGAGATCACTGGGTGTCTAGGTTCATTAGAGCCTGTGCTAGATCTGGACCTCTTTGCAGCATGCCCCTACCGTCATGGGATCTTAACTTAGTCCTCTCGGCCTTAACACAGCCCCCATTTGAGCCCTTAGATTCCATCTAACTCAAACATATGTCCCTCAAAACAATTCTCCTGGTCGCCATCACTTCAGTCCACAGGGTTAGTGACTTACTGGCCTTGTCCATAACTCCTCCATATACCCAGTTTATTGACGACAGAGTAGTTTTAAGAACGGACCTCGCCTATTTACCGAAGGTACATTCTCACTTCCATAGGTCACAAGAGATAGTGCGCCCTTCTTTTCATGACAACCCTTCTACTCAGGGTGGCACTGCCTTGATCTTAGGCGGTGTCTTCAGCAGTATCTGTTGGTCACTTCAGAATGGAGGATGGGATAAGTCTGTTTGTAATCTTCCAGGCTTGTAGGAAGGGGCTTAAGGCTTCGAAGTCCACCTTGGCCAGGTGGATCAGGGATGCCATCTCCATTGCTTACACTGCTAGGGGTGAAGACGTGCCTCCTGGTCTAAAGGCGCACTCCACGCGAGCGATGGCCTCTTTCTGAGCAGAGAGATCAGAGGTCTCCATCGAGCAGATCTGTAAGGCGGCAACCTGGTCATCTCCGTCCACCTTTTTTAAACACTATCGCCTTGATTTGTCATTCACTGACATCACCGTTGGGAAACTGGTTCTGCCGAATGTTGTCCCTCACTAGGTGTTCGTCTATGTAATTCTCTCTTTGTGCCGTCATATGTGCTGGAAAAATACGTAATTACTTGCCGGTAATGTGTTCTTGTTTTTTTTTGTTTTGTTTTTTTTCTGAACCCATGACTGCACCCTTACATTCCCTCCCTGCACTTAGATGTTGTTAGTTTTATTTTCTTTCACTCCTCTTCACTGGGCAGTTATGGTGGCGGGGTATGTCTTAATGATGTTTCCTTTTTCGGAGGTCCTGTCATGCTCGGTAATCCAACTGATGCGGGGAGAGGTGCCGCCCCTTTTATTCTGAAGGTTTCCTGTCCTTGAAGGGCGGATCCCCTCTCTCGTGGTGCCGTCATGGGTTCAGAAAAAACACATTACCGGTAAGTAATTACGTATTTTCTGAACCCATGACAGCACCCTTATATTCCCTCCCTGCATGTGGATAGTTTGGCAGTATTGGCTGCACGTGGTTATATGTTGGTGCTGGTTTATGTTATAACATTGTTTCTTCCTGAGGTCCTTTCATGCTCTGTGAGCAACTGATGTGGGGAGAGGTGCCGCCCCTTTTTTATCCTGTAGGTTTCCTGTCCTTGAAGGGCGGATACTCTCTCTCGTGGTGCTGCCATGGGTTCAGAAAAACACATTACCGGTAAGTCATTATGTATTTCAATAGGTGCCAACATTTGAGTTTAAAATCATTTTTTTCAGTTGGTCTTATATATTGGCTGTAAGCCATAATCATCAACAGTAACATAAGTAAACACTTGAAATAGATCACTCTGTGTGTAATGACTCGATAATGTGTTTCCCTTTTTGTATTGAATTACTAAAATAATGAACTTTTTGATATTCATAATTTATTGAGATGTACTTGTAAGTTCAACAGAGGGAAGCAAAAAACCCATGGGGCAGCTGTTAATTGCCCCATATTAGGGAAAAATATCCTTCACGACTTCACATACGGTAATCAGACTAGTTCCCTGGATCAACGCCCAATCACAAAATCTAGTACTCATGACCTGTAATATTCTATTTATCAGGAAAGGCATCCAGGCCCTCCTTGAAATTTTGTAGGGAGTAAGTGGGTTTAATAACTTGTATTTATTACAGTTCACCCATTTCCTTAACATAGTTGCTCTACTCTGCACCTGCTCAAGTTCAGTTATACCCCTTTTTTAGGGCTGAGCGGATCCGAACTGTAAAAATCCGGATCTGCGCGGTTTCAATGATTTCTGGGTGCCAGATCCGGAATTCCGGGTGCCCGATCTGCATCGGCACTGGGTAAAATAATTGAAAAATAAAGAAAAACAGAAATAAAGCAGCGTTTCATACTTACTGAGACTCTGTCATGGCGGCACACTGCTTCCGGGTCGCGCATTTACTTCCTGTACTGTGTATCCGTATACACACAGCTTTCAGTGTTTTCCCCGCCCACCGGCCGTCCTCTCGTCTGTGATTGGTTGCAGGCAGACTGTGCCCCCAGCCTGTGACAGTAGCTGCCTACTGTGCAGTCATCGCTGGCTGTCATTGTCTGCACAGTCAGCGGTCGTGTCCTATGGCCGCTGGCTATGTAGCAGAGTTGAAGCGGCGTGGGACCTCGTGTGGATTACGCTGGAGCTGCAGGGTGTTGGGGGTTAATAAAGAGGTGAAGGAGGGTGTGGTTTTTGTACTTTAGTCCAAAGAGAGGATTTTTCTGTTTAACTGTCACTGTTTACAGGTTGGTGTGATGCAGGTATCTCAGACGCTTGTGCCATTATTAACCTAGGGTTTAGTAGCAGCTGTGCGCTGCTATTAACCCCTCATTACCCTGATTGCCTACGCTCCAGGGCAATCAAGAAGAGCCGGAAGTGCACCGGAATTGTTACATCTAATAGATGCGGTAATACCGGGCGGCTGCGGGCTGAGAATACCAGCCCCCAGCTGGCATTATCATGACTGGGGATGAAAATTAGGGAAGACACCACGTCTTTTTTTTTTTTTTTTTTAAATAATAATTTAAATAAAAAAAAAAAAGCTGCATCACCGACGCAGCCGTGCACACGGCTGACAGGAGCGTGCATATGTTTTTAGGTACATGCACGCTCATGTTCAGAGAGCGCAGGCTGTGCCGGCTGATGTCATGCCAGACTTGTAAGAGTCTGACAGCACATTAAAGCTGCACACTTCTGACAGGAACGTGCATGTGTTTCTGAAAGATTTGCACGATCACCATACTGACCTGCAGACACTTGCACTGCTTTCCTCGCCCACCGGCTGTCCTGTCACCTGTGATTGGTTGCAGTCAGCTGACACTCATTGTGGGGGCGCGTCTAGCTGCAATCAATTACACGTTACAGTGGGCAGGCAAAACAATGAATATTGAATTGTCTGCTCCAGAAGGGAAAAGCCTGACCCGGAAGGAGTGTGCCGACTTGACACAGCCTCGGGTGAGTACACAGTGTGCGCTCCTACCTCCGTATCCCTTCCACAAACTATTTTAATCTCTGAATTCTGGTCCCCATAGACTTATATGGGCACCGGAATCTGGAGCTGATCTGGATTTTATTTTCAATCCGGCAGGGATCATATGGCCCTGGATTTTGGCGGGTTCGATCAACTCTCTTTTTATAAACTAGAGCACAAAGATCACGATTAACCCCATTATACAAAAAAAGACAGTTTGCGCTCTGATAATGCTAAAGTATGGAAACCATGAATGTGTGAACATGGACCTGCATTACTGTTAAGGAAAATCTAAGAAAAATGAGATATTTAGCATGTAGAAATGGCCATTTGTATATATGCTAAATATCTCATTTTTCTTAGATTTTCCTTAGCAGTAATGCAGGTCCATGTTCACACATTCATGGTTTCCATACTTTAGCATTATCAGAGCGCAAACTGTCTTTTTTTTTGTATTTTATGTCCTGTTCAGTTATGCGCCTGTTCACACGTCAGGTCGATGAGGCTGAGTGCAGGCAGTCTTTTTTTTGTCTATATCAAGAGGGTCATACCTTCTGACCGTGCACCCCTCCCCCAGTTGCCACAGGTAATCTCATTCTATATAGCAGGTTCCTACGTGGCCATACACAGGATGTTTTTAACCCAGAGAGAGCCTTCAGAATAGCGTTAGGTACCCAGTTACGAGATATGCCGTGAAGGGGCAACTGGGCAGATATACAAATGGCCATTTCTATATGCTAAATATCTCATTTTTCTTAGATTTTCCTTAGCAGTAATGCAGGTCCATGTTCACACATTCATGGTTTCCATACTTTAGCATTATCAGAGCGCAAACTGTCTTTTTTTGTATTTTATGTCCTGTTCAGTTATGCGCCTGTTCACACGTCAGGTCGATGAGGCTGAGTGCAGGCAGTCTTTTTTTGTCTATTAACCCCATTATGACAGCCTTACGGAGATAAACGGCAGCAGAATAGGGTACTTATTCTGATCTGCCGTTTATAAACGGCAGGCAGAAATAAGTGTATAGCGCCTCCCCAGCGTCGGAAAATCTCTGGGATTTCAGCTACCGCGGGTAGCTGAGACACTTGAGATCATGATTCAGGCCGTTTTTTTCCGGTCCCCGCTCACGTGATCACCGGTATACAGATGATTACGTTACAGTAAATGACAGCGCTGGTAAAAAATATTTATCTCCCATCAGGCTTGATCAAACATGTCAGGTGGGAGATGGTTCCCCGGTGTCGCCAAAGAGACCCCCCCCCCTCCTCCCCCAACCTCCTCCCAAAAATCCAAGATGGCGGTGTAAGAAGGCAAGAGCGGCTGTCCGCTCAGCTTCCTGCTTTGAGAGCTGTGCTGGCTGCATGCACACTGCTCCTGTGGACCTGGGGAGAGTGCGTGCAGATTCATTGCACCCACACTCCTCACATGGAGGGTCTGCACTCCTAGAAAATGGGGGATACGTTCTCGGAGCGTGCCCCCCAAATTCTAGAAGGTCCAGAGTAGTCGTTGGACCCCCTTATTGGATTATTGCGGCCCGGATTTTTTATTTCCTTACAATAAATTGGTGAAAGAGGGAATGTGTTGGGGTGTTTTTTCAAATCTTTTTTTTTTTTTTTTGTTAGTACTGACCGTTTGTGATTTCAGGTATCAGATAGATGCCGTGACATCACAAACTGCTGGGCTTGATGTCAGGTGACATTACACAGCTGTTTTCAGCCCCATTTATTACCCCAGGGCAACGGGATGAGCTGGGGCGAAGCGCCAGGATTGGCGCATCTAATGGATACGCCACTTCTGGGGCAGCTGCGGCCTGCTATTTTTAGGCTGGGAGGGGCCAATAACTATAGACCTTCCCACCCTGAATAAAAGACCACAGCTGTCTGCTTTACCTTGGCTGGTGATCCAATTTGGAGGGGATCCTACTTTTTTTTTTTTTGTAATTATTAATATTTATAAAATAATTATAAAAAAAGAGCCTGGGGGTGACCTCCACATTGGATCAACAACCACGGTAAAGCTGCCAGCTGTGGTTTTCAGGCTACAGCAGTCTGCTTTACCCTAGCTGGCTATCAAAAATGGGGGGACCCCATGTGTTTTTGTAATTTTTTTTTTTTTTGGGCTAAATACAAAGGCTAAGCACCCTTAAGTGCCACATGAAAGTAACTAAAGGGTGCCAGCTTAGAATATGTAGGGGGTGGGACATTATATATGTGTTTGACATCTGTCTGTCTATTCATCCATCCATGTTTCCTAGCTTTTTTGGCTAAGTGCCCACGATTGGGGTTTCAAGCGTTTTGGACGCTGTGTTTTCGCTACGTTGTACAGTACAATCGCAGTGGAAGGATTTTTTGCTCCTGCCCACTGTGCTGATTTTCTCCACAGCATAAACTGACATCTGGCGCTGCAGAATGTCAATTTATGCTGCGGAAAGGAGAGTTCTCTGTGGAGAGAATAGAGCTAAAGTTAGCAGCGGCCGCACCTGGATCGAGGTCATGGGCAGCTGCGTTCTTCGTGGACCACACTCACATCTCCGCAGACTGTGTCGCCGGATCATGGGCACATAGCCTAAAAGTGAGAAATTTGTTGCTAGAGCAACATTTTTGTGAAGCCCCGGGGGGTTCAAAATGCTCACTATACTCCTGAATAAAATCCTTGAGGTGTCTAGTTTCCAAAATGAGGTCACTTTTGGGGGGTTTCTGCTGTATAGGTACCCTAGGGGCCCTGCAAATGCGACATGGCGCCCGCAATTTATTTCAGCTTTTCCAAAATTCAAATATTGCTCCATCCATTCAAAGCCCTCCCATTTGTCCAAACAGAGGTTTCTGACTGCATGTGGGGTATCACCGCACTCATAAGAAAGTGGGTAACAAACTGTAAGCTTCACTCTTGAAAAAGTGGGAAATTTGGTGCTAAAGGAATATTTTTGTGAAAACAAAATGAAAATTTTCAATATGACGGCCTAATGTTATAAAATTCTGTAAAGTATCTGTGGGTTCAAAATGCTCATTATATCTCTAGATTAAATCCTTAAGGGGTCTAATTTCTAAAATGGGGTTACAAGTGGGGGTTTCTGCTGTTTAGGTACCTTAGGGGCCCTGCTAATGGAACATGGTACCCACAATCTAATTCAGCCAAATTTGCTTTCCAAAATTCAAATATTGCTCCTTCTGTTTCGGGCCCTCGCATTTGTCCAAACAGAGGTTTCTAACCACATGTGGTATATCAGCGCGCTCAGGAGAAACTGGGGAACACATTTTGGGTTCCATTTTGTTGTTACTTCTTCTAAAATGAATAAATTGTCGCTAAAGCAACATTTTTTTTTTTAGGTAAAATTATTTATTTATTTTTTTCATTCCACATTGCTTTATTCCTGTGAGGCACCTGAAGGGTTAATAAACTTCTTGGATGTGGTTTTCAGTACTTTGAGGGGTGCAGTTTTTAGAACGGTGTCACTTTGGGGTATTTTCTGTCACCCAGGCCTCTCAAAGTCACTTCAAATGGAATGTGGTCCCTAAAAAAAAAAAAAAATGGTTTTGTAAATTTTGTTTAAAAAATGAAAAATTGCTGATTAACTTTGACCCCTTCTAACTTAGAAACCCCAAAAAAATTTTTTTCAAAAATTGTGCTGTCGTAAAGTAGACATGTGGGAAATGTTATTTATTAACTATTTTGTGTGACATAACTCTCTGGTTTAAGGGCATAAAAATTAAAAGTTTGTAAATTGCAAAATTTTCGTCAAATTTTCGTTTGTTTTTTTTTCACTAATAAACGCAAAATACATCGTCTTAAATTTATAACTATCCTGAGCTACAATATGTCACAAAAAACAATCTCCGAATCACTGGGATCTGCTGAAGCGTTCCAGGGTTATAACCTGTGACAGTGGTCAGACTTGCAAAAAAATGGCCTGGGCATTCAGTACAAAACTGGTTTTGTCCATAAGGGGTTAAAGCACCACTCCAGTTTATTTATTTATATTTTTTGCAACGCTGGAATGGTGCTTTAAATCTTAAAGGGAACCTGTCACCAGATTTGGGGCCTATAAGCTGTAGCCACCAGCAGTGGGCTCTTATATACAGCATTCTAACATGCTGTTTATAACAACCCAGGCCGCTGTGTAGAACATAAAAATCACTTTATAATACTCCACATAAACGTCCGGTTCGGTGCAGACCGGACAGATGGGTGTGTCTGTTCTCCGGGTGCGGCGCCTCCTTTTTCGGCCATCTTTGTTCTCCTTCTGAAGCCTGGGTGCATGACGCGTCCTACGTCGTGCACACACGCCGGCACTGAGGTCCTGCACAGGCGCGCTATAATACTTTGATCATTTTTATGTACTACACAGCGGCCTGGGCTCTTATATACAACATGTTAGAATGTTGTATATAAGAGCCCACTGGTGGTGGCCGCAGCTTATAGTCACCAAATCTGTTGACAGGTTCCCTTTAAATCCGCTGATCCCCTGTCTTATACTCGCCCTGCAGCAGCTCTGTCTTCTATCATCAACGCTGTCGGCTTCTGACGATTTTTTTTTTTTTGCCTGCCGTGAGCTCCAGTGTTTCATGGAGGCCACAACTCAATACAGCTCTATAAAGGACTCATTCTAGTTGTATTAAGCACCTATGACTTACCTTCTGACTTCCGCCCAGTCAGAAGTTAGTCACAAGATGAAGCCATGGAACCAGAGCAACGCCAAAAAAGCATGAAAATGCCGGAAGCTGAATATAATACCGCAGACATGGGACTTGGGTTAAAACGCCACTCCAGTGCTAAAAAAACCCCATAACTCGCTGGTGTGTTGCTGCACTAGTGATTAGAGATGTGCAAACCTCTAGAGGCTCGAGTTCGACTCAGTTCGTCGAACGGAGGCCGCGTTCAAGTTCGGTTCAGCGAGCCGTTCGACGAACCTCTCGAATCCCATTGAACACAATGGGAGGCAAACTGAAACACAAAATTACATTATAAATGTACACATACAGTTAATAAACATTGCCATAACACTTACCTGTCCCTGCGATCCGTCCTGCACTCTGTCTCCAGCCGCTTTTCCTTCCTGATAATCGCTGCGTCCTCCCGGTAACCAGCACTGATGATAGGACCTATCGTGACGTCATAATAGCATGTGACCAGTCACGTGTCTATTATCTCATTGGCTACAGACTGGTCACATGGCTTTGACGTCATGCTAGGACCTGTCAGTGCATCTCTCCAGTACGCGGTGCTCGTTTGTGTATCTCCGTGTACCGGCGACATGCTCTGGCACACTTTCGACTCCCCGTTCTGCTTCCCCTCTCCGTTATTCACCTCCTGCCACAGCCGGTTAATAACGGAGATCACCGTTGCTATAGCAACGCGCCTGTGAGGGGTGACGTCACCGCTTACAGCCAGCAGCACCGATCACTCACGGAGTGAATTCTGCACGGGGAACAGCAGCATCTTTCTCCCATGCAGTGCTGCTGATGTAGCAGAGCTGCATGGGTTGAAGGAGAAAGAAGACCATGGATCGTGGAGGGATAAGAGGGAGTAATAAACACTGAGTCTTTAACTGTGTCTGTATTTATTTCTATTAAAGTATTTTTTCTATGTGTGGTCTCTTTTTTTTTTTTTTTTTTTTTTACCCTTTATTGGAGATTCTTAATGGCTGGGTCAAACTTGCCTGACATTAAGAATCTGACTTAATACTAGCTTTGTTTTACTAGCTAGTATTAACTCATTATTACCCAGCGAGCCACCGGCATCAGGGCAGCTGGAAGAGTTGGATACAGCGCCAGATGATGCCGCTTCTATGAAAGCGCCATTTTCTGGGGCGGATGCGGACTGCAATTCGCAGTAGGGGTGCCGAGAAAGCTCGGGCTAACCTGTGCTGCGGATTCCAAGCCCCAGCTGCCTAGTTGTTCCCGGCTGGACACAAAAATGGGGCAAAGCTCACTTTGTTTTTGTTTTTTTTTTTTTTTAATTTCATGAAATTCATGAAATAATTAAAAAAAAAAAAGTGCTTCCCTGTATTTGTAGTTCCCAGCCGGGTACAAATAGGGGGTTGGGGGCAGCCGTACCTGGCTAGCGTACAAAAACATGGCGAAGCTCACGTCTTTTTTTTTTTTTTTTTTTGTAGTTTTTTGGCAAAAAAAATTAAAATGCTTCCCTGGATTTTCCATTGCCAGTGAAGGTAACACCAAGCAGTGGGGGTTAGCAGCCAGTAGCTGCTTGGATTACCCTTAGCTAGCAATACAAAAAATGCAGCAGGAGCCCATATATTTTTTTTTAAATTATTTACTCAAATAACTAAAAAAAAAAAAAAGGGCTTCCCTGTATTTTGATTGCCTGACATCACAGTGCTGTAAAAATAAATATTTAAAAAAAAATAACGTAGCGCTCCGCGGTATTTTTGATTCTCAGCGCAGATAAAGCGGACAGATATGGGTTGCAACCCCCATCTGCCTGGCGTTACCTTGGCTGGCAATCAAAATACAGGGAAGCCCATTAATTTTTTTTTATTTACAAAAATAGTTAAAAAAAAAAAAAATGACGTGGGGTCCCCTCATTTTTGATAGCAAGCTAGGGTAAAGCAGATGGCTGTAGCCTGAAAACCACAGCTGGCAGCTTTACCGTGGTTGTTGATCCAATGTGGAGGTCACCCCCGGGCTCTTTTTTTTTTTTTTTTTTTTTATAATTATTTTATAAATATTAATAATTACAAAAAAAAAGTAGGCCCCCCCCCAAATTGGATCACCAGCCAAGGTACAGCGGACAGCTGTGGTCTGGTATTCTCAGGGTGGGAAGGTCCAAAGTTATTGGCCCTACAGCCTAAAAATGGCAGGGCGCAGGTGCCCCAGAAGTGGTGCATCCACTAGATGCGCCAATCTTGGCGCTTCACCCCAGCTCATCTTGTGCCCTGGTGCAGTGGCAAACGGGGTAATAAATGGGGTTGATACTAGCTGTAAGGTCACCTGATATCAAGCCCAGCAGTTTGTGATGTCATGGCGTCTATCAGATACCCGACATCTCAAACTGTCAGTACGAACAAAAAAAATAGACAACAAAAAATGTATTTGAAAAAACACTCCCCAAACCATTCCCTCTTTCACCAATTTATTGTAAGAAAAAAAAAATAAGGGGGTCCCACAATGACTCTGGACCGTCTAGAATATGGAGGGGGCACGCTCAGAGAACGTATCCCCCATTTTCTAGGAGTGCAGACCCTCCATGTGAGGAGTATGGGTGCAATGAATCTGCACCCACTCTCCCCGGGTCCACAGCAGCAGAGTCCATGTCGTAACTGTTGCTACCAAAGCTGCAATGCCCTGCTCATGAGGTAAGATCATGCCTAATCAGAACTATTCTACATTTCCAATTTTATTGTTTGTTCATGCCAGATGGGAGATAAATAATTTTTTTTACCGGCGCTGTCATTTACTGTAACGTGATCATCGGTATACGGTGTATACCGGTAATCACGTGAGCGGGGACCGGAAAAACCGGCCTGAATTATGATCTCCAGGGTCTCGGCTACCCCCTGAAACCCCGGAGATTTGCGGACGCTGGAGGGCGCTATTCACTTATTTCTGCCTGCTGTTTATAAACTGCAGATCAGAATAAGGCTACATTCACACGACCGATCTGTTTTTGCGGTCCGCAAAAAAAGGTCAATTTTTTTTCACGGGTGCATCAGTTTCCGTTCCGTATACAGTCAGTTTGTCATCCGTGTGCCTTCCGGTTTTTTTTTGCGTACTGCAAAAAAATTGAAGGAGGGAAAATACATAAATTTACCCAGGATCCATAGCTTCAACCTACATGAGGCGGTCACATGTTCACTCCAGTGCCATTTTTTTTACTGCTTTTCACAGCGTAGAGCGCTCTGGTGATTTTCCTGTGCTTGTACACTTCATATCAGTCTTTTCTGTCATAATGGCAGAAAGACACAATGTCCCACTCTCCTGCATTTTGTAATTTTGCACCCTTTGGTGCCTTTCATGTGGCACTAAAGGGTGCTTAGCCTTGTATTTAGCCAAAAAAATAAATAAATTTAAAAGAAAAATGACGTGCGGTTCCCCTTATTTTTGTAGCCAGCTAGGGTAAAGCAGACGGCTGCAGCCTGCAGACCACAGCTGGCAGCTTGACCTTGGCTGGTAATCCAAAACTGAGGGCACCCCACGCTGTTATTTTAAATTTAAATAAATCATTTAAAAAAAAAAAAAACAAACGTGGGGGTTTCCTCAAAATTGGATCGCCAGCCAAGGTAAAACAGACAGCTGGGGTCTGATATTCTCAGACTAGGGAGGTCCATGGTTATTGGACTCTCCCCAGCCTAAAAATAGCAGGCCGCAGCCGCCCCAGAAGTGGCGCATCCATTAGATGCGCCAATCCTGGTGCTTCCCTCCAGCTCATCCCGTTGCCCTGATGCGGTGGCAAACTGGGTAATATATGGGGTTAATACCAGATGTGTAATGTCACCTGGCATAAAGCCCTGGGGTTCGTGATGTCAGGCGTCTATCAGATACCCGACATCACCATCACCAACCCAGTCAATAATAAAAAAAAAATAGACAACAAACAGATTTTTATTTGAAAAAACACTCCCCAAAACATTCCCTCTTTCACCAATTTATTAGAAAGAAAAACAAATCCAGGTCTGCTGTAATCCAAGGGGTTCCCATGACGATCCATACCATAGTCAATGTCCCAGTCAATGAAAAACAGAATGTTCCATATTGGCTGGGAGAGCAATGCAGTGACCTGAGCTAACATCAATAGGTCAGCCCAGGTCACTGCAGGGCATGACAAGTGCTGCTGTCAGGAGCTTAGCGAGGTACATTACCTGCGGTGATCGCTGCACTCCTGACAGCAGAGCGGTCACTGAGTTCAATGACCGCCGCCTTCACAACCAAGTATCGCGGGAGCCCATGACGTCACCGCTAGTGACAGTCTCTGGCTGGCAGCGAGAGATGTGACAAGCGGTGGCCATGGAAGACTGTGACAGCGCTGACATCTGGAGGGCAGAACTTAATCACCGCAGGCAAGCCGAGCGGGGTAATGTGTGTGTGTGTGTGTGTGTGTGGTGCAAGGTGGGTGGAGCCGAGCGGGGTAATGTGTGCGGAGTGCGAGGTGGGTGGAGCCGAGCGGGGCCATGTGGCGCTGAGGACGTCCGTGTCGGGGACTGAATGGCTGGGAACAGGTGTGTGAGTGTGTACATGCCGAGTGCAGGAGGGGGCAGAGCCGCGCGGGGAAGTGTCTGCTCCCTGCACACGTAACCAGGGTAAATATCGGGTTACTAAGCAAAGCACTTTGCTTGGATATCCGATATTTACCTTGGTTACCAGCTTACGGCAGGCTTCCAGCGATGGCTCCTTGCACACTAGCTGTAAAAAGCCACGCTTTTGGTGATCGAACCGTTCTCGAACATGGCAATACCAATTGTGTGTATTTTTTAATTTTTTAACCCTTTAGTTTTCAATGGGGCAAAAGGGGGGTGATTTGAACTTTAAGTTTTTTGGGTTTTTTTCCAATTTTTTTTTTTTTTATTTTTTATTTTACTAGTACCCCTAGGGGACTATAAGTATCAGCAGTCTGATCGCTCTTCCATATCTGCTGATCACAGCTACACAGCTGTGAACACCAGATATGCTAATCTACTATCTCACACAGCTTTTGGCTGGATGAAACAGGAAGTGAGTCATGTGTGCTACACGAGTCAATCAAAAAAGTAATAGTTCTGGCACACTAAGAAGAATGAGGACATGAAATTTTTTTTTTCTTGAATGCAGAATCAATTTTATTAGTGCCAAAAACAAGACTAATTCATCCAACGTTTCGACCGTCTTAGTCGTTATTAAGGATAGAATTATCTATATCTTAATGGGAGAGTGTACGTTCAATAGAAAATGGTCATCACCATTAGGTATGAGAGATCAGGAGGTTACGATCCTATGTCTCTTGCACTGGTCTATGGTAGCGAGCAAAACCAAGCTGGAGGCAATCTATGGTTATAGTTGTTTCTGGAATAATGCGTAATAATTGATAGTAGAAAAAGGGGAAATAATAGGATTCCCTCACTGAGTAGTTCTCAGTTACCTCCAAGATATGCATATGCTCTTGTACTGGTCTATGGTAACTGAAAAACAGAGTTGAAGGCAATCTATAATCGTAGTTGTGTCTGGAATACAGTGTAATAATTGATAGCAGAACAATAAGATTCCCTCACTGACTGGTTCTCAGCCCATAGCTGCCAATAAGTCCTAGATTAATCATGTCAGGCGTCTATGAGACACCCTCCATGATTAATCTGTAAGTTACAGTAAATAAACACACACCCGAAAAATCCTTTATTAGAAATAAAAAACACAAACACATTCCCTCATTACCAATTTATTACCCACAACAAAGCCCTCCATATCCTGCGTACTCCACAGTCCTCCAGCGTCGCGTCCAGCTCTGCTGCATGCAGGTGACAGGAGCAGCAGAAGACACAGCCGCTCCTGTCACCTGCACGCAGCTAATGAAGAGAGCCATGTGATCGGCTGAGCTGTCACTGAGGTTACCTGGATCCAGCGGTGGATGCAGCGGTGGCCGCGGGTAACCTCAGTGACAGCTCAGCTGATCGCGCTACTCACCGCCGCTCCGGTCAGCTCCACAATGAGGTGAGTAGCGCGATCAGCTGAGCTGTCACTGAGGTTACCCGCGGCCACCGCTGGATCCACCGCTGGATCCAGGTAACCTCAGTGACAGCTCAGTTGATCGCGCTATTGCCTTCATTAGCTGCGTGGAGGTGACCAGAGCGGCGGTGTCTTCTGCTGCTCCTATCACCTGCATGCAGCAGAGCTGGATGCGACGCTGGAGGACCGTGGATTACGCCGGACATGGAGGGCTTTGTTGTGGGTAATAAATTGGTAATGAGGGAATGTGTTTGTGTTTTTTATTTCTAATAAAGGATTTTTTCATGTGTGTGTGTGTGTGTTTATTTACTGTCACTTACAGATTAATCATGGAGGGTGTCTCATAGACGCCTGACATGATTAATCTAGGACTTATTGGCAGCTATGGGCTCAGCTGATCGCGCTACTCACCTCATTGTGGAGCTGACCGGAGCGGCGGTGAGTAGCGCGATCAGCTGAGCTGTCACTGAGGTTACCCTGCGGCCACCGCTGGATCCAGGTAACCTCAGTGACAGCTCAACCGATCACACGGCTGTCTTCATTAGCTGCGTGGAGGTGACAGGAGCGGCTGTGTCTTCTGCTGCTCCTGTCACCTCATGCAGCAGAGCTGGATGCGACGCTGGAGGACCGTGGATTACGCCGGACATGGAGGGCTTTGTTGTGGGTAATAAATTGGTAATGAGGGAATGTGTTTGTGTTTTTTATTTCTAATAAAGGATTTTTCGGGTGTGTGTTTTTTAACTAATTTACAGATTAATCATTGAGGGTGTCTCGGGGAGACGCCTGACATGATTAATCTAGGACTTAGGGTATGTGCGCACGTTGCTTTTTACCTGCTTTTTACCTGCTTTTTTGCTGCTTTTTCTTCTGCGCTGTTTAATGCCAAAATGGATGTGTTCTTCTATTCAAGCAAAGTCTATGGGAATTTGGGTTTCTTGTTCACACTATGTTGTTCA
The DNA here is from genome assembly GCF_048569485.1 of Anomaloglossus baeobatrachus. Taxonomy (NCBI): domain Eukaryota; kingdom Metazoa; phylum Chordata; class Amphibia; order Anura; family Aromobatidae; genus Anomaloglossus; species Anomaloglossus baeobatrachus. Next base: position 632,474,349 of record NC_134353.1, read on the forward strand.
AAATGCTGCCTTTTTGTGGCAGAACTTTGGTCAAAAACTCAGCTTTGCAGTGCAAAACCCAAATGGCAAAAACAATTGACATGTTGCTTCTTTGAAAAGCTGAGTTTTTGACCAAAGTTCTGCCACAAAAAGGCAGCATTTTGAACAACATAGTGTGAACAAGAAACCCAAATTCCCATAGACTTTGCTTGAATAGAAGAACACATCCATTTTGGCATTAAACAGCGCAGAAGAAAAAGCAGCAAAAAAGCAGGTAAAAAGCAGGTAAAAAGCAACGTGCGCACATACCCTTATTGGCAGCTATGGGCTGCCAATAACTCCTTATTACCCCGATTTGCCAACGCACCAGGGCAAATTGGGAAGAGCCGGGTACAGTCCCAGATCTGTCGCTTCTAATGTATGCGGCAATTCTGGGCGTCTGCTGGCTGATATTGTTAGGCTGGGGGGCTCCCCATAACGTGGGGCTCCCCATGCTGAGAATACCAGCCTTTAGCCGTATGGCTTTATCTGGCTGGTATTAAAATAGGGGGGGGACCGCACGCCGGATTTTTTAATTATTTATTTACACGGCACACAGACAGAGCCGCGCGGCATTAAATGAAGTCGGGTGAAGTTCACCTGCTTTTTTGACACGTCCCCAACGACCAGCTAGTCGCTCTGCAGGTCCGGATCGCTGTTAGATCGTTGGCCAGGTCTGCCTGTTTGACAGCTCACCAGAGACTTTGTAGCGATCCCGGCTAGGTTGAGATCGCAGGTTGGATCGCTAGAAAGTCTCAGTGTGTAAACCCAGCTATACTTTCCTTAATCTGATTTTATGCACCAACCTTTTGTGTGGCACCGTATGAAACCCCCTCAAAGTGCAGACAGACAACATCCTTACCTTGGTCTAGTCTGGAACTTACCTCCTCATACAATCTGATCAGATTAGTTTGACAGGACCGGTCCACATTGATGTCTTCTTGAAATACTCCAGGATTTTACCCACAAGTAGTTTAAACTTACCGACCTAGAATTTTCCGGCTCAGATTGTGTGTGCCCCCATCCCCCCCCCTTTTTTTTTTTTTTTCTTTTTTTATATATAAAATAATGACATATTTCCTATGCGCCAGTGCTGTGGTACAGTTCCTGTTATTATGGAGTTTGTGAAGATTATTATTAATAATTATTATTAAATATGTGGTCTGTTTATCACCATATTTAGTTCCTGCAGTACTGGGGGGTATGTATGCCATCCGGGCCTGGAAATTTGTGTACTTTAGTGATTTTGAGGTGGTGCCGAACTTCCTGCTCAGTTAATCAGGTGACGCCTAATCATCTCATCGGACATGGGATTTTCTTGTGTAAATACTGTAGTGAAAAAGGCATTTAATGGATTAGCCTTTCCCTCATCCTCCTCCACTATTTCACCCAGACTATTTTGGGGGGGGGCCAGCACTATAATTTTTGAGTTTCTTACTGTTTCTTTCTATGGCAATGGGTATCTCCATCTCAATCTTTGCTGTCTTAATTTGCTTTTTACACAATTTATCTAATTTTCTATTTATTTTCTATTTATTTAATGCCTCATCACTACCCACTTGGTTTAATTCTCTAAACATTTTCTTCGTGTCATTTATTGTGCCCCTTACAGATCTATTTAGTCATTGTGGTTTCTTCCTATTTCTAGCTTATTTATTCCCATAGGGTATATACAGGTCCCATTATTTGTATGGTTGTTACTCAACAAACTGTAGCCCTGTAAATTAACAGCCCATTCATATCTCTCATCCAGCCATGTCTCCATTAACTCAATATTATCATAATTCTCTTCCAATGTGATCAATTCCAATTCCTCCATCTTGTTGGTGAGGTTTCTGGCATTAGTGTACATACAAGTTAAGTATTGTGCTGTACCTCTAGTCCTCCCTAGTGTATTTACTGTTCTAACCTATTCCCCCATGCTACCTCCACTTTCATTACTTAGGCCCAGGTCACTATTGATACTTTACCCTCCTGTGCTGTAATTGCCGCCCTCAGTACCTAATTTAAACTTTCCTCTAAACTTCTAGCCATTCTTTCCTCCCCATTGAGGTGCAGCCCAGTGGATGAAATTTATTACATTTTCATGTACCATATTGTACTGTGGATTTTCCGCCTTCATAACTGCTGCGACTGCAGGTAGGTAGGGTATTCTCTTTAGGCCCCTTTACACACTGAGACTTTCAGCAATCCCACCAGCGATCCCAACCTGGCCGGGATCGCTACAAAGTCTCTGGTGAGTCTCTGGTGAGTCTCTGGTGAGTCTCTGGTGAGTCTCTGGTGAGCTGTCAAACAGGCAAACCTGGCCAACGACGCAACAGCGATCCGGACCTGCAGAACGACCTAGCTAGTCAAACACTGGAAACGAGTGATGTGTCACAATATCTGTCAATCACTAGTCTCTGTCAGTCGGTCTCTCCCTCTCGGTCTCTATTCTCTCTCTGTCGGTCCGTCACTATATCTGTCCCTCTCTCACAGTCTGTCGGTCATTTTCCCCTCCTCTCTCATACTCACCAATCCCCGATGCGGCGCTGCATGGCATTCACACTGCTGCGGCGGCTTTTACTATTTTGAAAAAGCCGGCCGCTCATTAAACAATTTCGTATTCCCTACTTTCCCTGCCCACAGGCGCCTATGATTGGTTGCAGTGAGACACGCCCCCACGCTGAGTGACAGGTGTCTCACTGCACCCAATCACAGCAGCTGGTGGGCGTGTCACTATGGAGTATAGAAATAAATAAATAATTAAAAAAACCGGCGTGGGGTTCCCCCCAAATTTAATACCAGCCAGATAAAGCCATACGGCTGAAGGCTGGTATTCTCAGGATGGGGAGCGCCACGTTATGGGGAGCCCCCCAGCCTAACAATATCAGTCAGCAGCCGCCCAGAAATGCCGCATACATTAGATGCGACAGTTCTGGGACTGTACCCGGTTCTTCCCGATTTGCCCTGGTGCCTTGGCAAATCGGGGTAATAAGGAGTTATTGGCAGCCCATAGCTGCCAATAAGTCCTAGATTAATCATGGCAGGCGTCTCCCCGAGAAACCTTCCATGATTAATCTGTAAATTACAGTAAATAAACACACACACCCGAAAAAATCATTTATTAGAAATAAAAAACACAAACACATTCCCTCATCACCAATTTAATCAGCCCCAAAAAGCCCTCCTTGTCCGGCGTAATCCACGGACCTCCAGCGTCGCTTCCAGCTGTGCTGCATGGAGGTGACAGGAGCAGCAGAAGACACCGCCGCTCCTGTCACCTCCACGCAGCTAATGAAGACAGCCGCGTGATCAGCTGTGCTGTCACTGAGGTTACCCGCTGTCACTGGATCCAGCGGTGGATGCAGCGGTGGCCGCGGGTAACCTCAGTGACCGCGCTACTCACCTCAGTTGCTGCGTGGAGCTGACCGGAATGGCGATGAGTAGCGCGATCAGCTGAGCTGTCACTGAGGTTACCCGCGGCCACCGCTGCATCCACCGCTGCATCCAGTGACAGCGGGTAACCTCAGTGACAGCTCAGCCGATCGCACGGCTGTCTTCATTAGCTGCGTGGAGGTGACAGGAGCAGCGGTGTCTTCTGCTGCTCCTGTCACCTCCATGCAGCTGAGCTGGATGCGACGCTGGAGGTCCGTGGATTACGCCGGACAAGGAGGGCTTTTTGGGGCTGAGTAAATTGGTGATGAGGGAATTTTTGTGTTTTTTATTTCTAATAAAGGATTTTTTCGGCTGTGTGTGTTTATTTACTGTAATTTACAGATTAATCATGGAAGGTGTCTCGGGGAGACGCCTGACATGATTAATCTAGGACTTATTGGCAGCTATGGGCTGCCAATAACTCCTTATTACCCCGATTTGCCAACGCACCAGGGCAAATCGGGAAGAGCCGGGTACAGTACCAGAACTGTCGCATATAATGTATGCGGCAATTCTGGGTGGCTGCTGACTGATATTGTTAGGCTGGGGGGCTCCCCATAACGTGGGGCTCCCCATCCTGAGGATACCAGCCTTTAGCCGTATGGCTTTATCTGGCTGGTATTAAATTTGAGGGGAACCGCACGCCGTTTTTTTTAATTATTTATTTCTATACTCCATAGTGACATGCCCACCGGCTGCTGTGATTGGGTGCAGTGAGACACCTGTCACTCAGCGTGGGGGCGTGTCTCACTGCAACCAATCATAGGCGCCTGTGGGCGGGGAAAGTAGGGAATACGAAATTGTTTAATGAGCGGCCGGCTTTTTCAAAATAGTAAAAGCCGCCGCAGCAGTGAGAAAGCCGTGCAGCGCCACATCGGGGATCGGTGAGTATGAGAGAGGAGGGGAAAAGGACCGACGGACTGTGAGAGAGGGACAGAGATAGTGACGGACCGACAGAGAGAGAATAGAGACCGAGAGGGAGAGACCGACTGACAGAGAATAGTGATTGACAGATATTGTGACACATCACTCGTTTCCAGTGTTTTAAGTCCCCTTTACACACTGAGACTTTGCTGCACAGCGGGAAACAAAGGACCAAAGAATGGTCCTGAACGATTTGTAGCGATCAGCAACTTCACAGCAGGGGCCAGGTCGCTGATGTGTTTCACACACTGCAATGTCGCTGGGGAGGTCGCTATTACGTCACAAAACCGGTGACGTTACAGCGATGTCGTTTGCGATGTTGCAGTGTGTAAACTCACCTTTAAACCCCTTCACGCCTATTGATACGTCCTTGGCTGTATCTGTCCTATTACCACAACATGTGAGACTAACAGGCATACGCATTTTAACCCCTTAGATTGCACGGTCGCGATCTAATGTGCTCTGACTAGGATCGTGCTCTTCCCCACTGCCATCGGCGGCCCCGTGAAAGGATCACAGGGCGCCAATGGGTTGTCGTGGCAGCAAAGGAACAGATGATGAAGCCTGCCAGGACTCAGCGGCAGCACTCCTAGGAACACAGCATTTCTGCTGATTAGAGCGATGCTGAAGCACAGTTATGATCAGACGTGATCAGACAGTCCAATCTTAAAGTGCCCAGGTGGGGGGGGGGGGGGCTAGTAAAATCATTTAAAAGAAAAAAAAAAAGTTTTAAAAAAGTATTAAAAATAAAAGTTCTAATCACCCCCCATTTGCCCCATTGAAAATAAAACAATAATAAAAATACACATTTGGTATCGTCGAGTTCAGAAATGCACAATCAAAATTTAAAATCAATGAATCTGATCAGTACACTACTTAGCAGGGAAAAAAAAAATTTCAAACCCCCAAATTACATTTTTTTGGCTGTTGCAACATTGGATTAAAATGCAATAAGAGGCGATTAAAACTATGCATGTACACAAAAATTGTACAATTAACGCCAGCTCAAGATGCAAAAAATAATCCATTACTGAGGTCCAGATCTTGAAAAATGAGAGCGCTAGAGGTCTTGGAATATGACACCAAAAGTGCAATTATTAATTTTTCTTATATAATATATATATATATACAAACTTCTGAATTATTTTTTTTTTTACCACTTACATAGAAGTAATAGGATACATGTTTGGTACCATGTTTCTTTCCCTGAAAATAAGCCCTAGCCCTACAATAAGACCTAGTGGGAATTTTCAGTGCAAGGCTTAAATATAATAAACTATGCCCTAGTCATGGTTCAATAATAAAGTGTCCATGCAGCTAAAAAAGTTAAAGAATACTGCAGGCCACTTCATTAGACAGCGGACACCCCCAAAAGAGAGAAGAAAGAAGACTGCATTCATACTCAGATGCCAAATGGGAGGACCTGCAGTAGAACGCACATATCAGATCTTGCACACACACACCACATCCAGTGATACCTATTGCTTTGGCTGGCATTGGAACCTGGGATACAATGCAATGGAGAGTGAAGCTCTTCGGTTGAACACATCGATGCTTTCCACTGCAGGTCCTCGCGCTCCACTGCACTGCGTCCCAGGTTCACCAGCTGGAAATAATAGGTATCACCGGATGTGGTTAGTGTGCAATCTGATGTGTGTGAGTGTCGGCCAGAAGCAAAGGAGGATAGCGAGGAGCATATCTGCTGGGAACGCCCACCGAAGATCGCAGGACCTGGGAGCGACGCAGACGTCCAGGGTCCGGCAAGTACCATATTTTTTGGACTATAAGACGCACCCTGGTTTTAGAGGAGGAAAATGGGAAATAAAATTTTAAGCAAAAAATGTGGTCATGACACATTGTTATGGGTCGAAGATCTGCTTTTGACGCTGCTATGGGGGGGTAATCTCCCCAAATTCTTTAACTCAGGTACCCCATCCTAGTAATGATACTCCTGCCTTGTATATATATATATGTCCCTCATCCTCCTATAGCCTACATCCTGCTATATACTGCCATCCTGCTACATACTACCATCCTGGTATGTGCTGCCATCCTGCTATATACCCCATCCTGGCATATGGCCGCATCCTGCTATATACCCTATCTTGGTGTATGGCCGCATCCTGCTATATACCCCATCCTGGCATATGGCCGAATCCTGGTATATACCCCCATCCTGGTATATACCCCCATCCTGCTATATACTCCCATCCTGCTATATACCCCCATCCTGCTATATGCCGTCATACTGCTATATATCCCTATCCTGCTATATACCCCCACCCTGCTATATAATCCCATCCTGCTCATAATATACCCCCATCCTGGTATATGCCATCATCCTGCTATATACCCCTATCCTGCTACATGGCCGCATCCTGTGGCACACAAAAAAAAATGAACGTTTATACTCACCTTTCCTCGCTCCACGCAGCATCGCTCCTCCTCCCGTCTGTACCAGCAACAGTGGCACTTAACTGTGTGGAGCCGGCCACGCTCCCTGTAGCATTGCGATGTCCTCTTGCCTGTGCCAGCCGCGGCTGCGTGTGGACACGTGCGCACAGCAATGACGTCATCCCTGTGAGCACCGCTAGTCTCCACACACAGCCGCGGCCGGCAGACAGGAGGAGATTGCGGTGCTGCAGGGATCGTTGTCGGTGAGTGTACTAATTCACTGCACCCCGCGCTGATGATGATGCGTGGGGGGGCAGTGAATACAGCCGCATATGATCACGCCAGGCTGTAGTTGCCAGGGGTGATCATGCGGGCCGGCTGTTTACTATGCGCGTACTCCCCGCCCATCATCCCGTCCACCTTTCAGCGCCGGCTTCAGCGCTGAGAGATGGGCGGGAGGATGGGCGTGGATATGAAATGAGCGGGCCCACGTGGTCACGGCAGGCTGCTGCAGCCTGCTCATGCCCCCGATGACCCGCTCCACCGCAGCACCCTCATTCCCCTACATTCAGACTATAAGACGTACTCCCCACTTTCCCCCAACATTTGGGGGAAGAAAAGTGCGTCTTATAGTCCGAAAAATACGGTATGATTCTCCTGGGAATGGGGGTGGTTAAAATCACCTCCAAGCTGTGTTTTCCCAGAATAACCCCTACCCTGAAAATAAGCCCTAGTGCATTTTCCGGGGCCAAAAATACCGTAAGACAGTGCCTTATTTTCGGGGAAAAAACGTATCTGCAAACTTGTACTGACCTGGGCAGGTTAGTCTTACCATATAGTGAACATGGTAAAAAAAAAAAATCATGCAGTTGCACCTATTTGAAATTTCACAGCACAATTTGTTTCCTGTTTTTCCAGTACAATATGGGGCAGAATGAATAGTGTCGTTCAAAAGTACAACTCGTCTCGCAAAAAACAAGCCCTCATATGGCTGTATTGACAGAAAAATAAAAAAGGTATGGCTCTTGGAAGAAAGGAAAAAAATAAAAACAAAAACTGTAAAATAGCCCTGGGGTGAAGGTGTTAAACATTCCTCTACCCTCCTAGCCATTATTTCCTTCCCATTGAGCTGCAGCCCAGTGAATGACATTTATTACATTTTAATTTACTATGCTAGTACCATGATATACAGTGGATTTTCTACCTTCATAACTGTTGTGACTGTAGGTAGGTGTTATCTTTAAAATGTATGGCCCACATTTATGATTGTAGATTTTGTCACTAAGTATATTTAGGTATTTATGCAGTTTTCATTAATTATCTAAACAAATCAACTCAATCATTGTTTCCATATCAGACACTTTTTTTCCTACATTACTTTAGTGCTAATTGGTAAAGTTTAATTGATTCTTTTACATTTTAGAATGTATGTTGCATATGCTTTGTATTTGGGAAATAATGGCTTCATTAATTTCCTATATCATATACTGTAGTATTAGTAACTAGCAATACAATCGTGGTTGCCTGGACCTGTGATAGTCACAACAAATATCAAAAAGATGTATATTGAATTTCTGAATGTAACACCGCAGATCATCGTCTGTGCTGTCACTTCAGTTCACGAGAACGTGGGGGACAGATACACTAATCAAATGGATAGTTAAACACTAGTGCAATGTGTCCATCAAGGTTTAGTTAATATGATGAAGAATTATTGGCTGCAGAAAATTGCATTACTTCCACAGCAAATATTGTCTATGATATTTTGCTGGGCTTAGAGAGATAATTAAAGAAGCAGCTGTAGGAATGTTTTGTATGGAAAGCAGCATATGGATTTCGCTTTATTTTACAGCACATCTGAAGAGATAACTCTGAAAGCCAGTGTGAAGTTATCTGCTATGGTGCACTGTATCTGCAGCATTCAATGTAAATGTTGAGGGAGAACGAGTTTGGTAGAATCTCAACTTCTCCCCTTATAATAGATTATAAGGAAAGCAGTTTTGTGGCATGCTTACTTCAACTGTATATGCTGATGATGGTAGGAGTTCAAGGACACTAGTGGCCACCCTGAGAGTCAACATCCGTAATATCCATCCCTTGGTTGTATTTAGCAAGTAGCTGTACAGTAAGGCTATGTGCACACGGTGCGTTTTTCTCGGCGTTTTTGCGCGTTTTTCGGGTGCGTTTTTGGCCTCAAAACTGCATGACTTTGCTTCCCCAGCAAAGTCTATGAGTTTTCATTTTTGCTGTCCCCACACAGCGTTTTTTTTCAGCTGCGTTTTTGTGGTGACCACAAAAACGCAGCATGTCAATTATTCCCGCGTTTTTCACTGCGCTTTTCATCCATTGAGTTCAATGGGATGTTGAAAGACGCAATGAGAAACGCAAATAGCTGCGTTTTGGTGCGTTTCTAAGACCAAAAACGCAGCTATAAGCGCAGGAGGTGGGTAGTAAAGTGACGTGTACAGGAAGAGGATTCCTTCTGTCAGTATAGACAGAAGCATGAATCCTCCCGGTACCGTCACCGCCGCGTCCATCTCCCGTCCTGTGCATGTATGCTGCTGTGCGGCGCCATGTACAGGCAGGAGGTGGAAGCGGCAGCGAAAACAAAAGTTAACAGTAGAATAAAAAAAAAAAAAGTTATACTCACCTGTCTGCAGCCTCGCGGTGCCATGCCCGCTCCCAGCTCCTGTCACGGTATCGCCGCTCCCGCTCCGGCTGTGTGCAGTCTCCCCGGGGCAGGACCTTGCTTGCAGGACCTGGCGATGGATCACCTGATGCAGTCACCTGACGCATCAGCTGATCGAGTCTCGGGCTGACGCGGGCGCCCGGCCGGTATCAGCGGATGCGTCAGGAGACTTCATCCCTGATTACCGGCAGCTGCTGCAGCGATCGGACAGGATCAGACTCCCGCCCCATCGCTCCGGGAGCTGCCGGTAATCAGTACATAAGTGAGTATTATTTTTTTTTTTTTTCTACTGATGCATCAGCTGATTGTATAATCGGCTTTTATACAATCAGCTGATGTATGATGTGATTCACGTCCTTGATCCTGACACATCATCTGATCGCTTTGCCTTCCAGCAAACCGATCAGATGATATTGGATCCTGATTGGACGGCGCAGGACCCTGACCCAGGATTACTGCGGAGGGGGGTTTATTTCAATAAAGATGGAGTCACTAATTGTGTTGTGTTTTATTTCTAATAAAAATATTTTTCTGTGTTGTGTTTTTTTTTTATCTTTACTAGAAATTCATGGTGGCCATGTCTAATATTGGCGTGACACCATGAATTTCGGGCTTAGGGCTAGCTGATAATATACAGCTAGCCCTAACTCCATTATTACCTGGCTAGCCACCCGGCATCAGGGCAGCCGGAAGAGTTGGATACAGCGCCAGAAGATGGCGCTTCTATGAAAGCGCCATTTTCTGGGGTGGCTGCGGGACTGCAATTCACAGCGGGGGTGCCCAGAAAGCATGGGCACCCTGCACTGTGGATTCCAATCCCCAGCTGCCTAGTTGTACCCGGCTGGACTCAAAAATGGGGCGAAGCTCACGTCATTTTTTTTTTAAAATTATTTCATGAAATTCATGAAATAATTTAAAAAAAAAAGGGCTTCCCTATATTTTTGGTTCCCAGCCGGGTACAAATAGGCAGCTGGGGGTTGGGGGCAGCCCGTACCTGCCTGCTGTACCCGGCTAGCATACAAAAATATGGCGAAGCCCACGTCATTTTTTTTTTTGGGGGGGGCAAAGAAATCCTGCATACAGTCCTGGAAGGAGGATGCTGAGCCTTGTAGTTCGATAGCTGCTGTCTGCTCTCCTGCATACACTATTGGATGGAGGATGCTGAGCCTTGTAGTTCGACAGCTGATGTCTGCTCTCCTGCATACACTATTGGATCGAGGATGCTGAGCCTTGTAGTTCTGCAGCTGTCTGCTCTTCTGCATACACTAGTGGAGAATGAAGAACACATTGAAGAAGGAAATGACATCAGACCTTTTTTTTTTGTTCACTGATAAAAAACGCATAAGGACGAAGTGAGCAAAAACGCAGCAAAACGCAGCAAAAAAACGCACCAAATCGCGGCAAAACGCGTGCGTTTTTTGCCGCGTTTTTTCGACGCAGGTGCGTTTTTGTGCGTTTTTAGCGGCCAAAAACGCACAAAAACGCAGCGTCAAAAAAACGCAGCGTGTGCACATAGCCTAAGTAAGGATATTGTGTTGTCCTTACACACAATTAAAAGCAGGAGAATGGTTGACCTGAGATTAACACACGAGCCAGTTTGTCTTATACAAAATAAATATTTAAAAATGGGGAAAACAATCAACAAAATGTCCAAAGACGTGTTACATTGTATTACTCCAGCTATTATGCCATTCCACTCCGTAATACTTCATATGTCCACGTCTCAGCTGGCCATCTTCTGGAGAAGGTCAGTGAAGCTGTGTGCACAGGTGCATAGTACAGACACACTGACCACCATGGCTTTCAGTGCAACAGGAGATGGGTACAGTGCAGCAGCCTCCTTCGTTGCTAGTACTACTTCCTTAAGTGCCTGGCACAGGGCACCTCCTTCACCGGTAAGCCTAGCCTGACTTTGGTTGCAACTAAGGAGTCGGCCAAGTGTGTCCCCAATAAACACTAGCTTGTGCGCAGCAATCACCAACTGTTTTCCATGTCCTACAAAGACACGAGGAGGTTGAGAACTTGCACTCCCAAGGAAGGTGTTTACACAAGATTGAAGAGTCTGTAGATGTCCATGGCTTTGTGATGCATAAAAACGAAGTAAATGCCGATCCTCTTCACATGCTTCTGGGCTGGTGTCAATCTTGGAAAGAATAAAAAATATGTTTAGTACTTGTAAAAAGGTAAGAATATGTAAGCGGCAGCAGATAAACTGGCCAGTTCCACAACTAATCACGCCAACATCTGCAATATGTTACAATTAAAGAAGCACTCCCTTGAAATGTATTTATTTTTTAATAAATCTGTGTACTGCAGTTAAAGGGGTTATCCGGCTTCTTTGACTTTTTTTTTTTATTTCCCTATTGGGCTACATTGGGGCAGGTAAGTAGATAGAGACCACTTACCTGCCCTGCTGTCAGCCCCTCTCCCTCGGCTCAGAGCGGTCATGTGACCGCTCCTGCCGCGATTTTGCTGCTTCCGGTCATTTCATGTCAACATGGGCAGGGCCATGTTGACATGCAAATGTGGAACAGCATGTTGCCGCCCTGCTGGGCTGTACAGTACGAGGAGTCCCCGCCCCCTTCCCTGCACCCTCCCACACATTCCCCGCACCTCTTTTACACTCCAGTAACCTCCCCCTGCACTGCTGTGGGGTCCGTGACCTGGGGGCGGGGCCTGGCGGCGGCTGCCGTGGTGTCAGCGCCAGCACCGGGCCCCCTGCTCAGGATCACACATTCAAATGTACCGACATCACAGATCACAGATGCCGGTACATTTGAAAGTGCTGATGAGAAGCAGCACAGCGCTGCTTCTCATCACTGTCCCTCCGGCTGTCTGTGCTCTCTTCAGCACAGCGGTGACGTCACTACTGTGCTGATATGTCCAGAGCACAGACAGCTGGCGAACGTGCAGGAGCGGCGGGGACCGAGGACGGGTGAGTATGTACTCCCTACATGTGTTCCCTATGGGGGGGGGGGGGGTGTGCAGAGCCATATGTGTGCAGAGCCATATGTGTGCGTGTGCGGTGCAGAGCCATATGTGCGCGTGTGCGGTACAGAGCCATATGTGTGCGTGTGCAGAGCCATATGTGTGCGTGTGCGGTACAGAGCCATATGTGTGCGTGTGCGGTACAGAGCCATGCGTGTGCGGTGCAGAGCCATATGTGTGCGGTGCAGAGCCATATGTGTGTGGTGCAGAGCCATATGTGTGCATGTGCGGTGCAGAGCCATATGTGTGCGTGTGCGGTACAGAGCCATATGTGTGCGTGTGCGGTACAGAGCCATATGTGTGCGTGTGCGGTACAGAGCCATATGTGTGCGTGTGCGGTGCAGAGCCCTATGTGTGCGTGTGCGGTACAGAGCCATATGTGTGCGGTGCAGAGCATACGTGTGCGGTGCAGAGCCATATGTGTGCGTGTGCGGTGCAGAGCCCGATGTGGGGCTGTTATTTGCAATGCTGTAGTGATACCAGGTCAGGTGCTGGGGAAGAATACTGACATGGAATGTATGTGCAGGGGGCGGGCAGAGGGCGAGGCTGGACACTGGGGAGGGGCTGGACACTGGGGTGGGTGGTGACAGCTCTGACTGAGGTTTTGCACAGGAAGTGGTCATGTTTGCTGGATCTGAATGTAAACAAGAAGCTGCAGAGAATAAAGGGATAATTCAAGAGTAACAAAAGTTAGAAAACAAAAAATAACAATGTAGGTGTGATTTATATGACAATACAGCACAGATAAACTCAAAAAGTTGTTAAGCTAATGTCGGACAACTCCTTTAAGTCTAGAAATATTTGGACATGGCCGGATCTTTGTGATTTGGGCTCTGTATGATATTATTTTTTTTATTTAAAATGAAATAACTGAGATGTAATTGAAGTGGAGACTTTCAGGGTAAATTAACCCCTTCACCCCTGGCCACTAAAACATCCTAATGACCGGGCCATTTTTTGCAATTCTGACCAGTGTCATTTTGACAGGTTATAACTCAGGAACGCTTCAACGGATCCTGGCGATTCTGAGATAGTTTTTTCGTGACATATTGTACTTCATGTCAGTGGTAAATTTAAACCGATAATTTTTGCGCTTATTTGTGAAAATTTAGGAAATTTTGCAAACATTTTGAAAATTTCGCAATTTTCAAACTTTGAAAATTTATGCCCATAAATCTGAGAGATATGTCACACAAAATAGTTACTAAATAATATTTCCCACTTGTCTACTTTACATCAGCGCAATTTTCGAAACAAATTTTTTTTTTCGTTAGGAAGTTAGAAGGGGTCAAAGGTCATCAGCGATTTCTCATTTTTCCAACAAAATTTAGAAAATATTTTTTTTTAGGGACCACATCACATTTGAAGTGACTTTGAGAGGCCGAGGTGACAGAAAATACCCAAAAGTGACCCCATTCTAAAAACTGCACCCCTCACTCTGCTCAAAACCACATCCAAAAAGTTTATTAACCCTTTAGGTGCTTCACAGGAACCAAAGCAATGTGGAAGGAAAAAATGAAAATTTTACTTTTTAACACAAAAATGTTACTTTAGCCATAAAATTTTCATTTTCACAAGGGAGAAAAGAGAAAGTGCAGCATACAATTTATTGTGCATTTTCTCCTGAGTACGCTGATACCCCATATGTGGTAAAAATCAATTGTTTGGGCGCACAGTGGAGCTCGGAAGGGAAGGCGCGCCATTTGAATTTTTGAACGCAAAATTAGCTGACTCATTAGCGGACGCCATGTCGGGTTTGAAGACCCCTGAGGTGCCTATACAATGGAGCTCCCCCACAAGTGACCCCATTTTGGAAACTAGAGCCCTCAAATAATTTTTCTAGATGTTTGGTGAGCACTTTGAACACCTGGGGGCTTCACAGAAGTTTATAACGTTGAGCCGTGAAAAGAAAAAATTTTTTTTTTACCACAAAACGGTTGCTTCAACTAGGTAGCTTTTTTTTCCACAAGGGTATCAGGAAAAAATGCACCATAAAATGTATTGTGCATTTTCTCCTGAGTACGCAGATACCTCATATGTGGTGGAAATCAAATGTTTGGACACACGGCAGTGCTCGGAAGGCAAGGAGCGCCATTTGAATTTTTGAGTGCAAAATTAGCTGCACTCATTAGCGGACGCCATGTCGGGTTTGAAGACCCCCTGAGGTGCCCAAAACAATGGAGCTCCCCCAAAAGTGACCCCATTTTGGAAACTAGAGCCCTCAAATAATTTTTTCTAGATGTTTGGTGAGCACTTTTAACACCTGGGGGCTTCACAGAAGTTTAGAACGTTGAGCTGTGAAAAGAAAAAAAAAAATTTTTACCACAAAACTGTTGCTTCAACTAGGTAGCTTTTTTTTCACAAGGGTATCAGCAAAAAATTCATTCAAGATACCTCATATGTGGTGGAAAGTAATTGTTTGGGCGCATGGCGGGGCTCAGAAGAGAAGGAGCGCCATTTGACAGCAAAATTGGTTGGAATCATTAGCGGATGCCATGTCACGTTTTGGAGACCCCCTATGGTGCCTAAACAGTGGAGCTCCCCCACAAGTGACCCCATTTTGGAAACTAGACCCCTCAAGGAGTTTATCTAGATGTTTAGCGAGCCCCAAGGGGCTCCACAGAAGATGATAATGTTGAGCCATGAATACAATTTTTTTTTTCACCACAAAACTGTCACTTGAACCAGGTAGCTTTTTTTTCCACAAGGGTATCAGGAAAAAAGCACCATAAAACGTATTGTGAAATTTCTCCTGAGTACGTAGATACCTCATATGTGGTGGAAAGTAATTGTTTGGGCGCATGGTGGGGCTCAGAAGAGAAGGAGCGCCATTTGACAGCAAAATTGGTTGGAATCATTAGCGGACGCCATGTCACGTTTGGAGACCCCCTATGGTGCCTAAACAGTGGAGCTCCCCCACAAATTACCCCATTTCGGAACTAGACCCCTCAAGGAATTTATCTAGATGTTTGGTGAGCCCATTGTACCCTCAGGGGCTCCACAGAAGTTGATAACGTTGAACCGTGAAAATTATTTTTTTTTTAACCACAAAATTTTTGTATCAACCAGGTAGCTTTTTTTTTTACAACGGTACCAGGAAAAAATGTACCATAAAACATATTGTGCAATTTTTCCTGAGTACGTAGATACCTCATATGTGGTGGAAAGTAATTGTTTGGGCGCACGGCGGGGCTCAGAAGAGAAGTAACGCCATTTAACTTTTCAAACGCAGAGACGCGGTGCACTGATCGGCCGCTGCAGGACGCACGGTCGGATGAGATACAAAAAGCGTTGGGGATACGGAAAAAAAAAAGGTCACGCCAAAAATTGAGCAGGGATGCAGATCCGTTATGTGCACCCCTGATCAGCGCTCGGCGGGACGCACAGACGGATGCCATACAAAAAGCGTCGCAAATACGGAAAAAAGTCACGCCAAAAATTGAGCAGGGATGCCGATCCGTTATCTGCATCCCTGATCAGCGCTCGGCGGGACGCACAGATGGATGCCATACAAAAAGCGTCGCGAATACGGAAACAAGTCACGCCAAAAACTGACCACGGATGCAGATCCGTTATCTGCATCCCTGATCAGCGCTTGGCGGGACGCACGGACGGATGAAGTGTAAAAATGGACAGGATACAAGAAAAAAAAAAAAAGTTATACTCACAGTACCAAGAGGACTGACCAGAAGAGCTGCAGAGGAACAAGAAGGCAGTGAGATAGACAGCTTTACAGGAGCAGCAGGCAGAACGTTGGACAGATCAGCAGAAGGACCCAGCGATGGAGGCAGATGTGATCGGGCCAGTGAAGACCTCGGACGACCCGTGAAGGCAGGTAAGAGGACGTCGGGGGGGGGATGGGGAGAGGATGGGGCAGATGGGGGGGTTAGAGGGAGAGCAGAGG
Organism: Anomaloglossus baeobatrachus; assembly: GCF_048569485.1. Classification (NCBI taxonomy): domain Eukaryota; kingdom Metazoa; phylum Chordata; class Amphibia; order Anura; family Aromobatidae; genus Anomaloglossus; species Anomaloglossus baeobatrachus. Next base: position 632,490,683 of record NC_134353.1, read on the forward strand.
GGGCGGAGAAGCAAAGGCAGAAGGAAGGAACGTTGGAAGCAGAATAGAGATGACAGAGGAGGCAAGCAGATCGCGTGGGGAGCAGATCGGGATGCTGGGGGGCAGATCGGGGCGTAGGGGGGCAGATCGGGCCGTAGGGGCGCAGATCGGGGGGGGCACGGGCAGGGGCCTTCACGGGAGCGCGCAGGGGCCTTCACGGGAGCGCGCAGGGGCCATCGCCGGAGCGCAATACTTACCATTGGAGCAGGCGCGGTGATAGCAGAGGCGGCGTCTGCGGCGGCAGCAGCGATGGCGTGGTACCAAAAGTACCAGCCACTCCACGCTGCAGACATGTTGGGGGAGGGTCCCCAGACCAGGACAGGCCTGGGGAGGGCGGCCACCCGCAGATCAGACCGCCCCACTGCACACTGATTGGAGCGATTGCGCGTCATAGCACGATCGCTCCAATCAGTGCTGCAGGGGCTGGGGGCGACATGTTTGAGATCCACCTATGATCTGCTGTAGCTGCTACGGCATCTCATAGCTGGATCTCACAGTATCGCACTAATTCGGGCATTATTTTTGCCGAAATTAGTGCGAACGATGTGGTTGGCGGTTCAGATTTGAACAGCCAATCACATCGATCGCCTATGGGGGGTGGCGATGCCACCCCCCCTGGGGTCAAGCAAAGGTCCCCTGCTGTAAGAAACAGCAGGGGACATCATTTGAAAGCCGTTGCTATGGCCACGGCAATCAAATGAACTTTAGGCAGTAAAATTACGTCCCTGGTCGTTAAGTCACGTTAAAATAGGACGTAATTTTACTGCCCGCGGTCGTGAAGGGGTTAAAGGGGTTGAACACAAATATCCTGTTAAATATTTAGGAATTACAACCATTTTTCTACAAAACCTCCTCATTTTAGAGACTCAAAAGTAACTGGACAAATTTATATTACCATAAATAAAATGTTCATTTTTAATACTTTGTAGAGATTTCCTTGCATGGCCTAAATTTTGGAAGCCGTGGACATCACCAAATGCTGGGTTTCCTCCTTTGTGATGCTTTGCCAGGCCTTTACTGCAGCTGACTCCAGTCGTTGCTTGCTTGTGGCTCTTCATCCTTTAAGTTTTGTCTCGAAATCTTGTCAGCACAGAACGACTGTTCACATCAAGTACAGGTGCTCGGTGCATCGGTCATGGTAGGGCTAATCATTTAAATACACCTACTCACCTACTTGTTCCCGCTATCTCACCCCTCCCCTCTTCTTTGATTGACAGCTGTGGCTTTATAGACCCAGAGAAGGCAAGAGATAGATGGAAAACAAGCAGGTGGGAAGGTGCACTTAAATAATTAGCCCGCCATGATGCAGGAGCGCCTGTACTTGGTTTGATAAGTCGTCCTGTGCTGATAAGAGTGCCTTTTATAACCCTTGAGGTGCTTTTCAGGAAATAATTCAAAGTGGCATGACAGGAAGGAAAACATTTTATTTTTACCAACTAAATGTTGCCAACATCTGAATATATATCACTGGCAGACTCGAAGGCCATTATTTGGCCATAAATTGCCATGGCAACCATCAGAACCACACAATCATTATCTCAAGGTGTCTATGGTTGAAATGAGGGAGCCCCACACTCTTTTAACCATCTAGATGCTGTAGTCACTATTAATAGTAGCACCTAAGGGGTTTAAACGATCATGGTCGGTACCAGCTGTAGTGTACAACTGACAACTGCTGCATTTTCAGATTGTCAGAGGATGTTATTCTCTTATATCTCAGATCATTAAAAAGATGTATTGGTGGTCACTGGCTTGTTAAGCATGTGAAATGCATGCTCTATGGGGTTGAGATCTGATGATTGACTCGGCCATTGTAGAATATTCCACTTCTTTGCCTTAAGAAACTACTGGGTTGCTTTCTCAGTATGTTTTGGGTCTCTGTCCATCTGTACTGTGCAGCGCCATCCAATCAACCTTGCTGTATTTGGTTGAATCTGAGCAGACAGTATAGATCTGTAAACTTCAGAATTCATCCACCTGCTTCTCTCTTCAGTCACATCATTAATCAAAAGTGCCGTTGGAAGTTATGCATGCCCAGCCATCACACTGCCTCCACCATGTTTTACAGAGGATGTGATATGCTTTGGATCATGAGCCGTTCCAGGTCTTCTCCATACTTTCTTCTTTGCATCATTCTGGGAAAGTGGAGCGTCGTTTCATCTGTCCAAATTATGCTTTTCCAGAACTGGGCTGGCTTCTTTATACGTTCTTATTTTAAAAGTCGAATCTGGCCTTTTATGGCTGATTAATGGTTTACACCTTGTAGTGGACTCTCTGTATTTGCTTTCATGAAGTTTTCCCTTTATGGTAAACTTAGATACTGCAATACCTACTTACTGGAGAGAGTTGTTCACTTGGGTGGATTTGTGAAAGGGTTTTTCTTCACGATGGCTGGCCTCGGCGGTGCTGTACCAAGCGCTGTCCCTCAATGCTCTGGCTTCAAGCTCCTCTCTTTGGTGAATTTTTTATGAGTATAATGAGCGGCGGTCAGAAGCGGGAGGCAGCAGAGCCGAAGAAAATAGCGCTGGATACAGGTAAATATAGAAAATCTTTATATTTAAAAGACCCGTGTTTTCTCCGGTACGTGTCATACGTATGTAAACACAGATGTCACACGTGTGGACATTCGTGTGACACATGCGTGACACGTATGACCATAACCATGCATGTGACTTGTACCTGATTAAACACGGATGTCTGAAACCGGCCTAAAGGATTTCTTTTTTTTTTTTTTCTTCATCCTGATGATGGTCTCTTTCTCATCCATTGACTGTATGTTGTGGGTTTACAGCAACAGCTTCCAAATGTAGATGCCACACCTGGAATCTGCTTAACTGATGATGGATTAATGAATGGAGAGCCCATGAACCCCGTTAAAGAGTTTTTGAGATAACTGTCCAATTACTTTTGGTCCCTTGAAAAAGAGGCAGATACATAATATAGAGCTGTAATTCCTAAACCTTAAAGGGTGCTTTACACGCTGCGACATCGCTAGCGATATCGTGCGCCATAGGACCCGCCCCCATCGTTTGTACAACATTTGGTGATCACTGCCGTAGTGAACATTATCGCTACGGCAGCGTCACACGCACATACCTTTTCAGCGACGTCGCTGTGACCGCCGAACAATCCCTCCTTCAAGGGGGAGGTGCGTTCAACGTCACTGAGGCGTCACTAAGCGGCCGCCCAATAGCAGAGGAGGGACGGAGATGAGCGGCCAGAACATGCCGCCCACCTTCTTCCTTCCTCATTGCGCATTGGACGCAGGTAAAGAGATGTTCGTCGTTCCTACATTGTCACACATAGCAATGTGTGATGCTGCAGGAACGACGAACAACCAGCAGCATGCACCACCAACGATATTATGAAAAGATGCGACGTGTCAACGATCAACAATTTTTGATGCTTTTGCGATCGTTGATCGTCGCTCCTTGGTGTCACACGCTGCGATGTTGCTACCGACGCTGCGATGTTGCTAACGACGTGACCCTGACGATATATCGTTAGCGATGTCGCAGCGTGTAAAGCACCCTTTACTCCAATTAGAATGTGATTGCCCTTAAATTAAAGTTGAGGATCTGCCCTTTAAGCCCATATTGATTATACACTGATGAGCAAAGGGTAACAATGTTTTGAACTTTCGACTTTCAGGTTACATATCTCACCATCCATTCTAGCTTCACACGCGAGACTACCCTCATTTAATAGACAAGCATGTTTGCTATCTCATAGGCCTCTGCCACACTCACGTGCCTCCCTACGTGCTTGCCTTTTTTTCACGTACCGGAGACACGGGCCCACGTGGTCCTATGTATTGTTATTGTTTTGGACACACGTAAGTATTCTGGAACGGAACGTGTGTCCATTCTGTACTTATGTGTGTCCGTTTTTTTAAAACGCTGACATGTCCGTGTTGCTCCGGCAGAACGGGTGTCACACGGCCTGCACCCGTACCACACGGATGTAGTGTGGATGCGACTCCGTGTGACACGCGCCGAAGAAAGACACGTGTCAGTGTAAAAATAATAAAAACACATACTCCCCTCCACCATACCTGCAGTCTCTGCCGCGGCTGTCCCCTGCATCCGTCCCCCAGTGAATTTGAACAATGCTTCTTCACTGGGGGCCGGAAGCAGCATCAGCGGGGCGTGGCTTTGACCGGACGCTGTCATTCAGCACCACACACACCGCACCGGATAATGCAGGTAAGGCGGGGCTTTCCGTTCTCCGTGTGTTATTACGTATAATATAGGGAGAACACGTACATGCCATAAACACGGCACACGGGGACAAAACCACCCCTTTAACACGTATGTGACAAGTCACGTAAGTGTGGCAGAGGCCATACATAAATTTGACTTTCAACTATTTAGCATATGATTAGTTATGCAGATACTTGTCATGTCACTGCACTGTTATGATTTTGCTCCTGAAGGTGGAAAAATCTTTTTCCTCTATACTACAAATTACAACCAGTTCTCACATTCCCTAATAGCTCCGTGTGTTATCAGGTAGATTCCCAAGCAAAAGGTCACTGGTTTGAATAGAACAGTAGCAATGAAGGTGAATTCACAAGAAAAGAGAAACAGCATCATCCAGCTCATCAACAGTGATCACTCACCCAAGAAAATTGCTAAACTACATCATGTGAGTGCCATGACAATTGGAAGGTGATGAAATGAAGTCCGTCCATCCATTCAAAAGCCAAGAGGTGGCTGTCCAGGCAAAATATCAAATTCAACAAGTCAGCTCATCACAAGGTCTATTAGTTCTGGCGTTAGAAACACTGCAGGTGGCTAGTTTGCTTTGTGATATAGAGATCACAGATGTCCATGTAAGCACTGTACAACGCATTTATAAATGTCTGGAATGGTGACACAAAAACAGATGAAGACTCAACTTCAATATCATCATGAGAAGAGTTGGTTTAAGTTTGGAAAAAAGTGGACAGTGATAGATTGGAAACTGGTGATTTGGAGCGATGAGACGAGAGTCAATAGAAATTGATGGGTGCAAATGGGTCTGGGAGAAACAAGAGGAAAAAGGGGCTAATGGATTGAGAAATTGAAGGAACTCTCAAGTTCAGTAGGGGATGCCTGTTGCTATGGGGTTGCTTCACAGCCAAAGGGTAATGGATACTTGATCAGGATTGATGGTGGTCTCAATGTTGAGCTATAGGTGAGTATCGTACAAGTTACTGCTTACACTCGAGTACTATGGGTATGAAAAGGATGACAGTGTTTCAGCAGGACAACGATCTGAAAGCGTAAACTGAAATTGGCGAAAAAAATAGAGGAAAGGTGTAAAAAAAAAAATAATAACTGAAAAAATGTAAAAGTATTAATGTTTTGTTTAACCCCTTCACGACCTCGGACGGATCTATCCGTCCAGGATCGTGTCCCGTTAAGCCCCGCCCCCTGCCGCGGGCAGGCGGCGTGGATCGGCACACATATCAGCTGTTTTCAACAGCTGACATGTGTGCCTGCTAGCCGCGGGTGGAATCGCTTCCACCCGCGGCCATTAACCCCTTAAATCTTGCTGCCAAAGTCTGGCAGCAAGATTTAAATGCGCGCGGCCATGTTTGTTACTTACCGCCGCCCCCACCGGAAGTCACGTGTGTTATCACGTGACTATCGGTGGTTGCCATCGTAGCACAGGGTCATGTGATGACGCCTGCTGCTATGATCTTTCACTTTCATTTTCCCTCGGCCGAGAGCAGAGGGAAAACCAAAGTGAGTGAATCTGCTGATTACAGCGGTATTGCTGTGATCAGCAGATAGCGATCAGCGATCGGATTGCTGATTGCTATAGCCCCCTAGGGGGACTAGTAAAATAAAAAAAAAAGTAAAAAAAAAAGTTTTAAAAAATAAAAAAAAAAACAAAACCTAAAAGTTCAAATCACCCCCCTTTCCCCCCATTGAAAATTAAAGGGTTAAAAAATAAATAAATATACACATATTTGGTATCGCCGCGTTCAGAAATGCCCGATCTATCAAAATATAAAATCAATTATTCTGATTGGTAAACGGCGTAGTGGCAAAAAAATTCCAAACGCCAAAATTACGTTTTTTGGTCGCCGCAAGTTTTGCGCAAAATGCAATAACAGGCGATCAAAACGTAGCATCTGCGCAAAAATGGTACCATTATAAACGTCAGCTCGAGACGCAAAAAAATAAGCCATCACTGAGCCATAGATCCCAAAAAATAAGAACTCTACGTGTTTCGGAAAATGGCGCAAAACGTGCGCCACTTTTATTGGACAAACTTGTGAATTTTTTTTAACCCCTTAGATACAAGTAAACCTATACATGTTTGGTGTCTACAAACTCGCACCGACCTGAGGCATCACACCCACACATCAGTTTTACCATATAGTGAACACCGTGAATAAAATATCCCAAAAACTATTGTACGATCCCACTTTTTTTGCAATTTTTCCGCACTTGGAATTTTTTTGCCGTTTTCCAGTACACTATATGGTAAAACTTATGATTTCATTTAAAAGTACAACTCGTCCCGCAAAAAACAAGCCCTCATATGGCAAGATTGACGGAATAATAAAAAAGTTACGGCTCTTGGAAGAAAAGGAGCAAAAAACAAAAACGGAAAGTGCCCGGGGGCTGAAGGGGTTAAATATTATTTGTTTTGAATTGAGTAAAATATAAAAGAAAAATTGAAATTTGATATTTTCCACTCTTAAACACTAGGGGGAGCAGCTGCTGAAATCCTACTGTACAACTAGCTCAAATTACAGCTGCAGTAAAAGTGGGTGGAATCTGCTCTCCTGTGTGTGATGTCACCTCCCCCTCCTGTTCTGGGTGTTTCCAAAGGGATAAGGAAAGATGAAGTTTAGGATGACAGTGCAGGGCCACTTTGTTTGGGCCTGCAAAGTGATCATGATATGTCTAAAGTGTCACCAAGGACGACTGACATAGTGCTCCACTGTATATTGTGCCCCACTGTATAGTATGCCCCATATACTCTTCCACCATATTCCTATGCACTCATATACTGTGCCCCAATATTCTTGTGCCCCATATACTGTGCCCCGATATTCCTGTGACCCCATATATTGTGCCCCGATATTCCTGTGACCCCATATACTGTGCCCCAATATTACTGTGACCCGATATTCCTGTAACCCCATAACCTGTGACCCGATATACTATGCCCCACTGTATACCATGCCCCATACACTCTGCCCCCATATACTGTGCTCTGAGTGCTGAGAGGAGGAACTGCAGAGGCACCAGGCTGACAAGAGTAGCTGCTGGCCGGGATCGGAGGTCCAAGGTGACAAACTGCGAGGAGAGGTGATCTGCAGCCTGAGTCCGGCACTGCACTTCAGATGTCACGCCACGATCACCGCTCCCAGGCGCATGCATTCACCTCAGATCTGTGCCCCCGTTCGCCTGTCCTGTCAGCCTGGTGTCTGTTCCACCCATCAGCGATCACAGCACAGAGCAGTGAGGAGCTGGTAGGAGCGAAGGCCCAAGGTGAGCACACGCGGGGGAAGGGGGGTGAGTGGGGCAGGGGGGTGGCGGAGTGGGTCAGCGCGGGGGGGGGGGAGCAGCACACCAGGATCAGTTAGGATGCAATCGCCACTGCCCGGCACCGGTACTCACCCCACTCTGAGCTAGTGACAGGGGGCAAGTGCGTCACACAGCATACGCTGTGAGCTCCACAAAGATATCGGAGATCTCCTCCCTTTGCTGTGATCTGGACAGCCCAGGAGGCTCACAGTGGGGAGCTCTCAGTGTTGGACTATCACACCTAATGCACTGGGAGCTGCCATATGTGAGATAATGTCGTTACTCCAAGATGGCAGCCCTCAGTGTTTCAGTAAAAAGAGAATTAAATAAAAACTAAATAAACAATGAATTTAATTTTGTATTAAAAATAATTGATTTCATAATCACTATTATTAATACAAAAATTAAAAAACGCAACACCTTCCCTTTAAATGACAATGAATTAGAGGTGCTGGATTGGACCACACAATCCCCAGACCTCAAGCCAATCGAACACTTGTGGGTAAAGTTGAAAAAAAAAAAAAAGCTGTATAGAAACCCAAGTGAGTCAACCAGTATGCACTAACTAAAAGACCTGGGATCAGATTTTGGTTGACACATGCTTAAATCTGATGAAGAGCGCTCAGAAGATTTCAGGCAGTGTTGAAAGCCAAAAGGTGGATTTACAAAATACTAACAAAATAATAAAAATTTTGATTTTTAGGAGCAAAACAGTAACAATGCAGTGACATGAAAAGAATCTGCCTAACTAATCATATGCTGAATAGTTGCAAATTAAAAAGTATGAGATAGCCAAGATGATTGTCTATAAAATGAGGGTACTCTCACAGTTGAAGCTGTAGCGGATGGAAGATATGGAGCTTAAAATTCAAAAGTTCAAAAAATTGTTAACCTTTTGCTTGTCAGTGTATAACTGTACCCTGAATATGTATTGGTAAACAGCTAAAATGCCAAAACTTGTGACACTGTTCAAATATTTCTGGACCTAACTACAGTATATGCATTAATACACTTTTCCTATTGCTGCCTTCTTCAGGATCCAAGCACCATTCTACAATCTTCTCAGTAATTTCATCATTCTTCCGACTACCTGGCTCAACTATGCTCTCTGGTAGCGATTCATTAGGACTAGGATAGCGCATGCCAGTCTTAATGAAGCGCTCACTGCAGTACCCTAACCACAATTATTAAGCGGAGATTTCTGCTTAATAAATGCACTGCCAAAAACAAATGCCAGTTGGAGGTTTGTGTACATTTCTGGAGTAAGGCCATTTTAGTGGCATGACATAAGAAGAATTTGAAAGGCAGATATGGCAATGCCCCATCCATGTCACGCTCACACTGTTGTAGCTGGTTGGGTCTGGAGTATAAACACTATAAGATACTTACTTACTTAATTATATAGTAACATTTATTGAAGGGTTTTACTCTAGATTTCTGGCATAAATATCTTAATAAATCCCCCCCCCCGCGTGAACCGCCGGAAGTCTCCTTTACAATGTAAGCCTATGAGACAAGCCTTGTTCGGACACTCCATAGACTTACATTGTAAAAGACACCTCCACAGAGTGACCTCCAGAGAGCCTGCAGAGCAGTAACGTCACAGAGAAGAGGAGCAGAATGGCTTTGGATATTGGAATATTGAAGAAGGTGACAGTAGGTGAGTATATTAATACACTCACATGTGTCGTAATGGAATATATATGTATGTGTATATATACTGCTCAAAAAAATAAAGGGAACACGTAACAAGGATTTAGTATTTTGGTGTTCCCTTCATTTTTTATATATATATATATATATATATATATATATATATATATATATATACATATACACATATAAAAAGCTGAATGTGTATATGTATGTGTGTATGTGTATGTATGTCCGGGATTGGCATCTGCACCGTCGCAGCTAAGGCCACAAAATTTTGCACACTCACACGTCTGGATCCCGAGAGCGTCATAGGCTATGTTGTCAGGCGAAATTTTAACCCCGCGCATTCCAATTTACCAATCAATTTTGCACCAATCTACATAATGGGGAAAAAGTGAAACGAAAAGTGTATCCGCGCCGTCGCATTTACAATCACAAAATTTTGCACAGACACCTCATGTGACCCAGGGAACGTCGTAGACTATGTTTTGACAGGAAAATATAACCCCGCGCTTTACAGTTACTCTTCAAAAAACATGCCTTAATTAAAGTAAATGGAGCCTGGAACTACAGGTTATTAGTAGGAGCTGTGATTGGTTGCTATAGGAACAAAAGACATTCATAGTATAAGAAGCTTATATGTGAGGTAATAAGATGTCGGTGAGGAGACGGATAGAGAGAGAGAGACAGACAGACAGAGACAGACAGGGAAAGAGATGGAGACAGACAGGGAAAGAGACAGAGACAAACAGTGAAAAAGAGAGACAGACCTGGAAAGCGAAAGATGGATAAAGAGAAAGATGGGGAAAGAGACAGACAGACATGCAGACAGGGACAGAGACAGGCAGACAGGGAAGGAGGAGACAGCTAGAGAGACAGACAAAGATAGATGGGGAAAGTCACAGACCTTGATAAAAACAGACGGGGAAAGAGACAGAGAAATAGAGACAGACAAAGACAGGCAGACAGGGAAAGAGAGACAGGAAAAGACACAGACAAAGAGACCGGGAGACAGACGGGGAAAGAGACAGACCTGGGAAGAGACAGATGGGGAAAGAAACAGAGATAGAGACAGACAAAGAAAGAGACAGAAACAGGACCCCGAGAGCGTCATAGGCTATGTTTTGAGAGGAAATTTTAACCCTGCGCTTCAGTTATTCACCAAAAAACCTGCCTCCATTAAAGCGAATGGAGCTGGGAGCCACAGCGCAGCCAGAACTTCAGAAGAATGAGCAGCCACGCCCTTAAATGGAATGTTGGCGTGTCACAATGCAGCCAGGGTAAGAAACAGACATAGACAGGGAAAGAGACAGACACAGACAGGGAAAGAGACAGACACAGGGAAAGAGACAGACACAGGGAAAGAGACAGACACAGGGAAAGAGACAGACACAGGGAAAGAGACAGACACAGGGAAAGAGACAGACACAGGGAAAGAGACAGACACAGGGAAAGTGACAGACAGGGAAAGTGACAGACACGGAGAGAGACAGACAGGGAAAGAGATTGAGACAGATGGAGAAAGAGACAGAGACAGTCAGAGACAGACAGGGAAAGAGAGACAGACAAAGAGAAAGAAAAAGAGACAGAAAGAGATATACAGAGGGGGAGACAGACAGAGAATGGGAGAGAAACAGAGAGACAGTTACTATCCCGGGCAACGCCTGGTGCTGGACCCCGAGAGCGTCATAGGCTATGTTGTAACAGCAGTTATTAACCCGGGCGAAGCCGGGTAGTACTGCTAGTATCTAATATATAAAGCTGAATGTGTGTGTGTGTGTGTGTATGTATGTATGTCCGGGATTGGCATCCGCACCGTCGCAGCTACAGCCACAAAATTTTGCACACTCACACTTCTGGACCCCGAGAGCGTCATAGGCTATGTTTTGAGGGAAAATTTTAAAGAATGAGAGCGATTGCGCCAAAGAGTATATACCGTACAGTTGCTAAGGTGGGGCCCCGACATGGGATACTCACCACACTCGGGGATATGAACACACACACAAAATGCGCCACACACTACCACGTGCTTGAACACATATACCACCCTCAGCACACATCTCACCACACATACACCAACCTCGCCACATAATCGCCCTAAACACACACAAGTCTGGTATTATCCTTCACAAATAAAAATCTGATTAATAAGCAGCCGAACTACAAGAACAACAAATGTACCACATAGGAAATACGGCAGCTGTCAGTCACATGACCTGTCTATATGTGTATGTGTGAGCTAATATATACTGTCAGGGGGAGGGCTTTCTGTTGCCGGGAGATTTATCAGGCTGCCAATAGCAACCAATCACAGCTTAGCTTCTATTTTGCTACTGTTAATTAATCTGAGCTCTGATTGGTTAATATAGGCAACAATTTAATAATTACATTTCTATCTATTTGTTTTGTGGTTTTGTGTGCAGAATACATTTTTGTTAATACATTCTATTTTGTTAACAGCAGTTATTAACCCGGGCGAAGCCGGGTGTGTATGTCCGGGATTGGCGTCTGCACCGTCGCAGCTACAGCCACAAAATTTTGCACACTCACACGTCTGGACCCCGAGAGCGTCATAGGCTATGTTGTCAGGCGAAATTTTAACCCTGCGCGTTCCAATTTACCAATCAATTTTGCACCTATCTACATAATGGTGAAAAAGTGAAACGAAAAGTGTATCCGCACCGTCGCATTTACAATCATGAAATTTTGCACAGACACCTCATGTGACCCAGGGAACGTCGTAGACTATGTTTTGACAGGAAAATTTAACCTCGCATTTTACAGTTACTCTCCAAAAAACATGCCTCCATTAAAGTAAATGGAGCCTGGAACTACAGGTTATTAGTAGGAGCTGTGATTGGTTGCTATAGGAACAAAAGACATTCATAGTATAAGAATCTTATATGTGAGCTAATAAGATGTCGGTGGGGAGACGGATAGAGAGAGACAGACAGAGAGAGAGACAGACAGACAGAGACAAACGGTGAAAGAGACAGAGAGACAAACGGTGAAAGAGACAGACAGTGACAGACGGGGAAAGAGACAGACAGACAGAGAGACGGGGAAAGAGACAGACGGGGAAAGAGACAGACCTGGAAAGAGACTGACACATGCAGACAGGGACAGAGACAGGCAGACAGGGAAGGAGGAGACAGCCACAGAGACAGATAAAGATAGATGGGGAAAGACACAGACCTTGATAGAGACAGACGGGAAAAGAGACAGAGAAATAGAGACAGACAAGGAAAGAGACAGACAGAGACAGGCAGACAGGGAAAGAGACAGACAGGAAAAGACACAGACAAAGAGATGGGGATAGAGACAGACGGGGATAGAGACAGACGGGGATAGAGACAGACGGAGCACATTACTTGGCCAATTTAGTTAAATCTGTGTGGAATATCTGTGGTGTTGAAATATATGTTGTGAAATGCTTCTATTAGCTTAGTTTTTGCCTTTTAATAATTACATTACTATCTATATGTTTTGTGGTTTTTGTGTGCAGAATACATTTTTGTTAATAATGCAATGACTTCGATGACTCAGGAAAAAAAAGTTTTTGTGTTATCAGTCATATTCTCTGAAAAAAAGGCCAAAAAAAAGCAAAAAATCTGCCACGGTATGTAAACTTTTGAGGACAAGTGTGTGTCTGTGTGTGTGTGTGTGTGGTACAGACCAAAAGTTTGGACACACCTCATCTCTAGAACAACTGTTAATAGGAGACTTTGTTCAGCAGTGTAGTGGCAAAAACCATCAAACGCTACAAAGAAACTGGCTCACATGAGGACTGCCCCAGGAAAGGAAGACCAATAGTCACAACTCTGCTGTGGACGATAAGTTTATCCGAATTACCAGCCTCAGAAATCGCAGGTTAACAGCAGCTCAGATTAGAGACCATGTCATTGCCACACAGCGTTCTAGCAGCAGACACATCTCTAGAACAACTGTTAAGAGGAGACTTTGTGCAGCAGGCCTTCATGGTAAAATAGCTGCTAGGAAACCACTGCTAAGGATAGGCAACAAGCAGAAGAGACTTGTTTGAGCTAAAGAACACAAGGAATGGACATTAGACCAGTGGAAATCTGTGCTTTGGTCTGATGAGTCCAAATTTGAGATCTTTGGACCCAACCACTGTGTCTTTGTGTGACGCAGAAAAGGTGAACGGATGGACTCTACATGCCTGGTTCCCACCATGAAGCATGGAGGAGGAGGTGTGATGGTGTGGGGATGCTTTGCTTGTGACACTGTTGGGGATTTATTCAAAATTGAAGGCATATAGAACCAGCACGCCTACCAGAGCATCTTGCAGCGGCGTGCTTTTCCATCCGGTTTGCGTTTAGTTGGACCATCATTTATTTTTCAACAGGACAATGACCCCAAACACACCTCCAGGCTGTGTTAGGGCTATTTGACTAAGAAGGAGAGTGATGGGGTGCTACGCCAGATGACCTGGTCTCCACAGTCACCAGACCTGAACTCAATCGAGATGGTTTGGGGTGAGCTGGACCACAGAGTGAAGGCAAAAGGCCCAACAAGTGCTAAACATCTCTGGGAACTCCTTCAAGACTGTTGGAAAACCATTTCCGGTGACTCCCTCTTGAAGCTCATCAAGAGAATGCCAAGAGTGTGCAAAGTAGTAATGAAAGCAAAAGGTGGCTACTTTGAAGAGCCTAGAGTATAAGACATATTTTCAGTTGTTTCACACTTTTTTAAGTATTTCATTCCACATGTTGTAATTCATAGTTTTGATGCCTTCAATGTGAATCTACAATTTTCAGAGTCCTGAAAATAAAGAAAACTCTTTGAATGAGAAGGTGTGTCCAAATGTTTGGTCTGTACTGTGTATATATTTCCGGATAGAGATATAGATTATATATATATATATATATATATATATATACACACACATTTTCATTGTAGGATCTTACCGAACCTCACAAAGGATCCTTAAAACTTGCATGTTATTATCATATCTACCTCACCATCCTTTGGGACACAGTCCTAGCAGAAGACCTTCAGGCTGAAAATATCTTAAATAATAATGTGAACTAATGGGAATGGGGAGCTGATGTTTTGCACTTATGGCAGTGTTCACCAACTTTAGTCCTAAAGAGCCATCAACAGATCATGTTTTCAGGATTTCCTTAGTATTATACACTGTGTGCACAAATATTAGGCAAATGAGTATTTTGATCACATGATACTTTTTATACATGTTGTCCTACTCCACGCTGTATAGGCTTGAGAGCCAGTAAGTAAATCAGGTGCTGTCCATCTCTGTAATGAGGAGGGGTGTGGTGTAATGACATCAACCCCCTATATAAGGTGTGCTTAATTATTAGGCAACTTCCTTTCCTTTGGCAAAATGGGTCAGAAGATAGATTTGACGGGCTCTGAAAAGTCCAAAATTGTGAGATGTCTTGCAGAGGGATGCAGCAGTCTTGAAATTGCCAAATTTTTGAAGTGTGATCACCGAACAATCAAGCGTTTCATGGCAAATAGCCAACAGGGTCGCAAGAAGCGTGTTGGGCAAAAAAAGGCGCAAAATAACTGCCCATGATTGAGGAAAATCAAGCATGAAGCTGCCAAGATGCCATTTGCCACCAGTTTGGCCATATTTCAGAGCTGCAACGTTACTGGAGTATCAAAAAGCACAAGGTGTGCCATACTCAGGGACATGGCCAAGGTAAGGAAGGCTGAAAAACGACCACAAACAAGAAACATGAGATAAAACGTCAAGACTGGGCCAAAAAATATCTTAAGACTGATTTTTCAAAGGTTTTATGGACTGATGAATTGAGAGTGACTCTTGATGGGCCAGATGGATGGGCCAGAGGCTGGATCAGTAAAGGGCAGAGAGCTCCACTCCGACTCAGACGCCAGCAAGGTGGAGGTGGGGTACTGGTATGGGCTGGTAACATCAAAGATGAACTTGTGGGACCTTTTCGGGTTGAGGATGGAGTGAAGCTCAACTCCCAGACCTACTGCCAGTTTCTGGAAGACAACTTCTTCAAGCAGTGGTACAGGAAGAAGTCGGTATCGTTCAAGAAAAATATGATTTTCATGCAGGACAATGCTCCATCACATGCATCCAACTACTCCACAGCGTGGCTGGCCAGTAAAGGTCTAAAAGATGAAAAAATAATGACATGGCCCCCTTGTTCACCTGATCTGAACCCCATAGAGAACCTGTGGTCCCTCATATAATGTGAGATCTACAGGGAGGGAAAACAGTACACCTCTCGGAACAGTGTCTGGGAGGCTGTGGTGGCTGCTGCACACAATGTTGATCGGAAACAGATCAAGCAACTGACAGAATCTATGGATGGTAGGCTGTTGAGTGTCATCATAAAGAAAGGTGGCTATATTGGTCACTAATTTTTTGGGGGTTTTGTTTTTGCATTTCAGAAATGTTTATATCTAAATTTTGTGCAGTTATATTGTTTTACCTGGTGAAAATAAACAAGTGAGATGGGAATATACTTGTTTTTTTATTAAGTTGCCTAATAATTCTGCACAGTAATAGTTACCTGCAAAAACAGATATCCTCCTAAGATAGCCAAATCTAAAAAAAAAACACTCCAACTTCCAAAAAATATTAAGCTTTGATATTTATGAGTCTTTTGGGTTGATTGAGAACATAGTTGTTGATCAATAAAAAAAAATCTTCTAAAATACAAGTTGCCTAATAATTCGGCACACGGTGTACTGATGATATTCACCTGGGCAATACTAAGGAAAACCTGATTCATTGCTTGCTCTTGAGGACTGGAGATGGGGAACACCGGTTTACGGTATAACCAATGATATATTCCAAGCAGGACCTCTACTACTTACAAGATAATTGCACAGACCAGGATCATGGTGATGTTCATCAGAATGTATATCCTTATCTAACCACAACATTTTGGTTAAAAATACTTTGTTTTGGCGTCATTGTGCGAATTAATAACTTGGTTTATAACAGACTTTCCTGTGCTTTATTTTTACACCATAACACCTAAATCTTGACTGCACATTATCCTTGTCAAAAGTAAGTGAAAGACTCGTAGATGGCCACAGGCTCAAGTTGTATGGAGCCATAATATCTTCACTCAATGAAGTCTGGGAGGTCACACTTTACCTCTGTGTGCCACCTATTTCATATGGAATAATAGGAAGTCCCCACACATGGAAGAGACCATTGCCTCTGGTGAGTGGTGGTCTTTGCAAAATACAGAACAGCATAAAATAAAGTACCAAGCCAAATAAAAGAAAACCCAACATGGAACAAATACAATATTTTTTTTCAAACTGACATTAAAGAAAACCTGTCATCAGATTCATGCAGCACGAATCAGAAGGGAAGCATTGCAACCATGAATGCTTCACACATACCATAAAAATGCAGGCTGAGGGCTATGGGTCTGATCACATTTGCATCATTTTTTTGTATATTTTTTTTGTATTCGCTTGTTTTTTATTTGCACCTAATTCTTTTAATTTGACTGTGGGTTTTTTTATACACTCCATTTTATGTTTTCACCTTGTGGGTGTAGGTTTTCAGATGTTTTTGTCCCATTCAGCATTTCCAAAAAGTCGTACTCCAGGCACCCCTAGAGTGAGATTTTATGTTTCCCTGTTATTTTGGAACAATTTGTGCAACATTTTACTAAACCTGAAACATTTTGCAAAAAAAATAAAAAATTGGCAAAAACGATTTAAAAATGAACCTGCCGACAGGTTTTCCTTCTTAAAAAAAATAACAGAACTGCCTATAAGCCCTCTAACACATCACTCCAGCAATCTGTGAATACGCCACCTGGTGTACAACCATGAAATACACTTTATAATTCTCTCGCAATCTGCGGATCTATCTGCACTTCGCTCTGTCCTCCTGAGGGAGTTGATATTGAAGTTGGCACATGCGCAGTACAGGTCTTTGCTCACCCCTCAGGAAAATGAAGCAAATAGACCTGGGCTTCGACTGCACAGACTCAAGCTTTTCAGTACTGGGTGGACAATGTACGAGGCGTCATCCACGTCCATCAAGATGGAGACCAGTAAATCAGTGGAAAAATAGGAGGCGCCAGGCACAAATCCAGCAAACCCAGGAAGAGTGGCGGCTTATACATAGATTGTTGGAGTGATGTTTAAGAGGGCTTAAAGGTGGTGCTTTTCTTTCATATGGAGGGAAACCTAGAGAAAGGGCCTTAAGGGTATGACCACACTTTGCGTTTTTACCTGAGTTTCTGCAGCGTTTTGAGCTGCAGCGTTTTCATGCCAAAAGGCATGCGTTTTGCTTTTCCATAATAGTCTATGGAAAAGGTTGATTTACTGTCTGCACTTTGCGTTTTAAAACGCTGTGTTTAATTTGCATATTTTGTGGCAAAAACATCAGCAAATACCACAAAAGAAAAAAGTGACTTGAATAAATCACAAATGATGAATTGGGGCCATAGTCCATGGCCTTTCACAATATGTTTAGGCTGATATACTGCAATGTTTCATAGTACAACTTGCATGACTACAATCACACTGCCAGCGTCTAATGCTGCAGCATGAATGAAATGACTAGTTTCCTTTAAAACTCCTAATAAAAAAAAATGCTAAAAATATTTTAATCTAAGGATGTGAATCAGAAAAGAAAAATTGGGGTCTCCCTTTCCTTCAACTGGATACCCGCAATCTTCCCTCAAGCTTTTTCATATAAGAAACTACAAAAAAAAAAAAAAGAGAAACTGCTAAAATAAGAAGTCTCAGGAGGCTTGTCAGTTTCTTTGATGCAGGCAAGGACCCATCCGTTTGAGGTTCACACAGAGAATTTTCATTTATATCATAGGATGAAACATGTCTCCAAATTGTTTGGGGCTTAAAGTGCACAGCATATGGTGAATACAGACTACAGAAATGTAAATCCGGTCAACACTAGAAAGTTTAGATCAGATTTTTATATAAAGCCAACAATGGCTACAAGTCACTTTTGCACAAGTCAAGGTTGGTGTCCATAGATGAGCACCTTCATCTTGGCCCTGATGAAGTCAAAATACATCAAGTTTGAACTCCATGTAGGAAAATGTTTATCTAGATTTCCTTATGGAGAGATACAGTATATATAGACACAAATAACCAAATTTCACCTTTCTCTCCTGTAAAGGTTTCTCATCCACAGTCTTCTGTTGGTCTTTGGATTTCAGAGTGGTTTGCGCATTTGTACCCTGGTATGAAAAACAAAACAGTTTGTTAAATATGTACCAGAATCGAGGTGACAAAGGACTAATGGATGAACTTTAACTCACCTGTAAATGAACATAGTGATTGTCTCTGCATTGAATCCTCTCATATTCACTGTGAGCATCCTCCCCAGGGTCACTAGGCGTGCGAAGGAGGATAGGCGGTGGTGGCAGAGGACGATCCTGAATGCTGCCCTTGCGATGTGATGCAGGAGAAGCACTGGGTATGGCAGGAAGAGGCCGTCGTGAAAGGCTTTCACTAGAAGACAGCCGTGGTCGTGTGAAGAGAATAGCAGCATTTGCATTTACTAAGGACACGATACACCCACTTTGGTCCTGAATTAAATGAGTCAATGATAACTCTGTCCCACCATCCTGTAGTGTCTGCAATGCATGTTCCAGTTGCTCTATATGTCCAGAAAGTTCTCGATGTAGTGATGGGTCTGATGCTTGGCAAGAGTGAAGCAGGACAATTTGTGCCAAACCAACAAAATCTTTAAGGACTTCAACGCCTTGTGAGATTCCTTGATTTTCTACGCATCCTCGTCTTGCACCTTCCTGAGAGCCATCTTTTACAAGCATCATTGTCTTTTGTAATTCCTGATGCTGTATTCGCAACGCTTCCACTGTACAAAGCCCATCAGTACGAGAGTCTCTAGTCAGAAGGGATGGTAGACTGGACTCTCTACTGCCACCGGAATCTACTGATCGTCCACTGCCAGTGCTTGAAATTGAAAGACGGTGGGTTTGTGGTGGGTCAGTGGATTCTGGTAAGTGACCACAACTAAGAATATCTTCAGGTGCTTCATAAAGATTCTGAAGACCAGACACTCGTTTTAGATTAGAGGGCATGGAGTAAATCCCCTCATCTTCCTCATTATCTAGTGTTACATTTTGAAATGTTGGTGGCACGTCATAAATGTCTTCTGGAATCTCCTCAGGTGGTTGGACGGCATCATCTTTTACTTCTTTTAGTCGCAACACAGGACTATCATACATACAGGTCATAGATTGTGTATCTTTGAGCAATGATGATGGCATATCATAAACCTGCAGGACATGGGTAGAAAAAAGTATAAAATGAGATGGCTTCTATAATACCATAAGTAATAATTGTAATCCCGAGACACAATGCATAATGTTGCACTGACAAAGTATCATTAATGGTGAAGCTTAACATAAAAGCCATTTTTCTAAAATCATGTGAGTTACACTAAGTAGCTCTTTTATTTTATCAGAACAGGGTTTAGATTTTTCTCACCTCCTGTGGGCCAGGCTGAGGCACCTCAATCTGACGTGGAGAGTTATAAATATCATCTTCAGATGTAGGCGGTGATATACAAAGGCGAGCGATTGGCGGAACTTGATAGACCTAAGCGAGAAGGAAGAAAGAAGGGAATTTTGTTTACTTACCGTAAATTCCTTTTCTTCTAGCTCCAATTGGGAGACCCAGACAATTGGGTGTATAGCTACTGCCTCCAGAGGCCGCACAAAGTACTACACTTAAAAGTGTAAGGCCCCTCCCCTTCTGGCTATACACCCCCCCGTGGGAGCACGGGTCCCTCAGTTTTAGTGCAAAAGCAAGAAGGAGGAAAGCCAATAACTGTTTCAAAAACAAATTCAATCCGATAAACAATATCGGAGAACGTACTTATCAACATGAACAACATGTACACCCGAAAAACAAATACCCTAAGAAAAAACAGGGCGGGTGCTGGGTCTCCCAATTGGAGCTAGAAGAAAAGGAATTTACGGTAAGTAAACAAAATTCCCTTCTTCTTTTTCGCTCCTAATTGGGAGACCCAGACAATTGGGACGTCCAAAAGCAGTCCCTGGGTGGGTAAAAGAATACCTCGTGATCGGGCTGTCGGGCAGCCCTTTCTTACAGGTGGGCCACCGCCGCCTGCAGGACTTGTCTACCTAGGCTGGCATCCGCCGAAGCGTAGGTATGCACCTGATAATGCTTGGTAAAAGTGTGCAGACTCGACCAGGTAGCCGCCTGGCACACCTGCTGAGCCGTAGCCTGATGCCGTAATGCCCAGGACGCACCCACGGCTCTGGTAGAATGGGCCTTCAGTCCAGAAGGAGTCGGAAGCCCAGCAGAACGGTAGGCGTGAAGAATTGGTTCCTTGATCCACCGCGCAAGGGTGGATTTGGAAGCTTGCGACCCTTTATGCTGACCAGCGACCAGGATAAAGAGTGCATCCGAACGGCGCAGAGGCGCCGTGCGGGAAATGTAGATCCTGAGTGCTCTCACCAGGTCCAACAGATGCAAACCCTTTTCAAATTGGTGAACTGGATGCGGACACAAAGATGGTAAAGTGATATCCTGATTGAGATGAAAGGAAGATACCACCTTGGGAAGAAACTCTGGAATTGGACGCAGTACTACCTTGTCTTGGTGAAACACCAGGAAGGGAGATTTGCAAGATAACGCCGCCAGCTCTGACACTCTCCGAAGAGACGTGACCGCCACCAGAAAAGCCACTTTCTGTGAAAGCCGAGAAAATGAAATCTCCTTCATAGGCTCGAAAGGTGGCTTCTGGAGAGCAATTAGAACCTTGTTCAGATCCCAGGGTTCCAATGGCCGCTTGTAAGGGGGAACGATATGACAAACCCCTTGCAGGAACGTGCGTACCTTAGGAAGTCGCGCCAGGCGCTTCTGAAAGAATACGGATAGCGCAGAGACTTGTCCTTTAAGGGAGCTAAGCGACAAACCTTTTTCCAACCCAGACTGCAGGAAGGAAAGAAAAATAGGCAATGCAAATGGCCAGGGAGAAACTCCCTGAGCAGAGCACCAAGATAAGAATATCTTCCACGTTCTGTGGTAGATCTTGGCGGAGGATGGTTTCCTAGCCTGTCTCATGGTGGCAACAACATCATGAGATAAACCTGAGGTCCCTAGGATCCAGGACTCAATGGCCACACAGTCAGGTTCAGGGCCGCAGAATTCAGATGGAAAAACGGCCTGGTAGCGCCCACGGTTGTCCTACCGTGAGATGCCACAGATCCGGGTACCACGACCTCCTTGGCCAGTCTGGAGCGACGAGAATGGCGCAACGGCAGTCGGACCTGATTTTGCGGAGCACTCTGGGCAACAATGCCAGAGGTGGGAACACATAAGGTAGTCGGAACTGCGACCAATCCTGAACTAAGGCGTCTGCCGCCAGAGCTCGGTGATCGTGAGACCGTGCCATGAAAACCGGGACCTTGTTGTTGTGCCGTGACGCCATCAGGTCGACGTCCGGCATCCCCCAGCGGCGACAGATCTCCTGAAACACGTCCGGGTGAAGGGACCATTCCCCTGCGTCCATGCCCTGGCGACTGAGAAAGTCTGCTTCCCAGTTTTCCACGCCTGGGATGTGAACTGCGGATATGGTGGATGCTGTGTTTTCCACCCACGTCAGAATCCGCCGGACTTCTTGAAAGGCTTGCCGACTGCGTGTTCCCCCTTGGTGGTTGATGTACGCCACCGCTGTGGAATTGTCCGACTGAATCCGGATCTGCTTGCCCTCCAGCCACTGTTGGAAGGCTCGCAGAGCAAGATAGACTGCTCTGATTTCCAGAACATTGATCTGAAGGGTGGACTCTCTCTGAGTCCACGTACCCTGAGCCCTGTGGTGAAGAAACACTGCTCCCCACCCTGATAGGCTCGCATCTGTCGTGACCACCGCCCAGGGTGGGGGTAGGAACGACTTTCCTTTTGACAATGAGGTGGGAAGAAGCCACCATCGGAGAGAGTCCTTGGCTGCCTGAGAGAGGGAGACATCCCTGTCGAGGGACGTCGACTTCCCGTCCCATTGGCGGAGAATGTCCCATTGTAGAGGGCGCAGATGAAACTGCGCGAAAGGGACTGCTTCCATTGCTGCCACCATCTTCCCTAGGAAATGCATGAGGCGCCTCAAGGAGTGGGACTGGTTCTGCAGGAGAGATTGCACCCCTGTCTGCAGAGAGCACTGCTTGTCCAGTGGAAGCTTCACTATCGCTGAGAGAGTATGAAACTCCATGCCAAGATATGTTAGTGATTGGGTCGGGGTTAGATTTGACTTTGAAAAGTTGATAATCCACCCGAAACTCTGGAGAGTCTTCAGTGCCACGTCCAGACTGTGTTGGCATGCCTCTTGAGAGGGTGCCTTTATAAGTAGATCGTCCAAATACGGGATCACGGAGTGACCCTGCGAGTGCAGGACAGCTACTACTGCTGCCATGACTTTGGTGAAGACCCGAGGGGCTGTTGCCAGCCCGAAAGGTAACGCTACGATCTGCAGGTGTTCGCTTTCTATAACGAAGCGTAGAAAACGCTGATGCTCTGGCGCAATCGGCACGTGAAGATAAGCATCTTTGATGTCTATTGATGCTAAGAAATCTCCTTGAGACATTGAGGCTATGACGGAGCGTAGAGATTCCATCCGGAACCTCCTGGTTTTTACGTGTTTGTTGAGCAACTTTAGATCCAGGACGGGCCGAAAGGACCCGTCCTTCTTTGGCACCACAAACAGATTGGAGTAAAAACCGTGACGTTGTTCCTGAAGAGGAACGGAAGTCACCACTCCTTCCGCCTTTAGAGCGGCCACCGCCTGCAGCAGAGCATCGGCTCGGTCGGGCGGTGGGGAAGTTCTGAAGAAACGAGTTGGAGGACGAGAGCTGAACTCTATCCTGTACCCGTGAGACAGAATGTCCCTCACCCAACGGTCTTTGACCTGTGACAGCCAAATGTCGCCAAAGCGGGAGAGCCTGCCACCGACCGAGGATGCGGAGAGAGGAGGCTGAAAGTCATGAGGAAGCCGACTTGGTAACGGTTCTTCCTGCTGTCTTTTTTGGGCGTGACTGAGTCCGCCAAGAATCTGAGCCTCTCTGATCCTTTTGAGTCCTTTTGGACGAGGAGAATTGGGACCTGCCTGAGCCTCGAAAGGACCGAAAACCAGACTGACCCCTCCTTTGTTGGGGCTTGTTTTGTCTGTGTTGAGGTAAGGATGAGTCCTTACCCTTGGAGTGTTTAATGATTTCATCCAAACGCTCCCCAAACAATCGGTCACGAGAAAAAGGCAAACTGGTTAAGCACTTCTTGGAAGCAGAATCTGCCTTCCATTCTCTCAACCACAGGGCTCTGCGCAAAACCACGGAGTTGGCTGACGCCACCGCCGTACGGCTCGTAGAGTCCAGGACAGCATTAATCGCGTAAGACGCGAATGCAGACATTTGAGAGGTCAATGGTGCCACCTGCGGGGCAGATGTACGTGTGACCGAGTCGACTTGTATAAGCCCAGCTGAAATGGCTTGGAGTGCCCATACGGCTGCAAAAGCTGGCGCCAACGACGCTCCAATAGCTTCATAGATGGATTTCAGCCAGAGCTCCATCTGCCTGTCAGTGGCATCTTTAAGTGCCGCTCCATCTTCTACTGCAACTAAAGATCTAGCTGCAAGCCTGGAGATTGGAGGGTCCACCTTGGGACACTGGGTCCAACCCTTGACCACGTCAGGGGGAAAAGGATAGCGTGTATCTTTAAGCCGTTTAGAAAACCGCTTCTCAGGATAAGCGTGGTGTTTCTGGATTGCATCTCTAAAGTCAGAGTGGTCCAGAAAAGTGCTTAATTTACGCTTGGGATATCTGAAATGGAATTTCTCCTGCTGTGAAGCTGCCTCCTCCGCAGGAGGAGCTGGCGGGGAAATATCTAACATCCTATTGATGGACGCTATAAGATCATTCACTATGGCGTCACCATCCGGTGTATCCAGATTGAGAGCGGTCCCAGGATCAGAATCTTGATCAGTTACATCCGCCTCATCACCCATAGATTCGTCCCGCTGGGATCCTGACCAGTGAGACGAAGTTGAGGGCCCCTCATAACGAGCCCGCTTAGGTTGTCTGGGACTGTTGTCTGAGTCAGAATCGTCACCCTGGGGTGCATGTGACACCCCCGGAGCTTGGAAGTGTTCCAGCTGAGGGGGACCAGGGAGCAATGATGCCACAGTGTCCATGGTCTGAGTTACTGGTCTAGACTGCAATGTTTCAAGAATCTTTGACATGGTCATAGACAATCTGTCAGCAAAAGCTGCAAACTCCGTTCCTGTCACCTGGACAGCATTCACAGGTGGTACACTCTGGGTCACGTCCAGCAGAGGCCCCGGCTGTGCAAGTTGCACAGGGGCCGAGCACTGCACACAATGGGGGTCAGTGGAACCTGCCGGTAGAGCAGCCCCACATGCGGTACAGGCAGCATATAATGTCTGTGCCTTGGCACCCTTGCGTTTTGCGGACGACATGCTGTTGCCTCCTTGTAATCTAGGAGGGTATATAGCCAAGAATCACCAGCGACCGTACAGTACAAAGTATTTGCAAACACAAAATACTCAGTATACAAACGGCACAAGTGGGGGTGAGCCCTTGAGGGCTGCTTACCGCCCGCTGAACAGCGGGTATGAGGCCGTAGAATCCCGTGTCTGGGTCTCCCCGTCTCCCCTCTGCAGCTCAGCGTGCAGGCAGGAATGGCTGCCGGCGTTCTGTGAAGAGGGGCGGACCGTGGGCGTGCCACAAACAAAGTGCGGGAAACTGCGTCCTACTGTGCCTGGTGTGAGGGCTGGAGTATGTAAAAAAGACTCCAGCCCTCAGCGCTGATGCTCTGTACAGCGTCCCGCCCTCCTCCTGACTGGTAGGTGCGGAGGCGGGAACGAACGAACTAGGCCGCAAAAGCCGGGGACTGTAGTAATAAGCGCGGCCGTGATATATGCACGGTCAGCGCGGAAGTCCCCGGCGCACCACAAGTCCCAGCCGCGTCGCAGTCCCAGTGGCCGGCGCGACCGTTCTCCCTGAGTCTACCCACTCAGCTAAGCTGAAGTGAGGAAATGGCACAAGCGCAGCAGCGCTGTTGTCCCCGGCGCACTAATACACCCAGCAATGCTGCGGTGTGCGCGCGTATGCACGGGGACACAGAGTACCTTGACGGAGCAGGGCCATGTCCCTGACGATACTCAGCTCCATATCCAGCGGCTTCTCCAGGGGCTGCGGATGGAGCACGGTCTCAGTGCCTGGAGACCGGTAAAATCCCACTTCGCCCAGAGCCCTAATGGGGATGGGGAAGGAATCAGCATGTGGGCTCCAGCCTCCGTACCCGCAATGGGTACCTCAACCTTAACAAGCACCACCGACAGAAAGTGGGGTGAGAAGGGAGCATGCTGGGGGCCCTGTATGGGCCCTCTTTTCTTCCATCCGACATAGTCAGCAGCTGCTGCTGACTAAATAGTGGAGCTATGCGTGCGTGTCTGACCTCCTTCGCACAAAGCAAAAACTGAGGGACCCGTGCTCCCACGGGGGGGTGTATAGCCAGAAGGGGAGGGGCCTTACACTTTTAAGTGTAGTACTTTGTGCGGCCTCCGGAGGCAGTATCTATACACCCAATTGTCTGGGTCTCCCAATTAGGAGCGAAAAAGAAATTTGTTTTTCTTGTAACTATTTATGTCATCTCACCTATCTATTGAGTGAGTTATGGGCCTTCATCTTACCTCTGTACATGATGGGCTCTGCTCTTCATTACTGTAATTATTTTCTTTGTTGTCAGGGTTTTGTGGTTTTGACATCACAACAGTAGCTCCAAGAAGTCGAGGTGCCTGGTATTCATTTTCCTGTGATTCTGTCTCCGGAAGAAGCCGTAATCGATTTCCAGGAGCTATTCCCTGCTTCCCTTTAAGCGAGCATCTCCACCATCCACTTAGAGTCGGAGGGTCTTGTTCTAAAACCAACATCACGTCACCTCGGCGAAAGCTGAGCTCTTCAGGACTCTCAGCAGCATTATCATACAAGGCCTGTGCCAGCTGTGCCTAAGTGGAAATAAAAGTATATTAAATTGGAGATCCGGAGAATCAGAAGAGAAATTCTACACCAATCTGAAAGATCACTACGTGGTGCACACCTGTTGGGGAACACCACGCATACTACTGAACAATCATATTGTTCTACACTCTGGTCACCTAATCAAGTAATAAAACATACAAACACAAAACGATGGGGAGCATCATGAATTCAGTCCGTATATCATTATTTTTGTAATGCATTATGTCTAAAAACTACAACAATTACACTGATTATCACAATTATTAAAAAGTAAAGGCAATACAGTCATAACCATGACTAAATGAGGAATGGGATGACAGACTTTATGGTAGGTTGCTCATTTAAAATATATAAGATTTTAATCATCACAATCTAAAAGATATCATTAACTACTTTACATAGCGAATGTCCCTGAAGGCAACCCTGAAGTCAGTAGCATGCACATTAAGGGTACCTTCACACTTAGCGATGCAGCAGCGATCCGACCAGCGATCTGACCTGGTCAGGATCGCTGCTGCATCGCTACATGGTCGCTGGTGAGCTGTCAAACAGGCAGATCTCACCAACGACCAGTGAACAGCCCCCAGCCAGCAGCGACGTGCAAGCGACGCTGCGCTTGCATGGAGCTGCCGTCTGGAAGCTGCGGAGACTGGTAACTAAGGTAAACATCGGGTATGGTTACCCGATGTTTACATTAGTTACCAGCGCACAGCTGTGTGTGCAGGGAGCAGGGAGCCGCGCACACTGAGCGCTGGCTCCTTGCTCTCCTACCATAGCTACAGTACACATCGGGTTAATTAACCCGATGTGTAATGCAGCTACATGTTCAGAGAGCAGGGAGCCGCGCACACTGCTTAGCGCTGGCTCCTTGCTCTCCTAGCTGCTGTACACATCGGGTTAATTAACCCGATGTGTACAGCAGCTACATGTGCAGAGAGCCGGAGCCGGCAGCACAGGCAGCGTGAGAGCTGCAGAGGCTCGTAACTAAGGTAAATATCGGGTAACCACCTTGGTTACCCGATGTTTATCTTGGATACAGCTTACCTCAGCTGTCAGATGCCGGCTCCTGCTCCCTGCTCGCTTCATTTGTCGCTCTCTCGCTGTCACATACAGCGATCTGTGTGTCACAGCGGGAGAGCGGCTTTGAAGAAAACGAACCAGGGCTGTGTGTAACGAGCAGCGATCTCGCAGCAGGGGCCAGATCGCTGCTCATTGTCACACACAGCGAGATCGCTAATGAGGTCACTGCTGCGTCACAAAAAGCGTGACTCAGCAGCGATCTCGGCAGCGAGCTCGCTGTGTGTGAAGCACCCCTAACTCTGGACAGAAGATAATGCAATTCCAACAAACCCTAAGATAATGTCCACGGTTTAACAATACATCAGATACAGATACACCCTGCTGTAATTTGGATAATCTAGTAATCTGAAAAGCACACTATTTCTGATATTGAAGGTGAACAACAGCATCAATCCAGAGACCACAACTCTACAATGCACAGCATTATTCATGGAACATCTCAAACTGGAACCTCAGGATTTGACGAAGCTCACCGTGACCCCACATACACAAAGCCATCGTTGCCTCTGAAGGTTAATGCATCAGGATTTGATAAGATCTCCTTGCTTACCCTGCCATGTCTTTCGCCCATTATGGAGAAGGCTCCTGTCTCTTTAAGAGAATAGAACATGTGGCGGTGACATCATCCCCGATACAGAATAAAGAGAAAGAAAGCACTGTGTCCAAGTCAATGCCCAGTATAAACCGGATCAGAAGCTGCTCATACAGTCTGTAAATTAGGTAGACATGACATCCCATTTGATTCCCCTCATACGTCACCATCAGGCTTCTTAATCTGCCCTTCAAACACCCAGCTAATCATGTCCTGACAACGACAGCTCCTGCAACATAATACCAAATCTCACTGACATCCTTATGAAAAATGTGCATGCACAAGCTCTCCTCTCCCATGACTAAACCCCAACCCCCTTCTCAATCCTCCAGTTGCTCAGCCTAGAGGACAGCTGGCTGCTTTTAGAATGGGAATGTATAGCTCTGTGGCCATTGGGAGGATCCTTCTTTCAGGATGTCTTAGCCTTTGTGGATAATTTTGGACAGCATGATCTTACATTACACCATTAACTATACAGCAGAGAAAAACCACAATTACTGGGATAATGCAACGTCTTCCCAGAATAATCAGGGTGGAAGCACTTAGAGGAAAGTGCATATCATTCCAAGCTGCGGCCAACAGGCAGAACTGCTGAAGCCTGGAAAATAAAGCATTTCCTTCAAACATCAGAAGGTCGCCTATAAATATAAATCCTTCACGTGTCTTCTGACATGACAACGTTGTTCAGACTTTTCTGGATGGCATAGGAAACATGGTGACCATTACTGCTCCCATAGAGGTTGTCATCTGGTGTCACTGGGTGCTCCCGGAGGCAGGTCATGCATCATCACCAGCAGATTTCCCTTTCAGGCATCTCTGAAAGCTGGGTTACAGCAATTACTAGTCTATGCTGAAATTAGGAACAAACATGTACAGTCCTGTTCCCATTTCCATTCTCAGGCAGAATAGAGGTATGTATCCCGGGAATATTTCCTAACATATAACTGACGTGCCTAGATTATACCAGAGGGAACTCCATACAGTATACATTTCTTTCTAAAGGGGGAAAGGGGATTTTACTGGACGACCTACAAGGACATATACTTAACTAGCTGTACTACCCGGCTTTGCCCGGGTTAATAACTGTTGTTAACAAAATAGAATATATTAACAAAAATGTATTCCGCACACAAAAAACACAAAACAAATAGATAGAAATGTAATTATTAAAAGGCAAAAACTAAGCTAATAGAAGCATTCCACAACATATATTTCAACACCACAGATATTCCACACAAATTTAACTAAATTGTCCAAGTAACGTGCTCCGTCTGTCTCTTTCCCCGTCTGTCTCTTTCCCCGTCTGTCTCTTTCCCCGTCTGTCTCTTTCCTCGTCTGCCTGTCTCTGTCTCTCTTTTTTTGTCTGTCTCTATCTCTCTGTTTCTTTCCCCATCTGTCTCTTTCTAGGTCTGTCTTTTCCCAGGTCTGTCTCTTTCTCCGTCTGTCTCCCCGTCTCTTCGTCTGTGTCTTTTCCTGTCTGTCTCTTTCCCTATCTGCCTCTTTCCCTATCTGCCTGTCTGTCTGACTCTTTCCTTGTCTGTCTCTATTTCTCTGTCTCTTTCCCCATCTGTCTCAATCAAGGTCTGTGTCTTTCCCCATCTATCTTTGTCTGTCTCTGTGGCTGTCTCCTCCTTCCCTGTCTGTTTGTCTCTGTCCCTGTCTGCATGTCTGTCTATTTCCCCATATGTCTCTTTCCCTGTCTGTCTCTCTCTATCCGCCCCCCCCCCGACATCTTATTACCTCACATATAAGCGTCTTATACTATGAATGTCTTTTGTTCCTATAGCAACCAATCACAGCTCCTACTAATAACCTGTAGTTGCAGGCTCCATTTACTTTAATGGAGGCATGTTTTTTGGAGAGTAACTGTAAAGCGGGGGGGTTACATTTTCCTGTCAAAACATATTCTACGATGTTCCTTGGGTCACATGAGGTGTCTGTGCAAAAGTTCGTGATTGTAAATGCGACGGTGCGGATACACTTTTCGTTTCACTTTTTCCCCATTATGTAGATAGGGGCAAAATTGATTGGTAAATTGGAACGCGTGGGGTTAAACTTTCGCCTGACAACATAGCCTATGACACTCTCGGGGTCCAGATGTGTGAGTGTGCAAACTTTTGTGGCTGTAGCTGCGACGGTGCAGATGCCAATCCCCGACATACACACACATTCAGCTTTATATATTAGATGAATAGGTCTGACTTGCCTAACTATAACTTCAATACCATCTCAGTCATTTCCGCTATCAAGGTTTAAGTGACGACTGATAGTGGATTTGTTGGTA
This sequence comes from Anomaloglossus baeobatrachus, assembly GCF_048569485.1. Taxonomy (NCBI): domain Eukaryota; kingdom Metazoa; phylum Chordata; class Amphibia; order Anura; family Aromobatidae; genus Anomaloglossus; species Anomaloglossus baeobatrachus. The sequence continues at coordinate 632,520,906 of NC_134353.1, forward strand.
GTCCTAGACAAAGGACAATGTGATTACCTTGTTGTGTAATGTGACTGAAGCCATGTGATGTCATATGGATAGAAATGCTGCTAAACAACCTTGGGTAGTTACTTGCACTGCTGCTAATCTCAGTAAAGGTGCCCGTGCACCGTGAATAGCTATTCTTCACAACCCCTCCACCCCCACACACACGTACGCATGGCTGAGTGTTCTTGTGTTCTCAATGGGGAGAGAGGATTAGGTAGCTGCTAGACACCTCTGACAGCAGCTCATCGGCTATAAGAAAAAGGAATCAACAGGTTGAATCAGCGTACACGATATAGGATTAGTCGGTTCCTCAAAAATTGGAGTTTTCGAAAACTTTGCTGTAACGTGTATAATCGACTGGAGGCTTTTCTAAATTGTATTCTAGCATTCTTCAATTAAAACTGGCCTTAGGCATCCTGATAGCGAGGAATGTGAGATTACTGCCAAATGCTGAGGCACAACTGCAAAAATATTCACTAAAATGTAAAAAATGTCAGCACAGGTGGGGCATGAGCATGTCAGCTCTGAAGAAAAAAGAAACCTGGATCAATAGAAAGAGTGAACTTCTTCAGATGACCCCTCGTTCCTTATGATGAGCAATTAGATTTAGACTCTTCACAAACTAATTATTACCAGATTTTAATTTCTTTATTTCTGCATAGAAAATTTTGGCTATCACCACACACATAACTAAGCTTTATCCATTTCCCCAGTTAACACTTTATCATCTTTCTAGTCTGTGATAACTAGTGATGAGCGAGCACTACCATGTTCGGATGCTCGGTACTCCAGAGAAGTAGGTTGGAAGCACTTAACTCTGGTACAGTATAATGAAACCCAATGGGAAACTCAAGCATTTTTTCGGAAGAGTCTTCCAGAAAAATGCTGAGTTTCCCATTGACTTCCAATATACTCAGTACTAGAGTTGAGCCGTTCCGAGCGTCCGACCTGCTCTTTTCGAGTACCAAGCACTCGAGCATCTTAGGGTATGTGCACACTCTTTATCTTTGTGGTGATCACAAAGATGCACATTTTTGGCCACAAAACCGCACTAGCGGCAAAAGCGCATTAAAAAATGCGTTTGATACATTTTTGTCCAGTGCGGTTTTTTAAGTGAAATCTATTGCCTGGAGGGCTCACAAATGCTGGCAAAAACACAGAAAGAATTGACATTCTGCATCTTTGTGGTCACCACAAAGACACAGCCAAAAAAAAAAAAAAGCTGCAACGTGTGGACAGAAAAACTGAGATCTCAAACTTTGCTGGGGAAGGAAATGCATGCAGTTTTGGGAACAAAACTGCACCCAAAAAACGCGCAAAAATGCAGCGTACACATGAGGCCTTAGTGCTCACTCATCACTAACCCTAAGGCTACATGCGCACGCTGCTTCTTTTTCGTGTTCACAAACTGCAGCCAAAACTGCAGCCAAAACTGCAGCCAAAACTGCACCTTGTCAGAGAGAGCCTGGAAATGTCACAAAAAATGTAGGTGCTTTTTTGGTGCATTTTTGCTGCTTTTTTGGTGCGTTTTTGGCTGCAGTTTTGTCAACAATTGTTTCATGTATTTTTCAGTTCAAACAAGCCCATAAAGCTTGTTGAATTGGAAAAAAAAAAATTAGAAATAAATAAATAAATAAAAAAAACTGGCGTGCGGTCCCCCCCAATTTTAATGCCAGCCAGATAAAGCCATACGGCTGAAGGCTGGTATTCTCAGGATGGGGAGCCCCACGTTATGGGGAGCCCCCCAGCCTAACAATATCAGTCAGCAGCCGCCCAGAATGGCCGCATCCATTAGATGCGGCTGTTCTGGGACTGTACCCGGCTCTTCCCGATTTGCCCTGGTGCGTTGGCAAATCGGGGTAATAAGGAGTTATTGGCAGCCAATAGCTGCCACTAAATCCTAGATTAATCATGTCAGGCGTATATGAGACACCCTCCATGATTAATCTGTAAATTACAGTAAATAAACACACACACCCGAAAAAATCCTTTATTAGAAATAAAAAACACAAACACATTCCCTCATTACCAATTTATTAACCCCGACAAAGCCCTCCATGTCCGGCGTAATCCAGCATGCTCAAGCGTCGCATCCAGCTCTGCTGCATGGAGGTGACCGGAGAAGCAGCAGACACCGCCGCTCCGGTCACCTCCATGCAGCTAATGAAGAGAGCCGCGCGATCAGCTGAGCTGTCACCGAAGTTACCCGCGGCCACCGCTGAATCCAGGGGTGGCCGCGAGTAACCTCAGTGACAGCTCAGCTGATCGCGCTACAGCGTGGAGCCGGCGGCAGGAGCGTGGAGCCGGCGGCAGGAGCGTGGAGCCGGCGGCCGGAGCGTGGAGCCGGCGGCCGGAGCGTGGAGCCGGCGGCAGGAGCGTGGAGCCGGCGGCAGGAGCGTGGAGCCGACGGCAGGAGCGTGGAGCCGACGGCAGGAGCGTGGAGCCCGGGACTTTCAGCGGCGGCGGCGGTGGCAGTGAGAGGGGTCCATCATCTCCCCTGTGCGTGCACGCAGGGGACAGCGGTACTTCGGGGAACACGTGGAGGACGGGACTATCAGCAGCGGCAGCAGCGAAAGGGGGATGGACATTGGCAGCTAAAAACATTGATTTTTCCCTCTCGCTGCCACCGCTGCTGATAGTCCCGTCCTCCACATCATCTCCCCTGTGCGTGCACGCTGGGGACAGTGGTACTTCGGGGAACACGTGGAGGACGGGACTATCAGCGGCGGCAGCAGCGAGAGGGAAAAAATCAATGTTTTCAGCTGCCAATGTCCATCCCCCTCTCGCTGCCGCTGCTGATAGTCCCGTCCTCCACATCATCTCCCCTGGGGACAGCGGTACTTCGGGGAACACGTGGAGGACGGGACGGGAGCACTTGCCTGACCTCACTTCCTGACAAATCACCTGCGTTTTTGCTAGCAAAAACGCAGGTAAAAGGCAGGTAAAATGCACCACTTTTGATTAGCATGCATTTTTCCTGCGTTTTTGATGCCCTCATTGTTTTCAATGGGTGACAAATGTTGACAAAAACGCAGGAAGAATGAACATGCTGCATTTTTTTTGTCACAAACTTTTGACAAAAAAAACGCTGACAAATAAACTGCAATGTGCGCATGACAAATCTGACTTCTCATAGACTTTGCTGGGAAGTCAGATGTCAGAAAGTTCTGCTGAAAAAACTGCAGCCAAAAAAGCAGCAAAAAAGCAGGAAAAAAAGCAGCGTGCGCATGTAGCCTTAATGAAAAGTATTAATTTACACAAGAGCACTTCTTTTCTGGCCATTTTTTGTACTCTGTACAATGAGTCATGTCCGCATTGACGTAGATCTGTAGCTAATTCCTATACCATTAGTAAAATTGCTCTTCACATGTCTCAGAATTAGGCCTCGCAGGATCTGTGAAACAGGCAGAGTTCTACAGAACCAAACTTAGACCTCCTGTAAGGCTATGTGCGCACGTTGCGTACTGGCCCTGCAGAAATTTCTGCAGCGATTTGAACAGCACACGTGCGCTGCAAATCGCTGCAGAAAGAGTCCGTAGTGAAAAAAAAAGCCGATTCCATGCGCTCTGAGTGCAGCCCCTCCCATAGACAGAGCGGGGGCTGCATGCAGAGCGCAGGAAAGAAGTGACATGTCACTTCTTAGAACGCACACTTCGGACAGCAGCCGAAGCGCTGCGCTCTAAGACGCCACGTCGCACGTCTCCTGCATAATCTTCATAGATTATGCTGGGGACGCAGGACGCATGCAGTTACGCTGCGGTGCAGATCGCAGCGTAACTGCATGCAAATACGCAACGTGCGCACATAGCCTAAGTGGCGTAACGTGAAGTTCTTGGGCCCCAATGCAAAATCTCCAACAGGGAACCTAACGATCATAACTCTTTGATAGCCCTGCACTTCTCATATGAGCCAAAGGAACCTTTTGCCCCTCTCTCGCTAAGTTCCAGGGTCCAAGTATGACTGCAGCCTACGGATCTACTATAGTTAGGCCCCCTGCAGCTCTACTGAACTAATCCATGGTGATCTAAGAACTGAATCCATAATATACAAGCTAAATTGTGTCTGTAATATAGCTGCGTGTAAGTAGCCTGAGCCCATTATACTGAAGCATGTTACTGTTTATATTAGGCTGGGGCCAGACGGGGATTACTGCAATCCCCTCGCATGACACTCGGCTCACACCGGCAGTACAGCAGGGCCGAGTGTCATGCGAGTGTGCCTGCGACTAAGGTCCAATCGTGCGAGCGGACCTCAGCTGCGGGGGGCGGCCAGGCACTGAGGAGGGGCAGGCCAGCGCTGAGGCGGGCCGCCGATGCTGCGGAGGGGAGGGAGGGATTTATCTCCCTCTCTCCTCCGTTGACGGCTATTGCCATTCTCGACCTGCATTCATGGTACACTGGTGTACCGCGAGTGCAGTGCAATTTTTCTCTTGCCCCATTGACTTGAATGGGTGCGAGAGAAACAATGATCGCATTACAATCGCAGCATGCTGCAATTGTTTTCTCGGTCCGATTAGGGCTGAGAATATAATCGCTCATGTGTGCTGACACACAGGCTAATATTGGTCCGAGTGGAATGCGATTTTTTATCGTACTCCACTCGCACCGTTTTTCTCGCCGTGTGTTTTAGGCCTTAGCATCCAAATCACCAACTAGCCCCTTGTTGCCACAATTATTTCCTAAAACTTTGGTCACTGCCTAAATTCTGTTTAAACTGAACCAACTTTATCAAACCAGCAATGAATTAAGACTCCATAACTGGTAAAATTATTCCGAGTATCCAATGGTCATTTTCAGAAACGCAGCAGTTCCTTTTACATAGTGTGAAGCGTCCCCTGCTTGTGACAATAGTATTGGACACCTTTCCCTAAGCAAAGTGTATTTTAAAATGGCCTGCAAATGAGCTTTCTGCCTTACTGGAGAATAAAATATGCTGCCTGTATTATTGTACCTGGCCAAACAACAAACACATGATGGAAACCAATTATAGTCAGTAGTGTTAGTCAGCCACTGTTGGTGACTGTAATAGATCTGTTATTTCTTACATTTTTTGGCTCTTCATTTTGATGACGAAAGGGTAAAAATGGAACCTTATCATGTGGGATCAGAGTCGTAATGATAACAAGTGCAGGGATTGTAGTCGCACCCAAGCCCTGTAGCCTGGGGTGGGGGTCCCAAAGATCCCTTTACCCATACAAGAACAATACTATTAAAGATTTATGGTAGATAGGAGCCTAAAGCTCTGTAGTGGGAGATGCCCGCACCATTCCTATTTTCTGTACAGTCATGGGACAACTCTTCGCCAAGCACCAACAGACCCAGCAAAGACATAACCAAGACACTTGACTTATTCCTCAAAGTCTTTATTGTATGAGATACATATCAGACCCCAACAAATGGCACAATGACATTTCTGCCACAAAACGATCATTGTTGTCATCGGATTCAGGATTTACAAAGGCCGTTTTGTGGCCGAAACGTCACATTTACAGTATACAGTGGGTACGGAAAGTATTCAGACCCCTTTACATTTTTCACTCTTTGTTTCATTGCAGACATTTGGTAACTTCAAAAAAGTTCATTTTTTTTCTCATTAATGTGCACTCTACACCCCATCTTGACAGACATAAACATAAATGTAGACATGTTTGCAAATTTATTAAACAAGAAAAACTGAAATATCACATGGTCATAAGTATTCAGACCCTTTGCTCAGACACTCATATTTAAGTCATATGCTGTTCATTTCCTTGTGATTCTCCTTGAGATTTTTCTACTTCTTCATTGGAGTCCAGCTGTGTTTAATTAAACTGATAGGACTTGATTTGGAAAGGCACACACCTGTCTATATAAGACCTCACAGCTCACAATGCATGTCAGACCAAATGAGACTCATGAGGTCAAAGAGACTGCCCAAGGAGCTCAGAGACAGAATTGTGGCAAGGCACAGATCTGGCCAAGGTTACAAAAGAATTTCTGCAGTACTCAAGTTTCCTAAGAGTACAGTGGCCTCCACAATCCTTAAATGGAAGAAGTTTGGGACCACCAGAACTCTTCCTAGACCTGGCCGTCCAGCCAAACTGAGCAATTGTGAGAGAAGAGCCTTAGTGAGACAGTTAAAGAAGAACCCCAAGATCACTGTGGCTGAGCTCCAGAGATGCAGTAGAGAGATGGGAGAAAGTTGCACAAAGTCAACTATCACTGCAGCCCTCCACCTTTATGTCAGAGTGGCCCTATGGAAGCCTCTCCTCAGTGGAAAACATATGAAAGCCCACATAGTGTTTGCAAAAAAACACATGAAGGACTCCCAGACTATGAGAAATAAGATTCTCTGGTCTGATGAGATGAAGATAGACCTTTTTGGTGATAATTCTAAGCGGTATGTGTGGAGAAAACAAGGCACTGCTCATCACCTGCCCAATACAATCCCAACAGTGACACATGGTGGTGGCAGTATCATGCTATGGGGTGTTTTTCAGTAGGAGGGACAGGACGACTGGTTGCAATTGAAAGAAAAATTAATGCGGTCAAATACAGAAATATCCTGGAAGAAAACCTCTTCCAGAGTGCTCTTGGCCGAAGGTTCACCTTCCAACAAGACAATGACCCTAAGCACACAGTTAAAATAACAAAGGAGAGGCTTCAGAATAACTCTGTGACCATTCTTGACTGGCCCAGCCACAGCCCTGACCTAAACCCAATGGAGCATCTCTGGGGACCTGAAAATGGCTGTCCACCATACAACCTGATGGAACTGGAGAGGATCTGCAAGGAAGAATAGCAGAGGATCCCCAAATCCAGGTGTGAAAAACTTGTTGCATCATTCCCAAGAAGACTCATGGCTGTACTAGCATAAAAGGGTGCTTCTACTCAATACTGAGCAAAGGGTCTGACTACTTATGATCATGTGATATTTCAGTTTTTCTTCTTTAATAAATTTGCAAAACTTTCTAAATTTGTTTTTTTCTGACAAGATGGGGTGCAGAGTGTACATTGAGAAAAATAATGAACTTTTTTGAATTTACCAAAAGGCTGCAATGAAACAGAGAGTGAAAAATTTAAAGGGGTCTGAATATTTTCCGTACCCACTGTAAGCCATAATTATCCATGCTTAAAGAGAGCCTGTCACCCACCCGGTTATTTTATTCCTGCCCACATTATTATTATTATTATTATTTATTTTTAAGCCTTTTTTATTTAGCGGTAATGGTCTTTTCCAAGGGGGGCAGGGCTCCTAGAGTAATAATACAGAGCAGCCTAAAGACTCGCCCCCAAATAATATGCAAGCCGCACCCCCATGGTGGTATGGACTCATTGTGGTAAGGACTATGATTAAGGACACAAGGCATCCGAAACGCATCTCTTAACCATGGTATTTTAATGGTTTGTTTTACTGCATGTTTTTAACATGAACCTTTAATAAAGCCAAGAAATTTTATAACGTGGCTGGAAACAATTTTTTCTTCTAAAGGCCATAATAATTAGCTCTAAATGAAAAGGCCCATATCTCTGGAATTGTATGGCGGAATTAAGAAAAACAAGAAATATGAATACGGAGGGGACAGCGGGAATAAGATAAGAGCAACTTTTCACCTGCTGACAGGTCCTCCATAAAAAGGTTTGAAGATACCCTCTACCCCCTGGCTAAGGAATAACTTCCCAATTGATGGGGTCTCACTACAGGGACCCCTAACAATCCCAGGAAGATTGACATGGTTAAATGGAGCGAGGTCGAGCTCAATTCATTCAGTGGCAGGGCTGGAGATTGTGGTGGAGATATATATATATATATATATATATATATATATATGTACAGTATATATACATATATATACACACACACATACATACACTAAGGTAAATTTAAGGGCACACTACATATGTAAGTCACTGGACCTGTCTAGTTGGACATACAGCTGGTGTAACACTAGGACATATGAATGATGTGACGAGTATAAAGGAAGGCGTCCATAAGACTATGGCAGATAAAATAATGCGGAGATTCTGGTGCCTAAAGTCATTACCAAAGGGCACAAAAGCCATAGGATAACTTTTTCATTAATCCCATGTAATCCAAGGAGCTGGACTATTACCGCACTACCGTCATCATAGAGATTGATAACTCAAAGGTGAAAAAATACAATAAAATATTAGAAATTAATAAAATAGAGAAATCTCTGAACACCCCTTGCAGGTTTGTATCTCCCTGCGGCACGGTACACCTAATGATGTCACCACAGTGACTTTTCCCATACACACCCCACACTAAGCCGAAAACAAACATGGGAATGACCCGGGGACACAGTCACTGAGGAGAGCTGGGCACTTACTGGCATTGCGTCCTCTGTGCCACTCACTCACATGCCAATGGAGTTTTCTCAGAAAACATAGGTCCTCACACAGCCTGGCACCTGGAACAATACAACACACACAGTGAGAATACGCCAACATCCCTGGCTATAGGAAACATGGCCAAAGCTGGCACTGCCACCTGCCCAGGAGGAAGGAACACAAGGAAGTAAAGCCAGGGGAGGAGGCAGGGAAGGCACAGGTGAAATGGAGGCAGAGAACAAGGAGTGGGGGGCTCACCTCAAAAGTGAGAGTTCATCCCAAGTCCTGGGTCTTGTCCTACAGCAGCACAGTGCACGGGAGGAGGGAAGGGCACTGCACAAAGGTGGGGGAGACATGGGAGGAGGGGACACGGGGAGGAGACAAGGCGGGAGGAGACATGGCGGCGGGAGGGGCTGAAATAGGAGATGAGCCCCTATCTAGCCAATTGTACCAGCAACAGAACGTGGAGGAGACTGAGGGGGCGGGGGATGGGCTCTCATTAACACCTCACTCACCGGAGGCACAGTTAACCCCTCAGGTATCAGGACGTAGTGTGGAGAAGCCCGCTGCAGATGTGGTGATTAACCACCTGTGTGCCAGCAGAATCTCCTTAGCTTATTCATACAATAAAGTGATTTTCCTCAGAGTGAGGCGGCTTTCCCTGAAAGGCGGCTGTGAATTGGGTTTTCACGAGAACAGTAGTTTCTTGTATGGAGGGACAGTCAGCACCAGCCTCCTGCCCACACTGCATCCACACACAGGGGTCCTCTGTTCTGCTCCATCCCCCACACCAGCCCCTGCTGCATCACTCAGCCGGCACCCGCAACTGCGGAGGGACATGGGTGTATATATATATATACGGGTGTATATATACGGGTGTATATACGTGTGTGTGTATACATATATATATATATATATATCCATCTATTGCTTGCATAAATGTGTATCTGTCTCTTAAATGTATGTATGTGTAAATAGACATTTATATTATATATCTATATAGTATAGTACAATTCTACATATATCTATACATTTATATATCCATCGGTCACTGACATAAATGTGTATCCATCCATCACTTAAATGTATGTATGTGTATATAGAAACACACACACACACACACACACACACACACACACACACACACACACACACACACTATATATACAGTTGAAACCAGTTTACATCTACTCTGTATAAAAAGACACATACATGTTTCTCTCACTATCTGACATGAAATCAGGATAAACAATTCCTGTTTTTGGTCAAAAGTTTACATACACTAAAGGCCCCGTCATACGCAGGGACGTATCTAACGATATGTCGCCGGGGTCACGGATTCCGTGACGCCCATCCGGCATCGTTAGCGACGGCGTTGCGTGTGACACGCACGAACGACCGTTAACGGTGGAAAATACCAAATCGTCCATTGTTGACACGTCATTCCTTTTTAAAAAATCGTTGATTGTTGAGCACGCAGGTTGTTTGTCGTTCCCGAGGCAGCACACATCGCTACGTGTGATACCTCGGGAACTACGAACTGCAGCTTACCTGCAGCCGCCGGCAATGCGGAAGTAAGGAGGTGGGCGGGATGTTACGTCCCGCTCATCTCCGCCCCTCCGCTTCAATTGAGAGGCTGCTTAGTGTCGCCGCTGTGACGCCGCACAAACCGCCCCCTTAGAAAGGAGGCGGTTCGCTGGCAATAGCGACGTCACTAGGCAAGTAAGTCCCGTGTGGCGGCTCCGAACGATATTGTGCGCCACGGGCAGCGATTTGCCTGTGACACACAAATGACGGGGGCGGGTGCTTTCACCAGCGATATTGCTGCGTGTAACACCCCCTTAAGAGTACTATCCCTTTAAACAATTTGGGATAGCCCATAAGATGATGTCATGTCTTTTGAAGCTTCTGATAGGTTTAATGGCAACATCTGAGTTAATTAGAGACACACCTGTGGATGTATTTTAATGCACACCTGAAACACACTGCTTCTTTGTGTAGCATCATAGAAAGTCGAAAGAAATCAGCAAAGATCTCAGGACGAGAATTATGGACTTGCACATGTTTGGTTCATCCTTGGGTACAATTTCCAGATAACTAAAGGTGCCTGATTATTCATCTATACAAACAATTAAACCAAATACAAACAAGAATGGAATGACCAGCCATCATACCACTGAGGAAAGAGACAGGTTCTGTGTGCCAGAGATGAATGTACTTTGGTCAGACATGTGCATATCAACCCAAGAACAAAAGCAAAAGACCTTGTGAAGACGCTGGAGGAAGCTGGTAGGATTGTGTCATTATCCACAGAGAAATGAGTACTGTATTAACATGGGCTGAAAGGCCACTCTGCCAGGAAGAAGCCATTACTCCAAAAAAAACATAAAAAAGTCAGAATAATGTTTGAAACTGCACACAGGAACAAAGACCTTCATTTTTGGAGACCTGTCCTGTGGTCTGACAAAACTAAAATTGAACTGTTTGGCCATAATGACTATCATTACGTTTGGAGGAAAAAGCAAAAAGCTTTGAAGCCTAAGGACACCACCCCAACTGAACTGTGAAACATGGGGGTGGCAGCATCATGTTCAGGGCTAGTTTTGCTGCAGGAGGGACTGGTGCACTTCACAAAATAGATGGCATCATGAGGAAAGTAGATTATGTGACAATACTGTAGAAACATCTCAAGACATCAGCCAGGAACTTAAATCTTGAGTGGAAATGGGTCTTCCAAATGGACAATGACCCGAAGCATACTGCAAAACTGGTTACAAAGGGGCTAATGTATAACGAAGTCAATGTTTTTGAGTGGCCATCACAAAGCCCTGATCTCAATTCTATAGAAAATTTTTGGGCAAAGCTAAAAAGGCTGGTGCGAGCAAGACAACCTACAAACATGGCTCAGTTGCACCAGTTCTGTCAGGAGGAATTGACCCAAATTCCTACCAACTATTGTGAGAAGCTTGTGGAAGGATATCCCAAACGTTAGATGCAATCATACAGTTTAAGGGCAATAGTACCAAATACTAATGAAATGTATGTAAACTTTTGACTTTTGAGAAAGTAATAAAAATGCCTTAAAACATCTCTTTCTCTCATTATTCTGGCATTTGACAAATATAAATACTTTTGGTAATCCTAATTGATCTAAAACTGGAAAGGTTTGTCCTGATTTCATGTCAGATAGTCAGAAAAACATGCAGATGTGTCTTTTTAGAAGTATATGTAAACCTCTGGTTTCAACTGCGGTATATACATATATACCGTATATGGCTAACACGGTACAAAAATATAGTCATAGCTGAAATTGTTCCAGAAAATGAAGTATTTCTCCTAGAAAATTATTGCAGTTACACGTTTTGTTACACACGTGTTTATTTCCTTTGTGTGTATTGGAACAACACACAAAAGAGACAGAGAAAAAAAGCCAAATTGGACATAATTTCACACAAAGCCCCAGAAATGTGCCGGACAAAATTGTTGGCATCTTTACAAAATTGTGGGTAAACAACATTGGTTCGAGTAGATGATGCTTGTCCAAACTCACCTGTTTCAAGTAACAGGTGTGGGCAATATGAAAATCATACCTGAAACCAGATAAATAGAGGAGAAGTTGACTCAATCTTTGCACTGTGTGTCTGCCACACTAAAGGTACCGTCACACTTAACGACACTCCAGCGATCCCACCAGCGATCTGACCTGGCAGGGATCGCTGGAGCGTCGCTACATGGTCGCTGGTGAGCTGTCAAACAGGCAGATCTCCACAGTGATCAGAGATCAGCCACCAGCGACCCGTGTAACGACGCTGTGCTTGGTAACCATAGTACACATCGGGTTACTAAGCAAAGTGCTTTGCTTATAGTTACTCGATGTGTACCTTGGCTACGTGTGCAGGGAGCCGGCTTCTAGAAGCTGCGGACGCTGGTAACCAAGGTAAATATCGGGTAACCAAGCAAAGCCTTTGCTTGGTTACCCAATGTGTACCTTGGTTACTAGCGTCCACAGAAGCCGGCTCCCTGCTCCCTGCACATTCAGATCGTTGCTCTCTCGCTGTCAAACACAGTGATGTGTGATTCACAGCGGGAGAGGAATGACCAAAAAATGGTCCAGGACATTCAGCAACGACCGGCGACCTCACAGCAGGGGCCAGGTCGTTGCTGGATGTCACACACAGCGACATCGCTAGCAAGATCGCTGTTGCGTCACAAAAAACGTGACTCAGCAGCGATGTCGCTAGCGATGTTGTTTAGTGAGACGTGGCCTTAAGCATGGAGAACAGAAAGAAGAGATTAGAACTGTCTGAGGCCTTGAGAACCAAAATGATGGAAAAATATCAGCAATTTCAAGGTTACAAGTCCATCTCCAGAGATCTTTATGTTCCTTTATCCATGATGCCCAATGTAATAAGTTTACAACACATGGCACTGTCCATCTCCCTGGCCATGGACAGCAGAGAAAAATTGATGAAAGGTTTCAAGGCAGGATAGTCCAGAGGGTGGATATGCAGCCCCAATCAAGTTCCAAAGAAATTCAAGCTATCCTGCAGGCTCAGGGTTCATCAGTGTTAGCGTGAACCTTCAGTCGACATTTGAATGAAATAAAACGCTATGGCAGGAGACCCAAGAGGACCCCACTGATGACACAAAAAGCTAGACTACAGTTTGCCAAAATGTATATGAGTAAGCCAAAATCCTTCTGGGAAACTGTCTTGTGGACAGATGAGACTACGATAGAGCTTTTTGGCAAAGCACATCACTACTGTTTACCAAAAACAGAATGAGGCCTACAAAGAAAAGAACACAGTACCTACAATCAAATATAGTGGAGGTCCAAGAAGTTCTTGGGTTATTTCACTTCCTCTGGCACTGAGTGCAAGACATTATGAAAAATGAAGAATAACAAAGGATTTTGGGTTGCAATGTATTGTCCAGTGTCTGAAAGCTGGGTTTGCATCCTCAGTCATGGGTCTTCAAGCCAGATAATGACCCCAAATGTACTTCAAGAAGTACCCAGAAATGGATGGAAACAAAGTGTTGGAGAGTTATGAAGTGGTCAGCAATAATCTAAATCCCATTGAACACCTGTGGAGAGATCTTAAAATTGCTGTTGGGAGAAGTCACTCTTCAAATATGAGAGACCTGGAGCAGTTTTCAAACGAAGAGTGGTCCAAAATTCCAGTTGAGAGGTTTAAGAAGCTTAATCATGGTTATAGAAAGCGATTGATTGCAGTTATTTATCCCAAAGGGTGCGGAACCAAATATTAACTTGCCGGTGCCAACAATTTTGACCGGATCATTTTGGGGGTTTTGTGTGAAATTATGTCCAATTTTCATTTTTCCTCTCTGTTTTTTTGGGGGGGTTGTTCCAATACACACAAAGGAAATAAATATGTGTATGACAAAACATATGTATATGCAATTATTTTGTGGGAGAAATACTTCATTTTCTGGAACAATGTCAAGGATGCCAACAGTTTTGACCATGACTGAATATATATATATATATATATATATATATATATATACATATGTATGTATGTATGTGTGTTTGTGTGTGCGTGTGTGTGTATACCACAACCATTACAGTTCTTTAGTTGACCTTTTGCTACTTCTTTTTTTCCAATCTTTTGGAAATATTACGATTCTTTCATGAACAAGACTTTGCGCCATTGTTATTAACACTCATAATTGCAATTATTTGGTCTCATCTTACAAATTAGAAGAAAGTTGGGGAAACAGTGGCAGCGGCTCTTTCTCCACATGCATGCTCGCAGAGAGGATCAGCTGTGCTCTGAACATGAATATGGGCATCGTTGCAGATGTACGGCTGCATATGAGGGGCACAACTTCACACTTTAAGTTCACGCTGTGGAACTGTAATGGCGTCAATGTTTCGAAGGCTTGAAGAGCATTTTTTTTGTAATCTACCAATGTGACACCTTGAAAAAACAAACAATTATAGCATAAGGCAACCACATGTGAATTCCTAAGTGCCATTTAATTATGCCACAGGGAATATATCAATAATAAAAGTCACTAGTAATAAAGTTTCTTCTCCCCGTTATGTTCAAAACATACTATTAGGTCTAACATTAATAGGATCGTAATGTAAAGAAGACATGGACATAACAGGGAGATTTATCAATACCTTATATTCTGTAACGGCACACATAAGACATGGGCATGAAACATCTACAAGAACTTGTGCTGTTTTCGAACAACTTATGATTACTGGTAAGAGAAACAATGTTATTTTCTGAAACAGAGAACATAAAGAAAACAAAAGTTGCAACAATTAGAACAATTCCCCACTTGTTCCTGGTGTCTGTGTGATGTTCATTCCTTGACTGCAATGGGGAAAATGCCGCGGGTAAAGCCACACTCAAATATGTAACAAACACATTCTTTACATACAGGAGAACAATTGCAGTTTTAGTTTCAGTAAACAGTAGAAAAACAGACTAGAAAAAAAATCAGACAACACTAACACCTGTATGCCTCCCAATGTGCTGTCAAAAATAGAAATTCACATTGAAAAATCCCGCAGATGCAGCTTTCTGGGCTTTCCACAGTCATAAAGCACACAGAGGGACTGTCTGAATATACCCTTAAAGAGAACCTACTTATCTATTAATAATAATAATAATAATAATAATAATAATAATATTAATATTTATTTATAGAGCACCATTGATTCCATGGTGCTGTACATGAGAAGGGGTTACATACAGAATACACTTACAAGTTACAATACACAGACTAGTACAGAAGGAAGAGGGTCCTGCCTATCTGGGCTTGCATCTAGAGTTAATCTGCTAGTAAATAATGTAAACATGCCGCCCAGCCGCCTGCTTAAAACAAGGCTACCAAGAGAAAAATATCTTAAATTGTCCTCCTGGGATCCGCTGGCTTTCATAGGGGTCATGCACGGAGCAGTTACAATCACCAGTGAGCAGCGGCTGTATTCACTCCCCAGCGCTATGACTGACAGCTTGCTGTGCAGCACCCCTATGACTGAAACCATCGCGTCCTGGGAAGAAAGTAGTTTATTTTCTCCCAGTAACCAAACTTTTAGTAAGGTAGCAGGTTAACATTTCAACACTACCTACAGATTAATCTTACAACTATAGACTAATAGCAATTTTGCTCCTAACAGATACATTTAGACATAGCGATTTTGCCGCTCGTTTACCTGCCTATTTACAAAGGTCGTCAAACAATGATGGGGACAGAACGATCACTAATACAATCAAATCTACCCCTATACAGTATCATGTGATCAGCAGCACACTCCATTTACATTAGGGGTGCTTCACACACAGCGAGATCGCTGCTAAGATCGCTGCTGAGTCACGTTTTTTGTGACGCAGCAGTGACCTCATTAGCGATCTCGCTGTGTGTGACACTGAGCAGCAATCTGGCCCCTGCTGTGAGATCGCTGCTCGTTACACACAGCCCTGGTTCGTTTTTTTATTGTTGCTCTCCCACTGTGACGCACAGATTGCTGTGTGTGACAGCGAGAGAGCGACGAAATGAAGCGAGCAGAGAGCAGGAGCCGGCATCTGGCAGCTGCGGTAAGCTGTAACCAGGGTAAACATCGGGTAACCAAGGTGGTTACCCAATATTTACCTTTGTTACCAGCCTCCGCCACTCTCACGCTGCCAGTGCCGGCTCCCTGCTCTCTGCAGATGTAGCTGCAGTACACATCGGGTTAATTAACCCGATGTGTACTGTAGCTAGGAGTGTAGGGAGTCAGCGCTAAGCAGTGTGCGCGGCTTCCTGCTCTCTGCACATGTAGCGACGTTATGATCGCTGCTGCGTCGCTGTGTTTGACAGCTAAGCAGCGATCATAACAGCGACATACAAGGTCGCTGTTACGTCACAGAAAATGGTGACGTAACAGCGACGTCATTGTCGCTGTCGCTATGTGTGAACCCAGCCTTAGGCTGCATGCTGCTGATAACAGTGATTTCTTTGCCAGCATAAATTATAGAATCACCCAATAAATAATCATTTGTTCATTTGTTGTGTGATTGCCGGCATGCTTACACGCTAGCATGTTTATCCAGGCCAAGTCCCTACGAATGCATATTCACAGAATATCGTATAATTGCACTATAATGGTCCATTTAGGCTAAGTTCACATTTCCGTTGTTTTGCATCAGTCAGATGCGTTGCTTGACGCATGTGACTGATGCGCTGTACAACGGATGACAAAGAACAGAATTTTCTTTGTCGGACTCCGTTGTGTGCAGGGGGCGGAGCGCGAGGGGGCGGAGTTCGGGGTGGGTGGAGCCGAGCGAGGCTGTGGCACTGAGGAGCAAAGCAATTTTTGCTTGGTTACCCGATATTTATCTTGGTTACCTTTTGTGTCCCATGAATGGGAACAACCTGTTGTATATATTTCTTGCATTGCATATTTTTCCTCCTATCAGGAAATTCCTTTTTGTTACTAGGTAGATTTAGACTGTATGAAGTTTGTCCCTATGTACCTCCCTTAGTTGGCTTCTGTATAGAAAGTTCCTCCCTTCTCCTTCAGTTTAGTCTAGAGAGGAACCATTGCTGAAGACATGTCTATAACCCTGTACAGATTATTCCTTTTCACCTGCCTTTACTTTGTACTTAATACAAGATTCTAGAAGAAAACTACAGCGTTTCTCCTTGTCTTCCTACAAGTCATCGTTGGGCAGAGTTAAAGCTATCTGTGGATGCCGGTAGAGTTAGTAAATCATACAGTTATCTAAGGGACTGATAATTAGAGCGGTTGGATTCATTGCTACCAGGAAGAGACAGAATATTACCAGCATACACCGCTTAGCGCTGGCTCCCTGCACACGTAACCACTGTAAATATCGGGTAACCAAAGCGCATTGCTTGGTTACCCGATGTGTATCCTGGTTACGGGGGCAGGGAGCCAGAGAGAGCATGTGCAGCAAAATGCTACGGATTGCGCTGCTCAAAAAACGTTACAGGCTGCGTTGCTCCCGCCCGGCGGTCAGTTAAAAAATGACTGACCGCGACGCAGCGGATGCAACGCAGCATAATCAGTCGCAATCCGTCACTAATAGTAGTCTATGGGGAAAAACAGGATTCCTTCAAAATATTTTGCAGGATACCGTAATTCCTCAAGGCAACGGATTGTGACTGATGCAACACAACGGAAATGTGAACTTAGCCTTAGCCAACCTGATAGGTATGCTTGTTCCTGACTATAGGCCCACCTAAATAGCCCAGCAATCATGGTTATCGGCAGCACATTGCTTCGTGTAAACAGGTGATGTGCTGCCGATAACATGATTTTCTGTATACACAGAACAATCATATTAGTGATGGTTCTGTGTGAGAAGAATAGTCTTCTCACTGTCTAAACAAATTAGTCATTTACAGCTGAGTGACTTGTGTAATTGATAAAGCCATTAGACCTGTTTTTTGTTATGTACAGAGAAACACACAAACTTTACCGATAACAGGTTGCGATTTAACAAAAAAAGCAACAAACTAAACTGCTATTTGAGTAGAGATATTCATATGTTCTTCCTGTAGACAAACAGCAAACATCTGGCCACTCATTTGTGCACATATGTTATACTGAATATATAGAAAACATAATTCTGGCAATGTACATAATTTCTCCGGCCAAAAAAAACACAACGGAATGCAGCAAAAAGCACCATAACATACCAATGCTATGACTTTCTCTACAAGAGTTCATTGGTTATATTGTATAATAAATTCTATATCCATCACCACTTTTATACAATCAAAATTAGATCATATACAATTGAAATTTGTTTAAAAATACACATCTATTCATCAATTGCATATAGATATCCATCCATATATAAATACTATTTACTTATCCACCTCCAACCAATATCAGCCCCCTCCCCCTTCATAGAAAACCCTTAGTAATGAGATGCTGTGAGTGCATGCTGCTTACAAGCTGACAGCGCAGCATGCAGGCGTTCCTCCATGCTTCCAGTTCTCCCATAGAGCTTTATCAAAGCTAGCCTCTGAATTCACAGACTCATTTACCCCATGGTGGCAGCTGGCAATGCAATGAATCATAGTGAGACCAGGACTCAGATATCTGTAGCTCACCAGCTGAGTCTACATAGAATTATTTGTGCTTGCTATTTGTGAGGGGTGGGTGGCAACGACAAAACCTAAACTGTAATTACATTTTTAATTGATTATACATAAAAGTCCACATACAATTTGCTTCTCTGCTATTTGTATTGATTTAGAGGGTTTTTTTGTGCCACTATTGAAGCCCCTTAGTGAACCCACTACCTTAACCTTTCATGGCCCCATAAAGTATGATGCTAACAAAAATTCCCCAGAAGCACAGTATGGTACCCCTATAGTGAATTTCTCCACAGTATGATTACCCCACAGTACCCCCAGCAAAGTATGATGCCTCAATATTGCCTCCACACAGTATGATAACCCCACAGTTCCCCCACACATATTATAAGGCACCTAGTGACCCCCCAACACAGTATAATGCCCCCACAGTCCTATACAAACAGTATGATGGCTCTCACAGTCCCCTGACAGAATATGATGGGCACCAAAGCTCTATGCACAATATTATGGTCCCCACAGCCTTATACATGGTATGTTGCCCCAACAGTCCCACAACATAATATGATGACCCCCACAGCTCTCAACACATCATGATGGCCGAACAGCCCTCCACACTGTAAGATGGCCCCACAGCCCTTCCTCACAGTATGAAGGCCCCCCCCCCCCGACAGTATGATGCTCCCACACAGTGTGATCACCCCCACACATATGATGGACTCTATAGTCCCCCACACACAGTATAATTTCCCCTCATTCAGCCAACTCAATATGATGGCCCCCATAGCCCTATACCTAGCATGATGCCCACACAGCTCTGTACACATTATGATAGCACCCATAGCAACCCTCGCCCACAACATAATGGCCCCACTTTATATCCTTACACATTTAATGACAGCCCAATACAGGTGCTCATTAATAAAAAAAACTGCTTCAATCTCTGCAGCATGTGCTATCACACGCACTGGTTCTGATGTAAAGACATCATTGTGCCTGTTTCACTGAGACTCAGAATTCAAAGGCAGAGACAGAATGATGGAACAGGGAGCCAACGATTCCCCATTCCATGATTGTGCTCAACTTCATCTGCATCCAGGATGCAGACACTGTTAAAAGTGTGATGCCGGGTGGGCGGCATGGTCATAGTGGCTGTGTGGTCTGCCACTATTAGGCCGGAGTCACACTTGCAAGAGACTCGCGAGAGTCCCACATCACATCATCCGGCATGGCCGCACACTCTCCTGACAGGAGCGGGTCGGCTGCATGTATTTCTATGCAGTTGAGACACTTGTGTCCTGAGAGTGTACGGCCGTACCGGGTGATGCGATGTGAGACTCGCGCGAGTCTCTCGCAACTGTGACTCCTGCCTAAGTGTAAGCCACTTGCCGTAGCGTAGCTCTAAAATCTGACGACATGTACCAGAAGCAGCCCATAGTAAATAAAATGCATTTTTCTCCCCCAGTTTTGCTGCATTCAACAGCTATGGTTCACTGTAAGAAGCAGTCTTAGGAAATATTCCTGTTATGTTAACAGGAGGAGGGAATAGTAGTTGCGTGCCATCTTTGAGCGACCCATGAACATTGAATGAAGTGGGAATGCCCACGACTACTGCTGCATCAAAACTCCACCTCACTGTCATGCTTTAGGAATGTGGTGTCCTCTGCAAATACACCTTTTAAGAGTCTCTATTGCAGAATCAATTGCCCATTACCGTAGTGTGAGAAAACCACATGCAAATACATGCCTTTCTCACATTGGTTTTATAGCATTGGCGGTTACGACTTATATGGAATCTGTCACCATGTTTTTACCCTATTTGAAAGCTGCTTGATTTAGTGCATTTTGTTAACATCACTATTTTATCTGCTGCAGATCTACCAGTTCTCTGAATGCTGAACTCTATATAACCAGTGCAGACACCACTGATTAACAGTCTTGTGTGTGCACTGTGCATAAGCAGAAAGCTACCAATCAGTGGTGGGGGCGTGGTTATACAGAGCTCATAAATATGAAGGACTACCTGGCAGCTGACTTATTAGTCCTTTAGTGATAATCTTTTGCTCATAAAACAATTATATTATTAGACCTACAGCAAGAAGCCCTATGACACAATGCTGGAATAATGTTCCTCTCAGATTTGGTGACAGATTTCCTTTAAGAAAGTCAAAATCACTGTAAAACTCTCTTCCATTCCATACCCTACATCCTAATTATTTAATAATGTGACTCTACACCACCTGTTATCTTTCAGTGTAGTCTTTGAGCCCTAGTTGGACATTTCTACTGTAGACCTCTACTGTTCTCTGAAAAGACTACCATGTCTCCTCCCATGAAGTCCATTCTGGACTACAACTGTCTCCATTGTCTGTCAGCTGTCTCTACTAATACAATCATTCGGATCTGTCCAGTACTAAATTTCTTGTGTTCCTTTGTTATGGGTGTACAAACCACAAGACCATTTGTAATGGATGCTTATTTGTATTCCACTCACCACAATGAATCCATAGAAGAAAATCGCAACCCTCAAACATGTATTAAAACTATAGAATTGGCTACTTTTTATGTAGCCACAAAAGCAAAGATTTCTCATTGTTTACATGATGAAAATGGAATATTGCATTGTTCGTCTGATAACCTAATATTTTGTTTGAAGGATTTTTTTTCTGGCCAAAGAGATGCTGCTGGGAATTTCATTTCCTTCTAGCTCCCTGCTCTGTGATCTGAACTCTAGATAATGAAGGAAGCGATAAGGAAGCGCTGCTTATGTGAACACGTGAATTAAATATGTGGTTTATATATCCTGAATATCAGATGTTTCTTATTGCTGGCCTCATTAGTTAATGGCCATCTTCACATTTTTTGGTGGGTTTTATTTGTAACAAAAATAAGAAGCAAAAAAGAACAACATTTTCATAGTGACAATGTTTACTAGGTTATCTGGAGTCAAAATAAAATTCATGGTCTATGAATCAATAGCGCAATTGCTTAAAATCAGTGGCAGACATATCGCCGATTCAGCCGGTGCACTCGCACAGGACCCGAAGGTTCAGGGGGCTCTTGCTCGCCAGTCAGTAATGAGCTCTAGGCTCCAGCAGGCCACTGGTCAGATCGCCCTCATCACAAGCAGCATGTAGGGCAGGGAGCAATCCTGCAACTCCGCACAGTCAGTGCAGGCAGCGTAACGCAGGAATCTGTCCTTTGTTCCCTGCCGGCACTTTCTCTGTGACACACGCGCGCCCTGATGTCATTAGTATGGCGCGTGTATGTGTCATTTGAAACGTTCCCGGCAGCGCAGCGCAGCAGCAGCAGCAGCGGGGGCCTACAGGAGAAGCAGCGGTGGGGGCTCCTACAAGAGCAGTGTCGGGGGCCCTTAGAAGAGCAGCAGCAGTGGGGGCTGGTACAGGAGAAGCAGCGGTGGGGGCCCCTACAAGAATAGCGATGGGGCCCCTAGAAGAGCAGCAGCGATGGGGGCTGGTACAGGAGAAGCAGCGGTGGGGCCCCTACAAGAGCAGCAGCAGCCAGAACCCCTACAGGAGAAGAAGCGGTGGGGACCCCTACAAGAGCAACAGCCACAGGGACCTGTACAGAGAGGTCAGGGATCCCTAATAGCCTGAGTAGGGGACAATAAGGGGGGAGAAATGAGTGGTGACTAATGTTGGGGGTGTACTGATGTATATTGCAGGTGTAGTATATAGGGGGTGTAGTGATGTATATTGCAGGTGTAGTATATAGGGGATGTAGTATGCAGATGTAGTATATAGGGGGTGTAGTGATGTATATTGCAGTTGTACTATATAGGGGGTGTAGTGATGTGCAATATATTGAAACTGTAGTATATGGGGGTGTAGTGATGTATATTGCAGGTGTAGTATATAGGGTGTGTAGTGATGTAGTATATTACAGGTGTAGTATATGGGGGTGTAGTGATGTAGTATATTAGGCCCCTTTCACACATCAGTTTTTTGCCATCAGTCACAATCCGTTTTCGTGACGGTTCGACGGATCCATCGCAGATTGTGGCTAAACTAATTCAACGGATCCGTTTTTCAACGGATCCGACTAGCTGGGGGCTAAATAATAATTGGAGCATGCTTAGATAAAAAAAATAGAATCCATCGCTGGATTCTGTCATTAGATGGATGACAATGGATCCTGCGCCCATAGGCTCCCATTCTAGCAAACGATGGACGGCAACGGATCCGTCGCTGTCCGTTTTTTCGACGTACACAAAAAGCGTTAATGTGGACGTTGTCTTCGTCTGGCGGACAAACATTTTTCGATGCATCCGGATGAAACGTGAGGCCATCTGTCGCAATCCGTCGCTAAAACAAGTCGATGAGAAAAAAACAGATCCAGCGGCATCAGTCGCTGGATCCATTTTTTTCAAAATTCGACGGATTGGACTGATGGCAAAAAACTGATGTGTGAAAGGGGCTTTACAGGTGTAGTATATGGGGAGTTGTAGTGATGTAGTATATTACAGGTTCAGACTATATACTAGAAGGTGGCCCGATTCTAGGCATCGGGTATTCTAGAATTTACGTATTGTGTAGTTAATGTATGATTTTTGTTTATATATATATATATATATATATATATATATATATATATATATATATATATATAGATGTTGTTGTCTGTAGTTACCAAGTGTTTGTGTAGGGCGCTGTACATGTTCTGGGTGTTGTCTGGGTGTGGCGGGGGGTGAGAGCGGTGTTGTATGTGTGTTGCGTTGTTTGTGGAGCGCTGTGTGTCTGTAGCGTTGTGTGTGTGTGTGTTGCGCGGTTTGTGTGGGTGTGGTGTGGTTTGGGGGGAGGTATGTTTTGTGCAATGTGTGTGTGTTGCGTGGTATGTGCGTATATTTATGTATGCCACGGTGTTTGTGTGTTGGGTGTTGTGTGTGTGCAGCGTTGTCTGTGTGTGGGTGTCTGTGTAGGGCGGTGTTTGTGGTTCCCAGTGTGTGTGTGGTGTGTTGTGTGTGTGTGTGTGTGTTGGGGGGAGGTGTGCATCTCCCATCGTGTTCCATCCCCCATGCTGCGCACCCCCCATCGTGCTCCATCCGCCATGCTGCACACTCCCAAACGTGCTCCATCCGCCATGCTGCGCACTCCCAAACGTGGTCCATCCGCCATGCTGCGCACTCCCAAACGTGCTCCATCCGCCATGCTGCGCACTCCCAAACGTGCTTCATCCGCCATGCTGCGCACTCCCAAACGTGCTCCATCCGCCATGCTGCGCACTCCCAAACGTGGTCCATCCGCCATGCTGCGCACTCCCAAACGTGCTCCATCCGCCATGCTGCGCACTCCCAAACGTGCTCCATCCCCCATGCTGCGCACTACCCATCGTGCTCCATCCCTCATGCTGCGCACCCCCCATCGTGCTCCATCCCCCATGCTGCACCAGCATCAGCCTCTCTGCCCCCAGCATCAGCCTCTCTCCTCCCAGCATCAGCCTCTCTCCTCCCAGCATCAGCCTCTCTCCTCCCAGCATCAGCCTCTCTGTCCCCAGCATCAGCCGCTCTCCTCCCAGCCTCAGCCTCCCCCAGCATCAGCCTCTCTTCTCTCAGCCTCCCCCCTCCCAGCCTCCCTCCTCCCAGCCTCCCCCAGTATCAGCCTCCCCCTCCCAGCCTCCCCCAGCATCAGCCTCTCGCCTCCCAGCCTCCCCCAGCATCAGCCTCTCTCCTCCCAGCCTCCCCCAGCATCAGCCTCTCTCCTCCCAGCCTCCTCCAGCATCAGTCTCTCTCCTCCCAGCCTCCCCCAGCATCAGCCTCCCCCTCCCAGCCTTCCCCAGGATCAGCCTCTCTACTCCCAGCCTCCCTCCTCCCAGCTTCCCCCAGCATCAGCCTCCCCCTCCCAGCCTCCCCCAGCATCAGGCTCTCTCCTCCCAGCCTCTCCCAGCATCAGCCTCTCTCCTCTCAGCCTCCCCCAGCATCAGCCTACACCCTCCCAGCCTCCCCCAGCATCAGCCTACCCCAGCATCAGCCTACACCCTCCCAGCCTACCCCAGCATCAGCCTACCCCAGCATCAGCCTACCCCAGCATCAGTCTCTCTCCTCCCAGCCTCCCCCAGCACGCCGTGCTCCTCTCCCGACACTCACAGATCCGATCGCATACACTCACACACACACACTCACACATCAGAACACACTCACACACATCCGATCGCATACACTCACACACACACTGACGATATCGCACATACGCGCTCACACTCACAACATCCGGAGATACCACATGCTTCTGGCCATGTGATCCTCCGGCAGGTCCTGGAAGGTCACTCCACAGTATCGCCGCCGAGAAGCAAGCGATATCCCAGGATGTTGTGAGTGTGTGGATGCGATGTGATGTGTGTGTGAGAGTGAGTGTTATCTGATGTGTGTGTGTGTTGTTATGTGTGTATGTTCCGCCGCTGCAGGACCTTGATGCGCTGGTAACTATGCTACCATGGTTACCAGCGTATCCCGTCCCCCCGCTCGCACGGGAGCCCACATCAGCATACGGCGGCAACCCCAGCAATGCGAGGGTATGTGTCGGCTGGGTTGGCGGCGTACGCTGATGTGGGCTCCCGGGGGTACAGTAGTAACCTGGGAGTCGTGGCTCCGTGTCGGTTCGGGGAATGCGTGCGGGGGGCGGGGCCAGAGCGAGCGTGCATTGCGTGAGGGGGGCGGGGCGTGGCCGAGTTGCCAATGCGTGCAGGGTGCCGGGGCGAGAGGCCAATCCGTGTGGGGGGCGGAGCCTGGGCGAGCGGCCGGCCAATCCGTGTGCGGGCGGAGCCTGGGCGAGCGGCCAATCCGTGCGGGGGGCTTTGTGTCACCGTAAGGACACAATTTTGGAGCAAGACAGACAGACAGACAGACAGACAGAATAAGGCAATTATATATATAGATATGTATACCGCGACAAGCGTCTCATTGGCCGCTCGCCTCGCCACGGCTCCGCCCCCCGCACGGATTGGCCGCTCGCCCAGGCTCCGCCCCCCCACGGATTGGCCTCTCGCCCCGGCCCCCTGCACGCATTGGCAACTCGGCCACGCCCCGCCCCCCTCACGCATTGCACGCTCGCTCTGGCCCCGAACCGACACGGAGCCCCGACTCCCAGGTGAGTGCTGTACCCCCGGGAGCCCACGTCAGCGTACGCCGCCAACCCAGCCGACACATACCCTCGCATTGCTGGGGTTGCCGGCGTATGCTGGTGTGGGCTCCCGTGCGAGCGGGGGGCGGGGTACGCTGGTAACCATGGTACACATCGAGAGTAATATTGTGTAGCATGGTTACCAGCGTACACCGGCTCCCAGGTGAGCGCATCAAGGTCCTGCAGCGGCGGAACACACACACACACGCACACACATAAGAACAGACACACACACACACACATCAGATCACACTCACTCTCACACACACCTCACACACACATCAGATCGCATCCACACACTCACAACATCCAGTGATATCGCTTGCTTCTCGGCGGCGATACTGTGCGTGCAGTGACCTTCCAGGACCTGCCGGAGGATCACATGGCCAGAAGCATGTGGTATCTCCGGATGTTGTGAGTATGAGCGCGTATGTGCAATATCGTCAATGTGTGTGTGCGTGTATGCGATCGGGTGTGTGCGTGTATGCGATCGGGTGTGTGCGTGTATGCGATCGGGTGTGTGCGTGTATGCGATCGGGTGTGTGCGTGTCGGCAGAAGGCAGAGGAGCACTGCGTGCAGCACAGCTGCTGGGACCGCACACCGGAGGGCACAGGCAGAAGTGGGGTGTGAGTGTATGCGATCAGATGTGTGCGTGTATACTGTCTGATGTGTGACTGTGGAGCACAGCATGGGGGATGGAACACAATGGGGAGTGCGCAGCATGGGGGATGGAGCACAATGGGGAGTGCGCAGCATAGGGGATGGAGCACGATGGGGGGTGCGCAGCATAGGGGATGGAGCACGATGGGGGGTGCGCAGCATGGGGGATGGAGCACGATGGGGAGTGCGCAGCATGGGGGATGGAGCACGATGGGGGGTGCGCAGCATGGGGGATGGAGCACGATGGGGGGTGCACACCTCCCCCCAAAACACACACACACACACACACCGCCACACACGCACTGCACAACACACCACACACACACTGGGAACCACAAACACCGCCCTACACAGACACCCACACACACAGACAACGCCGCACACACACAACACCCAACACACAAACACCACGGCATACACAAATATACGCACATACCGCACAACACACACATTGCACAAAACATACCTCCCCCCAAAACACACACACACCCCACACCCACACAAACCGCGCAACACACACACAACGCTACAGACACACAGCGCTCCACAAACAATGTAACACACAAACAACACCGCTCTCACCCCCCGCCACACCCAGACAACACCCAGAACATGTACAGCGCCCTACACAAACACTTGGCAACTACACACAACAACATCTATATATATATATATATATATATAACAAAAATCATACATTAACTACACAATACGTAAATTCTAGAATACCCGATGCGTAGAGTCGGGCCACCTTCTAGTATACATATATATATATATATACACCTACACACACACATACACACGCACTGTATTTTTTCAGATTATAAGACGCACTTTTCCTCCCAGAAATTTAGGAGGAAAATGAGGGGTGCTTCTTAAAATCCGAATGTAGCTCACTGGTAGGTGGAGAATGGGCGCTGTTCTGGTTGCGGTTAGGGGTATGAGCTGTGTTGGCTGCGTCGGGTGAGATGCTCTGTTGGCGTGGAAGGGCTGTGCTGGCTGCGTCGGGTGAGATGCTCTGTCAGTGGAGCTGTGCTGGCTGCGGTAGGGGCTGTGTGGAGCAGGGTGGTGCGGCTTGTAATATGCTCTGTCAGCGGTGTGGAGCTGTGTGGAGCAGGGCGGTGTGGCGGGTGAGATGCTCTGTCGGCGGTGTGATTTTCAAGTAATGCCGCCAGGCGTCGTCACATGCGCATATGAGATCTCGGATTGTCATTGAGCCGAGATCTCAATCTGCGCAGACGCCGATTCCGAGGGACATTTCTGTGAAGCTGACACCACCTGCATCTGGGACAGCAGCTGCACCGCCGTGCCTCACACAGCCAGCCACACAGCAGCCAGCACAGCCAGCCACACAACAACCAGCATCGCCCTACTCTAGCACCGCTGTCGCTCCCCTACAGTAAGACACCACTGCAGTATGACGGACCCCATTTTTTATTTTTTTTGTTTTATTTTGTAGCCTTTTTTACCTCTAAATTTGGGGTGCGTCTTATAATCCGGCGTGTCTCATAAAACGAAAAATACGGTGTGTGTGTGTGTGTATATATATATATATATATATATATATATATGTACCTGCAGCTTTGTTGCCATAGAAGAAGGGGGGGGGGCCCAGGCACAACTTCTTGCACAGGGGCCCCAAGCTGTCAGTGTCCGCCCCTGCTTGAAATGTATCAAAATATTGCCACTTCTTTCATGCTGATACTTTAATTGTTTGCTGTATATTTATTTGACTTGAATTTTTAATACGAAGAACTAATTAAGATGTTTTTTAATGGGACTTTGAACTGGTTGCTAAATAGTTTAAATTTTGCCTTGGTGAAGAGATCAGTTGCCACGCACAGGTTGTGGTGATCTGGTTGATTTTCTAATTGGATCATATGTTTGTGTATGGCAAGAGAATCAAGTCGATTATGTAGATCACACTCTGATCTAACTCTGATCACAGTTTGATCAGAGTATGATCAGAATGTGATCCGATTTTCTTGGATGAGGAGAAGATGAAGAAATGAATGAGAAAATGTCTCTATCTTCTCCATTCTGTCAGTCCTTGAAAATCGAAATGCACTGAGATGTCATCCGACTTGACTTGCATGGCCGAGTGAGAGCCGCTAATTGGATGCAACCTGGACATCTGGTGAATTTTTCCTTAGAAAACAATTGGGCATATACATATCTCCATAGAATAACATCCAACAAAAAACGGGATCACACTCGGACGGCGGTGTGAGCGAGCCCTAAAAACTTAGTCGTGAATCTAAGACATCTGCAATTATTCACAAACTCCAAAAAGCAGTCTACATTTCATCAGTTCTTTCGATCAGATTTTCATCAATGTGTCAGTTTTTACAATCAGTATGTTATCAATGATTTTCACATATGGATAAATAAAAGGAGAAATGACAAAGCTTCTCATATCCTTTCCAACATTGATCACAGTATAATACACACAAAAAACAAAGTTAAAGCCTGTGTGAAAGGGACTTAAGCATATCATTTACAAAAAAACTATTTTTCTGTTAAGTTTTATAAATTTTGCCTAGCAGCATTAGATCAACTGATGATTTTTGGATGTGCAGCCATGTCTTTTTCTACAGCTGTCGCATTGCATGGTCTGTTCCCTCTGTTTTCATCTTACTTGGATCAGCACTCCGCCCATTTGGGACAGGCGTTTTTAATTAGCAGGAGACTGCAAGAGGGTTCCGCCTATTTTTGCTTTCAGTTCACAATTGTGGGCAATTAGTTCTCCAGCTCCTTTGAATCCAAGTGCGATGCAATGTTTTGTCGGATAGCACTCGGACTGTGAATATAGTTGTCTGCACCAGCCCTTAGCAGTATAGCAAGTTCCCACAATGAGTAATTAGTGCATTCTTGACACTGTGTATTTCCAGATTCTGCAGCAGAAAAAATGACAAATACACACACAAAAGCACAATGAAAAAGGTAAGTAACCAAATTTAGGTACCGTATGTTTCGTTTTATAAGATGCATTGGTTTATAAGACGCACCCCATATTTAGAGATAAAAAAGGTAAAAAAAATATGGGGTCTGTTTTATAATCTGATGGTGTCTTACCGGAGGGGGGCAGCAGCAGTGGTGGAGTGGGGTTCACAAGAGGCAGGGGCGATGCTGAAGTAGAGCGAAGCTGCGGGTGGTGAGGAGGGGGTCCCACATGCTCACTGCGGGCTGTGGTGCTGTGCTGGGGCAGTCGGGGCTGCTCTGTGCTGGGGCAGTCGGGGCTGCTCTGTGCTGAGGCACTCAGCGCTCCTCTGTGCTGTGGCAACCAGCACTGCTCTGTGCTGGTGCTCGCTGAGGGCAGTGAGGCACTGGCGATCCTGAAGGTGTCGGCGGTGCAGGCTTCAAATAATTGGCGGCCGTAGTCGGCGTATGTGCAGATGAGAGCTTGAGTCGAGAGCTACATCTGCGCATGCGCTGACTCTCAGCGCCATTATTTGAAGCCCACACCACTGACATCTTCGGAATGGCCCTTACCTCACTGTCTGGCACACAAAGCAGTGCCACCCGCCATATAGAGCACCGCCCGTCACACGAAGCAGTGTCGCCCGCCGCACAGAGCTGAGCCGCCCACTGTAAAGAGCTGCACAGAGCAGCGTCCGCAGCACAGCGCACAGCATTGCCCTGCGTCTTGTGACCTCTCTCCACCACCTCCTGGTAAGCTACATTCGGATTTTAAGACGCATCCCTCATTTTCTTCCCAAATTTTTGGGAGGAAAAGTACATTTTATAATCTGAAAAATACGGTAATTGTTGCAGAAATGCTGCAGAAAATCTGCAACATCACAGACACACCAAATACTTTTTTTGGAACTTAGCTAAAATATGTGTAGTGAACATTGTTCTTCTGGATGTTTTTTTCAGACGTGACTAGTACAACTAGTAAGACATGTTACCTCTACTTGGCAGGGTGTGTACAATTTAGGATTAGATTGAGATATGCTGACTGTGTGGTCCTCCAATTCAGGGCTGATTCTAGCTTTTCTGCTGCCTGAGGCAAAAATTTAAATGGTGCCCTTTCCCGCAGTGCAATTTAGAGAGGTGGTTCACTGGTTAGCTTTACTGGTCATATCGATATAACGTTGAGAAACAAGGCTTTGCTCAAATACCTTGTGTTGGCAATAGTGCCTGTGAGCGGTACTATTGCAGTCCGCTCAGCCCCATCACGTGACTCCCAGGCACCATGACCTCTGCTGTCCGGTGATGTCACATCAATTTCCAGTTGACCTCACAAAAGGCCTCCCTGAGTGACTGGGCTGTGGGCAGCGTTTCACCGCTTGTCCCAGCCCAGCATCTCCCTCCTTCACTGCAGAGCGCCGAAAACAGGAGCAATGCTGGACTGTGACGAGGTGGGAAACGCCACCCACAGCCAAGTCACTTACGGAGACTGGGGCAGACCTTAGTGGTGTCAGGTCAACTGGAAGTTGATGTGGCATCACTGGACATCAGAGGTCATGGAGCCTGGGGCACGCGATGGGGATGAACGGACCGCAATAGCGCTGTTCACAGGCACTATTGCCACCACAAGGTATTTGAGAGAAGCCTTGTTTCTCAACATTATATCGATGTGGCTTGGAAAACTAAGTAGTTAACCACCTCTTTAAACTTGTAGTGAACAAGCACAATTCTATCATTGGTTTTTGGCTTTTATTTATTTAGTTCTCTTAGGAAACTTTAAGCCACGATCATCTAATTGCTTATACTATATACTTATAACCAATAATATGCCAAAAGACCGGTAGGTACAAGCAACAGTGCCCAGTAGCGTATGTCCGCCAATATATCCCTATATAATACATGGAAAGGCTATCATAATTCAGAAATAGAACCTATACAGAAGAAAAGTAGACAAAAGGCACAAATGTCCAAAAAAAGTATACTTTATTAGATAGTACAAATAAAATATATACCACAAGGTAAAGAAATAGCGAAAAACACCAGAATATAGGGGCAGCACAGCAAAAAAGGCTGACAAATTAGGCATCAGAGTATGCCTTTAATAAGAACACCCTGTAATGATCTATGGGGTACTGGCCATGATATTAACAAACTGCAGAAAAAGTAATACATTTATATCTAGAAATTTACAAATGTATTTGTAAACAGTAAATGCTCTGCATATAATTCGTGTCCGTTTAATAAGAAAGTGACAGTGCATGTAGGTAAATATAGTACATTCTGCAGACAAATAGAGGACAGGCAAACATTTAGAGAAATTATGGATATGACTAACAAAATTACATATCATGGGGTGTTACCTGAGATCATAATCTCCTTCTGCTGTGCCAACACCAAGTCCCGATGTGCGTTTTGGCGTCTCACCTTCATCGGGGGGCCATGGTGCTGGACCAGCAGGGAGTGGGCTTTTAAATTGCTGCGGACAAATAGAAACAGTGATTCAAAACCCCGAAACCAACTGTATGGCGTGTAGCGCTGGAACGGAAAATAAGCAGGTGGCATCCCAGAGAGTGTCACCCGGAAGGCAGAGCAGGTGACGTAAGCGGCCGCAGATCACATGACAAAGCTCATGGTCCGGACTGGTAACGTGACCTGATCCGGGCTGAGACAAAGATGCCACTCACAATGACATCTGCTGCTCCAGTTCACACATGCACACATTCCGGGAGAAAGGAGAGTGTCCACCGGCAATAGTAAACAAGCAACGGTAACTGTGTATGCATATATAGTACAGACCAAAAGTTTGGACACACCTTCTCATCTCTAGAACAACTATAAAGAGGAGACTTTGTGCAGCAGGCCTTCATGGTAGAATAGCTGCTAGGAAATCACTGCTGAAAACAGGCAACAAGCAGAAGAGACTTGTTTGGGCTAAAAGAAGGAATGAACAAGGAATGAACATTAGACCAGTGGAAATCTGTGCTTTGGTCTGATGAGTCCAAATTTGAGATCTTTGGATCCAACCACCGTGTCTTGGTAGAAAAGGTGAACGGATGGACTCTACATTCCTGGTTCCATCTGTGAAGCATGGAGGAGGAGGAGGTGTGACAGTGTGGGGGTGCTTTGCTGGTGACACTGTTGGGTATTTATTCAAAGTTGAAGGCATACTAAACCAGCATGGCTACCAGCATCTTGTTGTGACATGCTATTCAGTCCGGTTTGCGTTTAATTGGACCATCATTAATTTTTCAACAGGACAATGACCCCAAACACACCTCCAGGCTGTGTAAAGGCTATTTGACTAAGAAGGAGAGTAATGGGGTTCTACGCCAGATGACCTGGTCTCCACCGTCACCAGACCTGAACCCAATCGAGATGGTTTGGGGTGAGCTGTACCGCAGAGTGAAGGCAAAAGGGCCAACAAGTGCTAAGCATTTCTGGGAACTCCTTCAAGACTGTTGGAAGACCATTTCCGGTGACTACCTCTTGAAGCTCATCAAGAGTGTGCAAAGTAGTAATCAAAGCAAAAGGTGGCTACTTTGAAGAACCTA
Source organism: Anomaloglossus baeobatrachus (assembly GCF_048569485.1). Taxonomy (NCBI): domain Eukaryota; kingdom Metazoa; phylum Chordata; class Amphibia; order Anura; family Aromobatidae; genus Anomaloglossus; species Anomaloglossus baeobatrachus. The sequence continues at coordinate 632,553,604 of NC_134353.1, forward strand.
GAATATAAGACATATTTTCAGTTGTTTCACACTTTCTTAAGTATTTCATTCCACATGTTTTCATTCATAGTTTTTTTGATGTCTTGAATGTGAATCTACAATTTTTAAAGTCATGAAAATAAAGAAAACTTTTTGAATGAGAAGGTGTGTACAAACCTTTGGTCTGTACTATATATATATATATATATATATATATATATATATATATATATATATAGCAGAGGGATATATGATAAAATTGTCACGACAACGGACTAATGATAAGGTGCAAAAAGATAAAAAGATAGTTTATTACTTAATTGATTTTCTTTATGTTTTTATTCAATAGGAGTGAAGATTGAGAAATGACAAGGGACGGTGAAGGTAATAATTGCAACATCTTCATCATGCAAAGTGCTGGAAATAAAAATAAAATAATCAGAGAATGCAAAAAGAGTTGAGAAATAGTAAAACAAAAATAGCAGGTTCGGCAACAACTATATATCAAATTGATAATAAAGTGGTTAAAAATATAAAAATATTAAAAAGGCAGACAAAAACTCATTATCAGAAAATCAATCTTAAAAGGCTCAACGAGTATATTGACATGACTCAAATGCTTCCATATTTTTTATTATTTTTATTTGTTACTATGGGTGAAGGAATGGGGCAAAACTGAGATTCTCATTTAATCCCTAGGATGGATCATATCCAAAATAAAGATTCACTTGCTATTTTGTTGTGCCAATCTCCTCATAACATTCCCACCACGAATGCCAGTAATGATGTGATCAATACCTCTGACTCTCAAAAGTGAAGAGTCACAGTTATGATGTTCCTTAAAATGTCTTGGTATCGATTAACGAACTGAAATCTGTTTCAGTTTTGGCAAAATTAATGTCACAGACATGCTCGCGAATACGTACCATGATTTCTCTGGTGGTAATAATATGTGACTGCCCTTGTAGTACATGTGATGTTATGAGTAATTTTGAACATTTTTGTACGGGCAGAATTAGAAAATTCGGTGGCCATGTCCACATTTTGGGCAAGCCACACATTTCCCACGTGGCTTGCATCCCCACTTGGAGAGAATGGTGGATGAGAAGAAGTTGGTCTGGATTGGTTGATAGTGGCTAGATATCAGCCAGTCTCCAATGTTGCGTCCTCGCCTGGCTGTTATCCTGGCAACAGGCATAATATATTTGATGATGGGATCAGTGAGCAAGATTGGGCAGAATTTACTAAGGTTGCTTTCACATTTCATTTGTACCTACGTTCAGTGGTCCCATTGGAGCTTCCGTCCGAACACCCCCGCAAAACGTGTTTCGGACGCATGCGCCAACGGGGCCATTGACTATAATGGAGCAGACAGAGTCAGTGTGTGCTCTGTCTTGCACCATTTTTGGGCTTATACGCTTTCTTCAGGCGTACACCCAGACATAGTCTGCTATGTCTGGGTGTCATGTTTGGGTGTCCTTCTGCAGAAAGCGTATACGCCCAAAAATGGTGCAAGACAGAGAACACGCTGACTCCGTTTGCTCCATTATAGTCAATGGACCTGTCGGCGCATGCGTCCGAAACATGTTTTGTGCATGTGTTCGGATGGAAGCTCCGATGCGACCACTGAGCATAGGTAAAAACGAAATGTGAAAGCAGCCTAAGGCATTGTTTTATCCTTGGCCAGTGTAAATGGTATCTTGTTATGATTTTCACCTGGTCCTTCCGTCTATGCCTTTGGGGAGCGTTTGTTATAAGCCCTGTCTATGGATTTTTTTTTTACTGTAGCCACAATTGGTAAATCTTCTCCTTAATTCAATTGCTTAATCCTCAAAGTCAGCATCTATTGAGCAGACCTATCAGATTTGGAGAAATTGCCCCATTGGGATACCTTGGAACATCTGTGGGGGATGTGAAGACCTGGCATGGAGGAATGAATTTACAGACGTTGCCTTATGGAAAATATTGGTTTGCAAATAATTAGATGAGTCACGTTTAACACAAACACCTAGGAACTCAATTATATCGGGACCACACTTGAAAGGTAAATGCAGATTCAAGTTGTTTCTATTCAATGATTCAAAGAAATTAGTTCAGATACGGACCCTTTCCAAATAAAAAATACATAGTCAATGAAGCGTATCCAAAAATTGACATGCTCCATTGACACTTGTGACTCATCTGAAAATAGCTTCTTCTCCCACAGCCCCAGGAAGAAATTAGCATACGACAGAGCGCAAGCCGCGCCCAATGGAGTTCCCTGGAGCTGCAGATAGAAGGAGGCATTAAAAGCAAAAAAATTATGGTGTAGCATAAATTTCAAAAGATGGATAATGAAGTCCACCTATTTACAGTCCAAGTTGCTCATTTTTTTAAAAAAACGGATGTGGCATGTATACCTTTCTGGTGCCTAATGCTGGTGTTTAAAGTCTCCACATCGCAAGTAGCTAACACCATCCCTTCTTACACATGTAGGCCACCTATCTTCCTCAGGAAATCAGAAGTATCTTGTAAGTATGACGGGACACTCTCAACTAGATGTTTAAGTTGACTATCTATACATTTGCTGATGTTATCAGTTAATCTGCCAATTCCTGAAACTAGTCTACCAGGGGGAATTGATGCGTTTTTATGGATTTTGGGTAGCAGGTATAGTGTTCAAATGACCATGTCTGGTATTGTGAGAGGTTGTACCATTTTTTTATTAACAGTCCCCTCCACAAATGCTTCATTCGATAATTGGTCAAAGGCATTTTTAAAGGAAGATAAAGGATTGTAAGTTAATTTTCTGTAGTATGTTGTATCCCTAAGTTGTCGGTATACCTTGGTTTCATACATTTTCCACTGCCAGATCCCTATGTTCCCACCCTTGTGACCTGGTTTAAGTATTACGTATGGAAGCTTTTTAAAAAATTCAGACTCTGTCTCTCCTGGTAAGTCAAGTTATCCTTATAAAGAGTATCAGGAATTTTCTTTAATTCGTTATAGATGTACTTGACAAAAACATCTACAGTGGGACAGACTGACAGGGTTGGGAACCTAGTGGATCTGGGGCGAATGGAAGTTGGAATCTTACCCAAAGGGTCAGAAGTATGTTCCTCAAATAGTTCCTCCAAAGGTCTGATCACTGCTAGTTCTGTGGCGCCCCTGACCTGGTCAGGCACCACTGAGTACTGCACCCATGCTGGGGACAGTACAGTACAGGTAATCCAGAAGGCTGACAGGGGTGTGGTACACAGGCGCATAGTAATCAGCTCTCACACATGTACCCATGAGAGGACCCCTGGGGATCCCAGGAGGGGGTGAAGCATGAGCATGGCCTCCATCTCCTCTCAAGGGGTGTGGTAAGAGAATCTGGTTGCTAGGTGGCGTAGGCAAGAACAGGAGAGGAGGGGCAGTGAGTCAGTTAGAGCAGAACTCCATAGGGCTCAGTGAGGAGCAGACCTGTGGGGCTGTTGCTGTCTAACAGCGCCCGCGCAGTGGCTACTGACGGGGGAGAACGGTCAACTAGGAGTGCTACCCGAAATCCATCTTCAGCTAGAGAGAGAGCAACGGAGTGGGAAGTAAGGAGACTGCTAGAGAGTACCAGGCCCAACCGGGCGGCAGATCCCGAAGCGGAGATAGATCCAGCTTTCTTTTGCTAAACCTGCCGGTGTGGGGCTCTCAAAGCCCACGCCACAACACCACAAAAGCCGCAGCCACGTAGCCACAGTTAGGGCCCATAGCTCACAGGAGGCAAGAAGCTGGAGTGATCTGGCCCAGGCAACAAGCACACGGCAAACGAAGGGGAGTGAGGCTTCAGCAACTTCCCTGGGTGACCCCCATAGGGACTCAAAGTCGGGGTCACCCCAAACCACCAAGGGCTAAGGAAGGCGAGTTAGTAGTCACCCTCACAAGTCAGCCTGAAGGACACCTGGTTCCCGCCTGGTTCATCCCAGCTACGCCCGGGTTACTCAGCCTGCCACCTGAAGTGAGTAAAAACCCTGAAAGACATTCTGCCTGTGTGGAGTTATTCTGCGCCTTGTGGTACTACGCACCTACATCGGGCCCTGGGGCTTGCCTCACTCTCAGGAGGCTATTCCAACTAACTGCACATACCATCAGCCCCAGGCGACCCTCAACCTGCAGTGGCGGTCCCTACTGGCCGCAATACTGAGAGTGGCGTCACGACAAGAAGAAGATCTCCTACCTGTGACCAGATCCAGCTGCGTGGAGTCCCTGAAGGTAATGCACCGACACAACACCTGTGGGGCTTCACATCTGGCGTCACGAACAGGATAAGGACTAGACCTGTTCAGACAGGTGACCATGTGCCTGGGCGGTCCGCTTGAAAAATTGGAAGCGCCGCCATATTGCCACCATGAAAAGCGCGCTGAAAAACAACAGCAGCCCGCGCTGGGAGAAGTTACCGCCCACGAAGAGGTGTGGCTACCCAGAGATCCCCTGCAGAGTTCTGACCTCGCTGGTGAAGAGAGCGGAAGCGTCCAGAGACGGCGGAGCAGAGAAGAAGCCAGTAGCGTGCTAGAAGAAATGGAGTCCAGACGCGGATACCCAGAGCCAGGCTCTGCTGCCTGGTGGTGCCGGGAGCTTGCTATCTTCTGCGACCAGCTGGAGGCCAGGATTGTGCGACGGCTCAGAGAAGAACGCACGGAGCTTCTGGAGATGGCGGCGGCGGTTCGGACCTACGAGGAGGGAGCCGCGCGACGCATGCCAGACCGAGCGGCGACGGCTCAGACCCCGATGGTGCCACCGATGGGTGAGTCCAGTATTACCCCTGCCGGCCCGGATGCCCCGACCCCTGCTGTCACTCCCGCGGTCCCAGAAGAGGCGCCCGGCGCGGCGCCACCGAACCAGGCCGCAGCCACGCTAGATGCGGCCCGCCAAATCCAGGCCGCCGCAGCCATGCCCCGCCTGGCCCGCAAAGGTCCGACTACCACTGCGATACTGATCCGTGCCGCAGGTGTGACGCTGACCCAGGCTGCCACCCTGCTGAGCCCAGTCCGCCAAGACCCCACCGCAGCAGCGACGCTCGTCCGCGCCGCAAATGAGATGCTGAACCAGGCCGCAGCCCCGCCAGGTGCGGCCCGTCAAGCCCCGATCACAGCAGCGAAGTCCAGCTCAGCCTGCACAGAGCCCTCTGCAACAGCGACGCTGATCCAGGCCGCCGCCATGCCAGGCCCGGCCCGCCAAGACCAGGCCGCCGCCATGACAGGCGCGGCCCGCCAAGAAAAGCCTACCTCATCATTTTCCCCGGCCTGCAAGGCCAGAGCAGATACCGCTCCCCGGTCTGAGGAAGTCCCTACTAGGAAATCCCTGATAGGTGAAGACTCCGCATACTGGCAGCTGAAGGCTGACCTGGAGGCCAAGTTCCCACAGGAGATGGTGGACAGATACATGCTCCCTCCGCACACCCCTAAGGCAACCCCTGCAGCAACCACGCTGAAGAGTCCTCCGCCTGGGCCAGCTGAGGAACACTCATCCCCAGCGCTGCCACAACCAGAGTGCAGCGAAGAACTAAGGGGGAGAGGAGGCCAGGAAGCTGAGGAGCTGACTCCGGAGCCACCAGCAGTGGATCTATACTCAGAGCCGGAGATGCTGCCATATTCCCGCTGGGATGAGGAAGACCTGACACCGTCCGCTGACGAAGATCTGCCTAAAAGTCACACCTGGGAGCTTGCAAGCTGTACCACGCAGAGTTCAGGCCGCAAGACAAGGCGTCGCAACAGAACAACGCTGTCCCCTGCACCGCCATCCCCAGAGCAGAGAGAAGTCACGGCCAGAGACCTACAAGAAAAGAGGTTCCTGAGAAGAGCCCAAGCACAGGTCAGAGGACCCCTTTGTAGAGGAGTTGTGGAGGACTTTAACTTGAAAAGCGGATACGGCTTTATTGTGGCACCGGGTATGAAAGAGGGTATCTTCGTCAATAGGAGGGATGTGAGAGCTCACTTGCCCAGAGGACACCCTGGCAGAAATTTAAAAATGGGAGACTCAGTACAGTTCACTATGCATCAGGGAGAAAGAGGCTGGTATGCCTTAGATGTAGCACCATGTCCCAAAGAAGCAAGAAAAGACAGAGATACAGAAACAGATGCAGCAAAGGAAACAGATGAAGATCAAGAAAGAAAAGACAAGGAACCTACAGATGAAACTACTTCAGACGACGACAAAGAGCAAGAAAGCAGCAGGTGCCGCAGCCCAACAGGCCAAAGCCCTGGTAAAGAGGAGTAGAGAAAAGTAAAGTAAGAAGAGAAGTTACTGTTTTGACCAGTTTTGAAAAGTTTGTTTTGCAACGTTCTCAAGTTCAAGTCATGTGCCCACAAAAACTATTGTGAGAAATAAACCTTAAGGCTATGAACTGGCTATAGCCACAAACTCTCGCAGTGTAAATAGTTACACCAGAGGGCACCACCACCACCAGAGTCAGCCTGTTTAGGGGCTTGGCTCGTCTGCAACCAGGAGGAGCCCGTCCGTATATAGGGCCTTGGCTCACCTGCGACCAGAGAGCATGCCTGTTTATGGGGCCTGGCTCTCCACCACAAAGAGGGTACCTGGTCAGCACCAACTGTGGAGGCCGCCTCTGCATCCTGCCAGAAGAGGCTGAAGGCGCGGATCCACCCGGCCAGGTATACCCTGAAACCACCAGCCCATGTAAGCCGCCTCTACATCCTGCCAGAAGTGGCTGAAGCCGCGGCCAACGTGAAAGGGTTTTGGGTGGGTTAACGGACTTGTGGGTGGAGGGTGGTGATGTATGGTACCTGGTGCTTTTAAAAATGTTTTACATGTTTTAATGTTTTATGCATTTTAAAATGTTGTCTTGCAGCCCGAGGACGTGCTGGTGATAACTAAGGGGGAATGTGGCACCCCTGACCTGGTCAGGCACCACTGAGTACTGCACCCATGCTGGGGACAGTACAGTACAGGTAATCCAGAAGGCTGACAGGGGTGTGGTACACAGGCGCATAGTAATCAGCTCTCACACATGTACCCATGAGAGGACCCCTGGGGATCCCAGGAGGGGGTGAAGCATGAGCATGGCCTCCATCTCCTCTCAAGGGGTGTGGTAAGAGAATCTGGTTGCTAGGTGGCGTAGGCAAGAACAGGAGAGGAGGGGCAGTGAGTCAGTTAGAGCAGAACTCCATAGGGCTCAGTGAGGAGCAGACCTGTGGGGCTGTTGCTGTCTAACAGCGCCCGCGCAGTGGCTACTGACGGGGGAGAACGGTCAACTAGGAGTGCTACCCGAAATCCATCTTCAGCTAGAGAGAGAGCAACGGAGTGGGAAGTAAGGAGACTGCTAGAGAGTACCAGGCCCAACCGGGCGGCAGATCCCGAAGCGGAGATAGATCCAGCTTTCTTTTGCTAAACCTGCCGGTGTGGGGCTCTCAAAGCCCACGCCACAACACCACAAAAGCCGCAGCCACGTAGCCACAGTTAGGGCCCATAGCTCACAGGAGGCAAGAAGCTGGAGTGATCTGGCCCAGGCAACAAGCACACGGCAAACGAAGGGGAGTGAGGCTTCAGCAACTTCCCTGGGTGACCCCCATAGGGACTCAAAGTCGGGGTCACCCCAAACCACCAAGGGCTAAGGAAGGCGAGTTAGTAGTCACCCTCACAAGTCAGCCTGAAGGACACCTGGTTCCCGCCTGGTTCATCCCAGCTACGCCCGGGTTACTCACCCTGCCACCTGAAGTGAGTAAAAACCCTGAAAGACATTCTGCCTGTGTGGAGTTATTCTGCGCCTTGTGGTACTACGCACCTACATCGGGCCCTGGGGCTTGCCTCACTCTCAGGAGGCTATTCCAACTAACTGCACATACCATCAGCCCCAGGCGACCCTCAACCTGCAGTGGCGGTCCCTACTGGCCGCAATACTGAGAGTGGCGTCACGACAAGAAGAAGATCTCCTACCTGTGACCAGATCCAGCTGCGTGGAGTCCCTGAAGGTAATGCACCGACACAACACCTGTGGGGCTTCACAGTTCCTAAGAAGTAGAAAAGTGTTCACGTGTTTCTGCATTATGGAAATTTGTTTTTTTTTTTTGCAAATCGGAGATCTGGCAAAGATATTGAAGTTCTTGACCGCTCTGAATAAATCAAATTTATTGCGCAGAGAGAATGTTAATCCTTTTGACAATACAGAAATATCAGAGGAGGAAAGCACATAATCAGATAAGGTAATTACCTTCAAATTGTCAGCTAAGAGATCTGTATTTGAAATTTTAGTTGTGTGAGAATGTTGCTTGTAATTCTACTTTCCTTTGGTGCTACAATTAAACTGGGTAATCATAGAATGAGCATTATTAGATCCCCCTCCCTCTGATGTTACTGAGGAAATTGACACTGATTTGCACCTCTATTCTGGTGATTATTTAGTATTTTTTTTACCTTGCGATATATATTTTACTTGTACTATCTAATAAAATATACTTTTTTATGGATATTTGTGTTTTGGCTAATATTCTTTTGTATACTGCAATACTACAGTATGATATATATAAAACAAATTACTGTCTTCTATTAAGGAATACAGCACCAAAACCACCATGAGTACATGAAAACATCACTAGAGCCACCATCAGTGAATTAATACATCATGAGAAGCACCATTAGTACATAAAAACCTCAACAGAATCACTATCAGTACATAAGAACAGCACCAAAGCCACAATCCATACATAAATACATTGCCAGAACCACTATCAGTACATGACAGCAGCACCAGAACCATGCAGAGATTATGTGATATAACACTGCTATGCAATCCTGGGAGAGAGAGACTCTACACTGCTGGAGCTGCTTCGGCACCGTAGGTGAGTATAAGTGTTACTATTTTAAAAGAGGGAAATTTTGATTTTATAAATCAATAGTACACCTGAAAATAAGCAACTTTGTAATATATAAAATCAGAGAAATTTGCTTCTTTCTCTGCCAGAACTGATCAGTCATTATCAAAATTCTCAATTCTGAGATAAAATCTGTATACAGTAAGTGAAGACTTTTCCATTACTGAAATAGGAGATAGCTGCTGTTACTGATGAGATTCCATGATTACAGGAGGAGGGAGGCAGAGGGAGCAGCTAGAGGCTGGATGGAGGAGCAAGAGGCAGATAGAAGAGCTAGAGGGAGGAGCTAGAGCCAAAGGGAGAAGCTAGAGGCAGAGGGAGGAGCTAGAGGTAGAGGGAGAAGCTAGAGGCAGAGGGAGAAGCTAGAGACAGAGGAAAGAGCTAGAGGCAGAGGGAAGAGCTAGAGGCAGAGGAAAGAGCTAGAGGCAGAGAGAGAAGCTAAAGGCAGAGGGAAGAGCTAGAGGCAGAGGGAGAAGCTAGAGGCAGAGGGAGAAGCTAGAGGCAGAGGGAGAAGCTAGAGGCAGAGGGAGAAGCTAGAGGCAGAGGGAAGAGCTAGAGGCAGAGGGAGGAGCTAGAGGCAGAGGGAAGAGCTAGAGGCAGAGGGAGAAGCTAGAGGCAGAGGGAGAAGCTAGAGGCAGAGGGAAGAGCTAAAGGCAGAGGGAGGAGCTAGAGGCAGAGGGAGGAGCTAGAGGCAGAGGGAGGAGCTAGAGGCAGAGGGAGGAGCTAGAGGCAGAGAGAGAAGCTAGAGGCAGAGCTCTGCCCCCTCCTCCCTCTTCTATCTGCATAGAATCTCATCAGCACCAACTGCCATCTCCTATCTCAGTAATGGGAAAGTCTTCGCTGAATACAAATTTTACCTCAGAATTGAGAAGTTTGATAATGACTGATCAATTCTGGCAGAGAAAGCAGATCTGTCTGATAAGATATCTTACAAAGTTGCTTATTTTCAAGTTTACTGTTGATTTATGAAATTAAAATTATAACGACGGTTACTCGTTAAACTTTGATTTCCATTGTTAATCTATGTTAAGTATGTAGCGGTTCCAGTTTTTTTCTAAATACTGTGTACTGTATACTGTTACAAACAAATGACAACTGGACATGTGATCAGACAATCATTCCTGCTTCCCCTGTGTGCAAAATTCTAGTATATGCTTACACTTTGCAAAAAGGAGCCCATTTCTGCTGATCTGAGCTGTCTCCGGGTAGGGAAAGGAAACTGAACAGAGAAATAAACATGTACGGCAATTTTACAGTTCAGTATGACCTACTTACTCAGCAACTATTTGTCCAATTTGAAATTGTGCCAAATTACAGTTTTCTTTAACAAAATATAAAACTGCTAGTCATCTTGAGTGTGTATTTTGTATTGTACTCTAATACTGGTCTAGGGTGGTGTATAGATGTGCTACTATGCAGAATTACATTAACAAGTGCTCACCCTGCTCCATCCATGCTTTCCTTTGCTCTTACATGTAAATGTCAGTCTTCACTGTAAAGCTGGTATTTTATTTATGCACAAAGAATATTTGTATTATTTGTAATCCTCTAGTCATACATACAGTACAATTCTCAAAATATATAAAATGATCAATGTCTATCCATACTGCAGTGATAATGAAGCATTACACAATGTCTATTGAAATCAATGGGGTCTCTGTTTAAGTCATGAACGAGCCAGATTCTTCCAAAGGGAAGATCGCAGTTTCTAGTGACTTTCTCTGCTTTGCTTATTAGATGTGGGTCTCAAGAGAGGGACCTTTGACTATTACATTCGCATTTTACTCAAACAACTCCCAACCCCTAAAGGTCATTCAGTTGACAAATACTGAATGTGCATCGCCTGCTTGCTCCAGGCATTTGCATATGAAAGTTACCATTCCAGCTCCATCTCAAAATGTCACAAATCTGTTTTCGCCCCGAAATAATAAATTGAATAGTTTATAATCCAGTCCTTGTTTCACCCAATGGGAGAGCCAGGCAGTCCGCACTAAGGGGTACTTTGCACACTACGACATCGCAAACCGATGGTAGCAATGCCGAGCGTGATAGTACCCGCCCCCATCGCAGCAGCGATATCTTGTGATTGCTGCCGTAGTGAACATTATCGCTATGGCAGCTTCACATGCACTCACCTGCCCTGCGACGTCGCTCTGGCCGGCGAACCGCCTCCTTCCTAAGGGGGCGGGTTGTGTGGCGTCACAGCGACATCACATGGCAGGCGGCCAATAGAAGCAGGGGGGCGGAGATGAGCGGGACGCCCACCTACTTCCTTCCTCATTGCAGCCGGGACGTAGGTAAGGAGATGTTCCTCGCTCCTGCGGCTTCACACACAGCGATGTGTGCTGCCGCAGGAACGAGGAACAACATCGTAACATCGGTCCTCCGAAATTATGGAAATGACCGACGCTACACCGATCATACGATTTCAATGCTTTTGCGCTCGTTAATCGTAGTAAAAACGATTTACACACTACGATGTTGACAGCGACGCCGGATGTGCGTCACTTTCGATTTGACTCCACCGACATTGCAGCTGCGATGTCGTAGTGTGCAAAGTACCCCTAAATTATTAGGATCCCATCAGAATCAGCAGGACCCACCACTAAAGATCTGTTGTGTATGGCTGAATCTATACAGCTGTGATAGTTATGGGGGCACAGCGGCATTTCCCACTTCACTTGTTCTTTCCCAGTTTATGAATTCTGCTTCTCTTTCCTATCCAAGCAAGGATGAAGCCATCATCTAAGAGAATCACATCAGCAGATGGATTAAGGTTGTAACGTTGTTATCTGGTCACTTGACCTAAAGGCGTTCTGGGTGATAGCAGCTGTGTAGTTCAGACTTCTGGGGATATTAATTGAAGCGCTATTTAGAAGAGAGAGATCTCAGAAATTGTTTCTTATAGAGAAGCCATTAATCATTGTGACCTTTTCACCTATGTTGCAGATAGTCTATTATAATACAGGTCTTATCCATTTTTTTCTGTGTACCTAAAAACTAACAGGCTGTTAGTTGCTAACAGAGGCAAATACCTGCCTGTTGTACCCGACGCTGGTACAATGCCGGCGATTAATTTCCTTTGTATCAACAGAACAGCTCTTCTTCATCTTCTTCTTTCAGGCCACTCTGTTGGAGGTGTGCGACTGCAGGTATTATAGTGATTGACAGCTGTCTCTCCGCAGTTAGGCAGCAGGGAGCTGGCCATCAATCAATATGATGTCAGCAGTCACGCCCCATCAACACAGTGGAAAACAAGCCGCCACTCTGTCAACGTGTCGTCAGCGAAAGCTGAATCGCTGTCAGGAGTGGTCTGTAACTTTTCTGCTCTGGCAAAGATCAGCACCCAACAGAACAGGCAAGTAATTAACAATTACCTGCCTGTTAGTACTTGGGCATATTGCAAAAAATGAGAAAAAAGTCCTAAATAACCCCAAATTGCCTAATTTGTAAAAACAGCTGACTAGAGATGGGCAGACCCGGACTGTAAAGTCCGGATCCACGTGGTGTCAAAGGTTCCCGGGTGCTGGACCTGGGCCCAGGATTCTGGCTGTTAAAAAAAAAAAAAAAAAAAAAAGGAAAAATAGAGAAAATAAGAATGAAGCAAGAGCATCATAGTTACCGAGGCTCCAACGCAGCTGTACACTGCTCCCGCGCAGCTGTACACTGCTCCTGCAGCCTCCGCTCATCATTACTTGTCCATATGCACTCAGCACTGCTTTTCCCGCCCACCGGCCGGCCTGGCCTCTGTGATTGGTTACGCTCAGACGTGCCCTCAACCTGTGTGACCGCGTCTGACTGCAATCAGTCATGGTTCATTGCGGCTCATTCATTCTCTCCATGGAGCGCACAGTAAGCGGTCATGCTCTATGGCCGCTTGCTGTGACAAAGATGTAGCAGAGCTGGAATCGCCGTGCGACCTCGTGTGGATTACATTGGATCTGCAGGGTGTTTAGGGGGTTAATAAAGTGGTGAAAGAGTTTGGTTTTTTATTTTATTCCAAATAAAGGATTTTTTGGTTTGTGTTTATTTACTTTTACTTACAGATTTGTGATGATGGGGTGTCTCATAGACGCCTGCCATCACTAACCTAGGGCTTAGTGACAGCTGTGGGCTGTTATTAAGCCCTTATTACCCCGATTGCCACCGCACCAGGGTAATCGTGAAGGTCCGGGTAAAGTACCGGGCTTGTCACATCTAATGGATGCAACAATTCCGGGTTGCTATTTTTAGGCTGGGGGCGGCCAATAACCGTGGCCCTCCCCAGTCTGAGAATACCAACCCCCAGCTGTCGGGTTTTATATTGGCTGGTCACCAAAATTGGGGAGAACGGCATGCTATTTTTTTAATTATTTATTTAAATAATTAAAAAAATAAAAAATAAAGCTGCATGCGGTTTCTTTTATTTTGATACACAGCCAAGATGTCCACAGGGCCGGGGTTGCCGCCTGTGGCCGTGGCTTTATCTGTGCTGGTATCATAATATGGGGGGACCATACACCATTTTTTTAATTTATTTTTTCTGTACGGATATAGTCACACTGACGTTTGACTCGCACGAGTGCACTCGACCCATGTAAGACAATGCTGGAGCTCATATCTGCAAGTTTTTCCTCAACCCTAATCAGAGTGAGGAAAAAATTGCAGCGATTGTGGCAGGTGTTACTCTTACGTGTGACTCGTGCGAGTATTAAGTCGCATCACCCAGCATGCCACTCTCTGGACATGAGTGTGCAGCTGCATAGAAATACATGCAGATGCATGATCTTGTCCAGAGAGCAGCAGGCCATGTCAGGTGATGCGACTCAATAGTCCCGCGAGTTACGTGCAAATGTAACAACAGCCTGCCTGCAAGGCTCCTATCACTCGCACCCATACAGGTCTATGGGTGCGAGAGAATCATCGGACTGCACTTGGATGTTATCCAAGTGCAGAGCGATATACCCACAGGCTGATAATAGACTAGATGGTGGGGAATAAATCCTCCCCCTCCTCCACAGCTGTGTCCCGATCGCACACTCGGACCAAGCTCGCAGCAGAGCCTGAGCCGAGGGTCATTAGCATATCGCAGCCAATGCTCTCGCATCGGATGCCATACGACAGTGTGACACCGGCCTACGATATAGAAGAGCCTGTGAATGGAAGCAGTCAGCTGACACACTGCACCTCAGTGTGGGGGCATGGCTGACTGCAACCAATCACAGGCACCGGTGGGCGGGGAAAGCAGTGTATAGTCAAAGAAGGCGGCATCGGAAGTGAACGATCAACCTGGAAGCAGCTTGTCACCATGATATAGCATGGGTGAGTACAGCCTTACCATTTTAGATCCGATAACCTCTTTATTTTAGCATTTTAATTTGTTAGAAAATCTGTAACAGAAGGATACCTTTCCAACAATCATGGCATATCATTCCACTGCATACATATGAAAATTCAATTTCATGAGCTAGACACTATTATTAATTTCTTTATATTTTGGTCTGGGAATACAGATTGTGCGCCTTTCTGTGAATAGAGTCTATACATATAATGATGTAGAATTTAGAATTATATAGGTGCTATAGAAGTACCAGGCAATCAGTATCAAGCAACATGTAACAGCCGATAGTAGTGGTCAGGGGCATAGCGGTCACATCCGAGTCATGGACACTACAATCGTAAATGGCACAAGGGAGGTGAAGACTGGGTCCCAGAAGCTAGAGTTATGCCTGTGCTTATAGCGCCAATATATTAAAATATGATCTACTGTTAATATCCTCTTAAACATGTTGACTTTCCCCTTATAGTACTCTTTTTACACCTTCTTGGACACCAAAAGTTCTTCTTATACATAATTTTCACAGGATTTAGAGAAATCCCAACATTTCACTCCATGACTACCCATTGGGTGTTTGTGTCAGTCTCTTTCCTTCTTTTTTCTTCCAGTCTCTTTCCCTCCCCCTCTTCCTGTAACACAAATCTGGATCATTTGCAACCTCACTTCAGACACAGTTTTCCTCGTCATCCATGCACACATCAGGAAGAAGCTCCACAATCCCCAATCTCCAGCCCTTCTGCTTCAGTTTATAGAATTTACTACATTTCCTAACACTTCATTCTCACATTTACTTACTCCTTTGGTCTCAATATCACATACTACATCTTAATAATGCTTTTTGCGTCTTCCAAACATCACGTGTAGTGGTACTTGCTCTTTACGTTTTCACATCTGTCCAATTAATCTTACACCATCTACTAACTCAACCCCAAAGCTTAATCTTTACTGGAAATTAAAACTAAACCTCCCCAAGTAACTTCTATATATTTTCTTCTCTCCATAACTCACTTTCTTTACTTTTGTTTTGGCCCCTGCCTGGGGATGAGTGGCCAGGAAGATGCCGACAGCACCAGGGGCTTTTCTCTGGACAAAGAATTTCTAAACTCACCGAAAGGACGGATTTTACTGGCAGAGCTGGTAAGCAATGGTACATGAATATTGCGTATATAGCTAGTATCTATCTATCTATCTATCTATCCATCTATTTATCTATTTATCTATCCATCTATCTATCCATCTATTATCTATCCCTCTATCTATCCACCTATCTATCTATCTATCTATCCCTCTATCCATCTATTATCTATCTATCTATCTATCCCTCTATTATCTATCTATCTATCTATCTATCCATCTATCTATCTATCCCTCTATCCATCTATCTATCTATCTAACATTACAAATATAAATGGTGCTTAAACATTGTGTTATAGTGTCTATTTATTTTTCTTCAGTATTTTATCTATACATTTATCATATCGCTATCAGTTTATTCAGTCATCCATTCAATATTTAGTTTTATTACTTCCCACGTCAACAGTGAAAAAACCCTTTAACGTTTAAAGGGATTGTGTCATGAGAAATTAACATATTGTTTAAATCAATTTTGTGTTAAATGTGTTTACTAAACAAGTTTAGCAACAATCTGTATTAAAAAATAAAAATGAGAAACATTGCCATTTTCACACTCACCACTAGCGCTTTTTAGACTCTAAGAGATCTATTCCTCAAAGCTTTTACGTGTAGGGACGGGTGTAGGTGTGGCACCCCAGGGTTCGGTTGCCACAGATATACCTGTACCTGGGGCAGGGAAGGATCTTCACATCAGGTAATCCCACAAACAACACCTTCCACTCCAAACCTGGAGGGGGTGGCCTACAAGCCGAGCTCGGCTGAGGTCCCCTTTAAATCCATGTCTGGAGGCGGAGTCAGAGAGTGACAGTTGAGAGTTGAGCTCAGAGAGGACTGTGAGCACATCAAGGTGAGAGGGCTGTGCTAAGCCCGTACGAGTAGCTGTGAGACAGACTGAAGGATCCAGGAGTGAGGCAAAAGAGGAGTGACCGGGGAGGTGGAGCCAGATCGGTTCATCCCTGAGGATCTCCTGGCCGCAGCAGCACCTGAAAGCAAAGCCGCTTCACAGAGCTTAGGGACCACAATAAGTACAGAAGTGCCCCCTTAGGGTACTTTCACACATCCGGATTTTTGCTCTGCGGCACAATACGGCGTTCTGCAGAAAAACCGCAACCGGCTTTTGTAACGCCGATTGCGGTTTTTTTTGCATTGACTTACATTAGTGCCGCATTGTGCCGTAGGGGCTTGCGTTCGGTCCGGTTTTTGCCGCATGCGGCAGATTTAGCCGATGCGGCGGCCGGATCGAACGTACCCTGCAACGTTTTTTGCTCCGGCAAAAAACACCGCATCGCGCCGCATCCGGCCGCTGTGGCGCATTTTCAATGCATCCCTATGGAGGCCGGATGCGGCGCGATGCGGAAAAAACCGCATCCGGTCGCCGCATGCGGTATTTTCCACTGCGCATGCTCAGTAGCATGCCGCAACCGGAAAAAACCGGACCGGCCGCATGTAAAAACTTATGCAAAGGATGCGGTGTTTTCACCGCATCCGTTGCATAGTTTTCACAGCCGGATTGAGCCGCAGGGCTCAAACCGGATGTGTGAAAGTAGCCTTAGAGAAGCTACCGCCACCTGCAATACAGGTGAAGACAGAAAGAGAGGGTCAAGGTATAGCTCCATGCAGCCTAGGACCAAGGAGAGACACAGCACAGCAGGGAGGCCTCACACTAACCTGGTGTAGAGATCCTGAACTGTTCCCAGATCACCAAAAATTGTCACATCAGAGACTGTACCCTGAATAATACCTGCAAGTAAAACCTGGTCAAAGTTAATGAATTGGTGTGACATACTTTATTTCTTTCATCTGAGGAGCCATAGGCTGCTGCACTAAAGTGACAGTTGAAAAGGCTGTGAAGACAAACTGCCAAATCTGTGAAAGACTACTAAAACTGCCCTGGGGACCCCGCTTCACCTACGGGAAGTGCAAACAACTGGCTGCCTAACCATCACCCCGGAGGTCTTACCTCCAGCCCCAGTAACCATACTGGACATAATCTCATTACCCAACGCCTGGAAACCGAGTACCCCACGGCCCTGGGGCAGATCAGCGGGTTTTGTGGCAGGGCGCACACAGAGGTGTATGCCATTACTCCAACACTCCTGATTCATTGATTCATAAGGAGGGTGACACCTCTTGATGAATCGGGAACGTCCGAATCCAGCACATTTCCTCATCAATGGTGTTAACAGTGCCAGGCTTGATGAATCAGGCCCTAACTTTCTGTTGTTTTAGGAAACAACACATGTACATGACCACACTGAACAGTCTCAGTCACTGTCTTTTCCATTGAAGCATCTAATGATCATGTGCATTTGTCATTGTCAAGGGAGAGTGAGTAGGGTCAGCTGTGACATCACTTATCATGAATGGTGGATCCTGTATTATCAGCTGTGCATAGAGCTGTTATCTGTCATTGTAATCCCGCCTCTGATGGAGTTTGGATTCTGAGTTTTAAAACCCCCAGTGGCCAGTGTAAAAATTGCTAACTTCTAATTAAAATTTTAAATACATATAATTACAAAACCTTATTTAAATAATGGGTCATTTTCTAATAACACATTCCCAATAAATTCTTCAAGGTTCGAAATGTTATGGTAAATAGTGAATGACCTGTAATTATACCACATGTAACAACCTGTAATTTAGAATATTGATACACTGAAGTTTGCTTGGAAATATATCCTGTTGTCAAATCATACATTTACAAGCTAATGCTGAGGGGGAAATCAAATGTGGATGTTTGTAGTAAAGGAAAATTGTTCTCACTTTTCTTTGTCTACTGTGTTCGAGTCCCATAGAAGTCGATGTTTAGTAATATGTCAAGGAAATTATTATTATTATTATTATTATTTATTATTATAGCGCCATTTATTCCATGGCGCTTTACAAGTGAAAGAGGGTATACGTACAACAATCATTAACAGTACAAGACAGACTGGTATAGGAGGAGAGAGGACCCTGCCCGCGAGGGCTCAGTCTACAGGGAATCGGTGATGGTACAATAGGTGAGGACAGAGCTGGTTGCGCAGTGGTCTACTGGGCTGAGGGCTATTGTAGGTTGTAGGCTTGTTGGAAGAGGTGGGTCTTGAGGTTCCTCTTGAAGCTTTCCACGGTAGTGGAATCTGTCAGTGAGATCAATTCCCAAAGTGCACATATTGGCATGCAGGTCTTTGACATGTTATTCCATAGCCACCTTTATATTTTATATCTGTTGCTGCATTCCAAAGAAATGTGTGTTTTAATTCATATGTAGTGATGAGCGCGCACTACCATCCTCAGGGGCTCAGTACTCGTAACAAGCAGTTGGATGCTCGGATGAGTGCAACTCGAGTACCCAAGTATGATGAAAGTCAAATCATCGCTCTTTTGCCCCATTGAAAACTAAACAATAAAAAATCCACATATTTGGTATCGCTGCTTTGAGAAATGTCCATTCTTTCAAAATATAAAATTAATCAATCCAGTTGGTAAACAGCGCAACGGGAAAACAAATCGAGACACCAGCTTTAAAACATTTTTCACAACATCGCAATATAATACTATCAGAACATAGCAAGTATCTAGAAAAGGTATCAGTAAAAACATCAGCCCAAGGCCCCAAAAAATAAGCCATCACTTAGCCTCAGTTCCCAAAAAAATTAAAACTTCACGGTTCTCTGAAAATAGCGTTCAGAGTTAAGGCCCAGTCACACACAACGACTTACCAGCGATCCCGAAAACGAGGCGACCTGATAGGGATTGCAGGTAAGTCGCTGGGAGGTCGCAGGTGAGATGTCACACAGTCAGATCTTACCAGCGATGCAGGAACAATACAGGTCGCAGTAGCGACCTGTATAACGATCTCAGCAGTCACTGTGACCCTGTCACACAGTGTCAAACACAGCGATGTGTCCTGCCCAGCAGGACATCGACTTTGAAGAAAATGGCCTGGACCATTCTGCAACGACTAGCGATCTCACAGCAGGGGCTTGATCGCTGGTAAGTGTCACACATAACGAGATTGCTAACGGGATCGCTACTGCGTCACCAAAACGGTGACTCAGCTGCGATCTCGCTAGCGATCTCGTTATGTGACAGTACCTTTAGAGTTAGAGTTCAGCCTGTTTGTTATCTACGTACTAGTACTGACCTTTAGAATCATACTGCCAGGTCAGTTTTACCATATAGTGAACATGGTAAATTTAAAAAAAAAGTTGTGAATTTGCACTTTTTTTTACAAATTCACCACAGTTGAATTTTTTTTTCCTGTTTTCCAGTACACTATATATTGAAAAAAGAATGGCTTCATTCAAACTTACAACTCGTTCTGCAAAAAACAAGTCATCAATATGGCTACATTGGTGGAAAAATTAAAAAAGGTATAGCTCTCGGAAGGTCAGGAAAAAAAACTGAAAACCCCCCCCCCCCCGAAAATGGGGATCTCATGACAAGGTTAAAGGTAATTCGTCAGTAGATTTTTGTTATGTATTTGTAGCGCCCCTGAGAACCTCAGGGCGCTACAAGGAACTGCATCCTCTAGGGGATGCAGAACCTACCCCCTGGGACCTGGAGTACCAGTGCCGATTTCACCAACACACATCTAAAATCCTAGTTCTCCTCTCTACCCTGGGCATAAAGGGTTAACCATGTAAGGGGATGGTCGCCATGGGAACGAGTCCCTTGGTATAGCCAGCCTGGTGGGAGGGGTCAGTCAGTCAGAGAGCAGTCGAGTAGAGGGGAGCACACAGGAGAGGTGTGCGGACGTGCCTGAGCTGGGTCCGTGTAACGGTGACCCCGGGGCACAGGAGAGAGGTCGCCAGAACGGGTACCGAGATACCGCTGGGACCAGAGCACACACGGGGCACAGGGCCCTAGGTCAAATGGTTTGGCAAATATCTGCATGGTGAGGACACCTTCACGGACTTCATCGAACCAAATAATCCGGGGGCATCAGCAGTAAACTAGGATTGGGGTTCGGACACTTACCTCCCCGCAGGATCCGCAGTGCTCGCCGTACGGAGAAGGAGACTGTACCCCAAAAGGGAAAGTTGGGGTTCCCAAACGCTCCACGCTATGGGGACTCAATCTACAGAGAGTGCCGGGGACAGAGCAACCTGGGTCACTACATTGGCACTGATACTCCTGGGACCTGAACCAGCAGGCCGAGGGTCCATGTGAGTAGAGACTGTTAAAGTTAACCTGGTGTGGTCTCCATCATTATACACTATACATCTCCCAGGCACAGCCCTACCTGCGGAGGGCCTACCACCATAGCTGCCACTACCACCATCCCCGGGAGTACCCACGTTGAGCAGCGGCAGTTCTCCATTCTTAACCGCAACCCGCAGGTGGCGTCACGAACATTAACTCTATTATCCCCTGTAAATACTCCCCTTTTATTAAGTGTCCCCAGGGCACGGGACCGGGCAACGGCCACCAGAGTGCCAGAGTGACATTCCCATTTGTTACTGCCCGGGACCGAGTACCCCCTTCCCTGGGCGACACATAATCTGAGAGCAATATAATGTAGGGGCAGAGACACTGATTCCAGCAATGTGTCACCTGGTGAGCAGTTTCAATACAATCAGTGTGTTATCAGCAAGAGATTATTACTGCAGGACTAGGTATCATGTTCTAAGCAGTCCAAATAATCTGTGTAAGGCCCCTTTCACACGTCAGTGATTCTGGGACGTTTGTGCTTTTTTTAAAACGTACCAGAATCACTGACATACGCAGACCCATTATAATGAATGGGTCTGCTCACACGTCAGTGATTTTACACTGCACGTGTCTCCGTGCGGCGTACCCGCGTGTGCTTGATTGCCGCACGGAGACATGTCCATTTTTTTCTGGCATCACTGATGTTCCACGGACCACGCAGTGGTGTGATCCGTGAAACACGTGCCAGAAAAAAATGTGCTTTTAAAATAAAAAAACATTTTAACTCACCCGGCGTCCAGCGATGTCCTCTGCAGCCCGTGCAGCCTGCTGCTTCTGAGCCGGCTCATTACTGTCGCGCATACTCATTATGCGCGACACAGCCGACTCGGAAGCAGCTGCTGCGGGGGTCACCGCCGGCCGGATGCTGCACCGCGGGAGCGATCAGCACCATGGACAGCGGGAGCGCGCACAGGTGAGTTGTTTTCTAAGTGCAATCACGGGCCACGGAGAACGGAGCCCGGATTGCACTTAGACAACCCACGTGTGCCGTGAATCACGGCACACGCAGGGACATGTGCGTGTTTTACACGCCAGTGAAAAACGTCACTGTTTTTCACTGACGTGTGAAACAGGCCTTACACAGACCATTGATTCACAGCTTGCTGGGTGTGGGCGGGGTTACAAACAGCTCAGCATTCTGAGCACTGCTACATCTACAGCAGTGACAACAGGGATTCTAGCAAAACTGCACCAAGCAGTCCAGTAAGTGACACACAGCTGGAATCAGGCTCTCTGTCCCATACATCATGCAGCTCTTATATTACATAGCAAAAACTGCTGACAGATTCCCCTTAAGTGCTCTCTCACACCCAGAGCACTTATTATCTCATTTACATATGAATTAAAACTCATATTTCTTTGGAATGCAGCAACAGATATAAGTTATAAAAGTGTCAATGGATTTATGTTTTAAAGATCTGCATGCCTATATGCAGTGTGGGATTCCCATACATTATATTGCTAATTACCAAAGATAATTTTGTATTGAATAATCAGGCAGGGAAAATAAGAGCGGACATAACCCATTGTTTATCAGTTCAATTACCTCTGTGTTATGGCATATGATCCTCATTTCCTTCCATGTTTCTCTCCACAGGTCCTTTGCTTTGTGATATTGATATGTTTTGCGGCCTCCATATCGTCCTATTTGGCAGCCGCTCTGATTGAGCTTATTATCACTCTCATCTTCCTCGTCCTTTTCTCAAGTCACTACCATCTGCGTTTTGCTGCTCTCAACTGGCCCTGTATGGTGTGTAAAACATTAGAAAAGGCATTTGGTTTGGATTCTTCTACCAAACCCCAGAGTGGAAATGCGATTACAGAATTTAGCAGCAATTGCAAAGTTTGTTCTGTTTATTCTGCTTAATTTGCTGTAGCATTTAAGCCGGACAGATAAAGTACTGGTGACTTGAAAGTGTGGGTAGTAATTTGGATTTCATTAGCAATCTCAGCAGTTAATGATTAAGTTGTTGCCTCCATGTGTGATAAATACTATTGGAACCAGACCTGATATCCTTCCAGCTAATTACTTTTGTCCCATTTAATACTGATATAATGCACCCTGTAAACTAGATTAATAAACGCGTTGTTGGTGCGCGGTCTTAATTACTAATACTGCATTCTAGAAAAAAAACAAAGAGAAAAATTGCATGAAAAATACCCTGACTATAAATGAATAAATTGCAAGTTCTTAATAAACAGGGTACTTAGTATATACATTTTTGCAAAAAGGTAAGAAGCCGTCCCACCTCGTCACGGTGTACCCATCTGAGACAGTCCCTAACCTACTGAAGTTAAAAACATTATCAATACCTGACTTGTGTCATGTCAAAACTCCAATATGAATGGTGGCAAGTGGTCAGCTGTGTCCCAGATTAAATACACAGCAAAGTGAGACGCAATTAGCTGTTCAGTCTCAGTATCAGGAGGGCTGCGCCCCCAACTTGCAGTAAAGCAAGATAACATACAAAAAACACCAAAAACCTGAGCTGCAATTTATTTATTTATAGTCAGGGTATTTTTCATGCAATTTTTCTCTTTGCTTTTTTTCTAGTCTTAAGGCTGCAATTCACATGCTTAATGTTGCATGTTTACTGAACATTGTTTCAGCTCAGGTTTTTGGTGTTTTTTGTATGTTATCTTGCTTTACTGCAAGTTGGGGGCGCAGCCCTCCTAATACTGAGACTGAACAGCTAATTGCGTCTCACTTTGCTGTGTATTTAATCTGGGACACAGCTGACCACTTGCCACCATTCATATTGGAGTTGTGACATGACACAAGTCAGGTACAGAATATGTTTTTAACTTCAGTAGGTTAGGGACTGTCTCAGATGGGTAGACCGTGACGAGATGAGACAGCTTTTTACCTTTTTGCAAAAATGTATACACTAAGTACCCTGTTATTAAGCACTTGCAATTTATTTATTTATATTCAGGGTATTTTTCATACAATTTTTCTCCTTGGTTTTTTCTAGTCTTAAGGCTGCAATTCACATGCTTAATGTTGCATGTTTACTGAACATTGTTTCAGCTCAGGTTTTTGGTGTTTTTTTTTAATACTGCATTCTGTTGCATTTAGGATTTCCTGCGCTGTGTCTCCGCCGCAGTCATTTTTGTGGTAGTGTCAATTGTGGCTGCTACACGGAGTTCAGGAGAGGCAGGAGCAATTGCGGCAGCTGTAAGTATATTTACACACCTCACTTACTTTACGTAGTGACACAATCTTTAGGATAGATCTTAACTTACATGAAACACTGGTTTTATTACTTAAAGGTAGAGATGGCTTTAAAAACAGAGTATCTAAACTTTTGGATATTTATGTAGATGTTGTAGGCCTGTAAATTCTTTACAGATTGGTTGGGGTCTGGATCCTGAGACACCCCCCACAACCTTTAAAAAGATTTCTTAGAAGTGGGCAGCACAGGAGGCAGGTGAGCATAGCTCCCACTTGAAGAAATATAAAGGAACCCAAGTACAATGTGGCTTCTTTCAGCCCTGCTGGAAGAAATCAAATCTCCGAATGTTTGGAAACGATAGCAAAGGTGGTTGAGTCTACGCGTTTCAAAGTGGTCCTCACATCTTTCTCAGGAAAGCCACATTGTGTGCACATGTTCAGACTCAGGAACTGTCCGCTTTAGCCTCTTGAGCTGTGCACCTCTAATGGGTTGTTTACATGATCAATGGGGGCCTCAGGACCTGGACCCCTAAGAACATATATATATATATATATATATATATATATATATATATATATATATATACACACAGTACAGACTAAAAGTTTGGGCACACCTTCTCATTCAAAGAGTTTTCTTTATTTTCATGACTCTGAAAATTGTAGATTCACATTGAATGCAACAAAACAATTAATTAACACATGTGAAATGAAATACTTAACAAAAAAGTGTGAAACAACCGAAAATATATCTTATGCGGTGTGGAAGTAGAAAAAATATAGCACTCACCAGTTAGTTTAGCTGTGCAGGATCCTGTTTATTAAACAGTGGAGATTACATGTGCGGAGAGGGCTAGTGGGGAGAGGGAGTGAACGCCGCGGCAGACGACGGCCGTTTCGCACCTGTCCGGTGCTTCACCAGCTGAAGCACCGGACAGGTGCGAAACGGCCGTCGTCTGCCACGGCGTTCACTCCCTCTCCCTACCAGCCCTCTCCGCACATCTAATCTCCACTGTTTAATAAACAGGATCCTGCACAGCTAAACTAACTGGTGAGTGCTATATTTTTTCTACTTCCACACCGCATGATTTGCTATCTATGGATATAAGCACCCCAGTGTTTGCCTCCAGCCTCTGAATATGAGACTTTTTCCTACATTGGATAGAATGGCTTGCTATATGCTAAGTAGTGCCCTGGAATCTCTCCTCCATTTCTGAGAAAATATATCTTATATTCTGGGTTCTTCAAAGTAGCCACCTTTTGCTTCGATTACTGCTTTGCACACTCTTGACATTCTCTTGATGAGCTTCAAGAGGTAGTCACCAGAAATGGTCTTCCAACAGTCTTGAAGGAGTTCCCAGAGATGCTTAGCACTTGTTGGCCCTTTTGCCTTCACTCTGCGGTCCAGCTCACCTCAAACCATCCCGATTGGGTTCAGGTCTGGTGACTGTGGAGGCCAGGTCATCTGGTATAGCACCCCATCACACTCCTTCTTAGTCAAATAGCCCTTACACAGCCTGGAGGTGTGTTTGGGGTCATTGTCCTGTTGAAAAATAAATGATGGTCCAACTAAACGCAAACCGGATGGAATAGCATGTCGCTGCAAGATGCTGTGGTAGCCATGCTGGTTCAGTATGCCTTCAATTTTGAATAAATCCCCAACAGTGTCACCAGCAAAGCACCCCCCCACCATCACACCTCCTCCTCCATGCTTCACGGTGGGAACCAGGCATGTAGAGTCCATCCGTTCACCTTTTCTGCGTTGCACAAAGACACGGTGGTTGGAACCAAAGATCTCAAATTTGGACTCATCAGACCAAAGCACAGATTTCCATTGGTCTAATGTCCATTCCTTGTGTTCTTTCACCCAAACAAGTCTCTTCTGCTTGTTGCCTGTCCTTAGCAGTGGTTTCCTAGCAGCTATTTTACCATGAAGGCCTGCTGCACAAAGTCTCCTCTTAACAGTTGTTCTAGAGATGTGTCTGCTGCTAGAACTCTGTGTGGCAATGACCTGGTCTGTAATCTGAGCTGCTGTTAAACTGCGATTTCTGAGGCTGGTGACTCGGATAAACTTATCCTCTGCAGCAATAGTGACTCTTGGTCTTCCGTTCCTGGGGCGGTCCTCATGTGAGTTTCTTCGTAGCATTTGATGGTTTTAGCCACTGCACTTGGGGACACTTTCAAAGTTTTCCCAATTTTTCAGACTGACTGACCTTTATTTCTTAAAGTAATGATGGCCACTTGTTTTTCTTTACTAAGCTGCTTTTTTCTTGCCATAATAGAAATTCTAACAGTCTATTTTGTAGGACTATCAGCTGTGTATCCACCAGACATCTGCACAACACAACTGATGGTCACAACCCCATTTATAAGGCAAGAAATTCCACTTATTAAACCTGACAGGGCACACCTGTGAAGTGAAAACCATTTCCGGCGACTTCCTCTTGAAGCTCATCAAGAGAATGCCAAGAGTGTGCAAAGCAGTAATCAAAGCAAAAGGTGGCTACTTTGAAGAACCTAGAATATAAAACATATTTTCAGTTGTTTCACAATTTTTTGTTAAGTATTTCATTCCACTTGTGTTAATTCATAGTTTTGATGCCTTCAATGTGAATCTATAATTTTCAGAGTCATGAAAATAAAGAAAACTCTTTGAATGAGGTGTGTCCAAACTTTTGGTCTGTACTGTATATAAATTTGAGTTTCTCTTGAAAGGAAACCTATCATGTTGTACATGCAGTTGGTATGGTAAAGAGCAGGAGAAGTGAACAGGATGATGTATTGGTTTGTGTAAAAAGATTCCATATAATTTGAATTGTATTCTGATTTTTGTATGGCTATGAGTCCAGTGGGCGGTCCTGTTCAGTGATTGACAGCTATTGCTGCATGCACAGTCATACAGGGATTGTCCACCAGACTCATATGCATACAAACAGCAGGGATATTAATGATTAAAATACATTTCAAATGAATACAAGTTTTACCAAACTTTTACCGCAATAATGTATATAAATATAATCATTTCTTCCTGCTCTATGACATGCAGATCAGATAACATTTTTAAGATGACAGGGTTCCTTAAAGGCCTCATTCACATGTTCGTGTTTCACATAAGTGTTGTATCACAGAAACTCTATAGACATGTTCACATGTCTGTATTTGTGTTTTGTCGACTGTCCATAAAAAAAGAAAACAGAAACATATCTTATTTTAATCTGATTTGGAGGTTAAAGTTACCCAGTCAAGTCAATGGGTCCTAGTGCTGTCCTTTTATTACTGTCTAGAGGAGGGGTGTCAAACTCATTTTCACAGAGGGCCATATCAGCATTATGGCTGCATTCAAAGGGCCGATTATTATTGTAAGGGCCCAAGCAGATCTCCATCTCCCCCTTAGCATTGCACACCCACAAACTCCCACCACAGGCATCTACCAGCACTATAGACCCCCAAATCTCACCACAGGCACCCACCCACAACATCACACACACCCAAAACATCCACTACAGGCACCCCCCAGCATCGCACCCCCTAAACTCCCTCCAACTGCCAGCGTTGTATTTCCCCAAAACTCACCACAGGGCCCCCCACATTATAGACCCCACAAATCCCACCAAAGGCAACCCCCTGTATTATAGCTCCCCGAATCCCCCACAGATATTATAGACTCCCCTAAACCCCACGACAGGCATACCCACAGCAGTATAGACCCTCCAAATCCCACCACCCTTTGCTTTTTTTTCACCTTTGGCTTTTGTGAACGAGAGCTAAAAATGGGGCATGCGTGTTACTTCTCTCCTAAGTACCAATCACTTTGTCCGAGCCAAAAGTGGCGCCGATAACATGTGACGGAAATGACGTCATACCAACCAAACGTCATATACCTACCTTCTAACATCTACCGTGTGTAACATGTATGGCAGCCTCTTTAGCACATACAAACGTGCTGGCAATTTTTTAAAAAGTCATGTCACTATGGACAGCAGAGAAAAGCACCCGGATTTTACTGGCAACTCAGCTTGCGGGCCACATAAATGTGGAGACCTGGTTTGGCCAGTGGGCCCTCAGTTTGACACCCCTGGTCTAGGGAATTGTAGAAACCCTGCCAAACCAGTCCTGAATAAACCTTCTGCCAGACTAATCAAGGCTAACTTGCACTATACACCGTAACTTCTTTGTGCACACATACGTGTCCTTTGTATGGGACAACAGGAATACTATTTGAATGGAGTAATGCATATATATATATATATATATATATATATATATATATATATACATATATATATATATATATATATATATATATATATATAATTGGATAGTCATGAAATCTTATAAAGCTTTTTATCATTTTTCTACCCTAAAAGTATGCAGTCATAAGGAGGTTTCCATTCCTGATTATGTGGCCACATTTCCTCATAGGGTGATGAGAGTGTGTTTCACTCCTCAGTTATTTTAGTATTTATCCTTTGCTTTCATTTGACCCCCTGTCAAAAATATGAGATTAGT
The DNA here is from genome assembly GCF_048569485.1 of Anomaloglossus baeobatrachus. NCBI lineage: Eukaryota > Metazoa > Chordata > Amphibia > Anura > Aromobatidae > Anomaloglossus > Anomaloglossus baeobatrachus. The sequence goes on from NC_134353.1 coordinate 632,581,754, forward strand.
ATTCTTAGGTATGTAAGCATGCAACCTATTTACAGTATTTACAGGAAGACTGCAGCTAACGGCAATGTTCGTTCTTAAGGTACTGTCACACATAACGAGATCGCTAGCGAGATCGCAGCTGAGTCACCGTTTTGGTGACGCAGTAGCGATCCCGTTAGCGATCTCGTTATGTGTGACACTTACCAGCGATTAGGCCCCTGCTGTGAGATCGCCGGTCGTTGCTGAATGGTCCAGGTCATTTTCTTCAAAGGCAATGTCCTACTGGGCAGGACACATCGCTGTGTTTGACGCTGTGTGACAGGGTCACAGTGACTGCTGAGATCGTTATACAGGTCGCTACTGCGACCTGTATTGTTCCTGCATCGCTGGTAAGATCTGACTGTGTGACATCTCACCAGCGACCTCCCAGCGACTTACCTGCGATCCCTATCAGGTCGCATCGTTTTCGGGATCGCTGGTAAGTCGTTGTGTGTGACTGGGCCTTTAGGTTCTTGGTAAACTGCTTTTCACTGCTTAAGTATGCGGCCAAGTGGAGCAGCCAAGTCACGCAAAAAAAAAAAAACAGCAGTGGCCAGTAGCTTTTTTGATTTAATATCTTTAAACAATGACTTTATGTGAGAGGGGAACAAATGTTTCATTCTTATAAGCAAATGGCCAATTGAAATGGTGGTGACTCTGCCGCTCCGTCCAGCCTTACCCTCATCACGTGGCCATTAACAATGACACTGTTTTCAATTTGAAATCTGCGACAATCATCACATTTGTGTGATTTTCGCTCGCATTGCAAAATCTGAAAATTGTGTAGGCAATAATTGCACTGAAATACTATAAAATGCTTTTAGTTTTGCCACCTGGTCATTATTATTATTATTATTTATTATTATAGCGCCATGAAAGGGGTATACAGTCAGGGCCAGAAATATTTGGACAGTGACACAAGTTTTGTTATTTTAGCTGTTTACAAAAACATGTTCAGAAATACAATTATATATATATAATATGGGCTGAAAGTGCACACTCCCAGCTGCAATATGAGAGTTTTCACATCCAAATCGGAGAAAGGGTTTAGGAATCATAGCTCTGTAATGCATAGCCTCCTCTTTTTCCAGGGACCAAAAGTAATTGGACAAGGGACTCTAAGGGCTACAATTAACTCTGAAGGTGTCTCCCTCGTTAACCTGTAATCAATGAAGTAGTTAAAAGGTCTGGGGTTGATTACAGGTGTGTGGTTTTGCATTTGGAAGCTGTTGCTGTGACCAGACAACATGCGGTCTAAGGAACTCTCAATTGAGGTGAAGCAGAACATCCTGAGGCTGAAAAAAAAAGAAAAAATCCATCAGAGAGATAGCAGACATGCTTGGAGTAGCAAAATCAACAGTCGGGTACATTCTGAGAGAAAAGGAATTGACTGGTGAGCTTGGGAACTCAAAAAGGCCTGGGCGTCCACGGATGACAACAGTGGTGGATGATCGCCGCATACTTTCTTTGGTGAAGAAGAACCCGTTCACAACATCAACTGAAGTCCAGAACACTCTCAGTGAAGTAGGTGTATCTGTCTCTAAGTCTACAGTAAAGAGAAGACTCCATGAAAGTAAATACAAAGGGTTCACATCTAGATGCAAACCATTCATCAATTCCAAAAATAGACAGGCCAGAGTTAAATTTGCTGAAAAACACCTCATGAAGCCAGCTCAGTTCTGGAAAAGTATTCTATAGACAGATGAGACAAAGATCAACCTGTACCAGAATGATGGGAAGAAAAAAGTTTGGAGAAGAAAGGGAACGGCACATGATCCAAGGCACACCACATCCTCTGTAAAACATGGTGGAGGCAACGTGATGGCATGGGCATGCATGGCTTTCAATGGCACTGGGTCACTTGTGTTTATTGATGACATAACAGCAGACAAAAGTAGCCGGATGAATTCTGAAGTGTACCGGGATATACTTTCAGCCCAGATTCAGCCAAATGCCGCAAAGTTGATCGGACGGCGCTTCATAGTACAGATGGACAATGACCCCAAGCATACAGCCAAAGCTACCCAGGAGTTCATGAGTGCAAAAAAGTGGAACATTCTGCAATGGCCAAGTCAATCACCAGATCTTAACCCAATTGAGCATGCATTTCACTTGCTCAAATCCAGACTTAAGACGGAAAGACCCACAAACAAGCAAGACCTGAAGGCTGCGGCTGTAAAGGCCTGGCAAAGCATTAAGAAGGAGGAAACCGAGCATTTGGTGATGTCCATGGGTTCCAGACTTAAGGCAGTGATTGCCTCCAAAGGATTCGCAACAAAATATTGAAAATAAAAATATTTTGTTTGGGTTTGGTTTATTTGTCCAATTACTTTTGACCTCCTAAAATGTGGAGTGTTTGTAAAGAAATGTGTACAATTCCTACAATTTCTATCAGATATTTTTGTTCAAACCTTCAAATTAAACGTTACAATCTGCACTTGAATTCTGTTGTAGAGATTTCATTTCAAATCCAACGTGGTGGCATGCAGAGCCCAACTCGCGAAAATTGTGTCACTGTCCAAATATTTCTGGACCTAACTGTACATAATAGGGACAAGTACAATAATCATAAACAATACAAGGCACAGACTGGTACAGGAGGAGAGAGGTCCCTGCTCGTGAAGGCTCGCAGTCTACAAGGGATAGGTGAGGATACAGTAGGTTAGGGTATTCATGATGCACGGCACACAACTACTGTGTGAATCAACTGTTATAAACCAGATCATTTTCAGTTACAATGAAAATAATTGTCATCAGTTCAAATCAATTACTTTAGGTAAGGAACAAGTATTATGGTTAGATATGGTGCCCACCATTCAGACTATATGCAAATTTGAGATGATGAGTCTATCTTGTACAGTCATGCACACTGTGGTTCCGCATAGTTAGCTGTCGGAGCTCTGTGTGTCGCACAAATCTGGATAATGTGCTTACAGAATATGCCGATGTGTCGCATTAATGTTCAATAACGTGTTAAACATACTACTGAATTCAGTCATGGATAAAAAAAAATTACTTAAACTTCATTTGACCAAGACAGTCTTGATTGAAGTATGTAACTCCAAGATCTTGCTTTGGTTCTTTTCCAGCTCTTTGGGTTCCTACTGGTCGGAGTGTTCTCTTATGATGCTTATAACATATACAAGACAGAAATAACGGACCAGGCATCTGAGAGAGAAGATGGTGAGCATACTGTGCCAGCTTACAAGAACTGTATATACCCACTATATTCTTGCTGTTTTCCATCTGCAAATATATAGTTAAATACAAAAGTAAACAAAATAGGTCGGCAATACCAATTTGGCTGAACCTTTGCAGTATGTTGCCCTCTTACAAGGTAAAGTATGTCATCACTTTACAATTGGTAGGTGTCTGAACTATGAACGCTTAGTGACCTTGAGCCTGAAGCTGCACCCCCTTCTAAGTATTGACCTATGCAGGAAACTACAGCAATGTCTTTTAAAAGAGGGCCATGCTGTACCCCTCCATACAGTGTTCTATGTTATACGAAACATTGGGCATGTAAAAATGGTAAAGGGGACAAAGAACTAGATTAATATTGTACTTTCTTTATTCTCAAAATCAATAGAGCTCCCAGAGTCCAGACCCCACAGGCATTAAGTTCATGTCATAAGTTATATATATGTATATAAGAGCCCATGCCGCTCTATAAAATGTAAAAAACACTTTTATAACACTCACCTTAGTGGGCGGTTTGGCCCAATGGATGTTCCTTTTCTCGTTCCGGCATCGTCTCCATCTTGTGCCATTGCTGTCCTCCTGCCCAGCCCCGTGTGCATGATGTGTCCTGCGTCATTCACAGAGAGGCCTCCATTGCGCTCCTGCACATGCGCACTTTGGTCTGCCCTGCTGAAGGCAGAGCAAAGTACTGTAATGAGCAGGCACGAGGATAGGTCAAAGACCGCCCACACATGTGCACTACAGTACTTTGATCTACCCTTAGCCAGGCAGATCAAAGTATGCATGCGTAGAATCACAATGGAGACCTCTCTGTGAATGACGCACAACACATCATGCACACGGGGCTGGGCAGGAGGAGGGTGATTGCACAAGATGTAGGAGGCACCGGATCAAGAGCAGCGACACCCATCGGACCGGACCACCACCTAGGTGAGTATAATAAAGGTGTACAGTGGAACCTTGGTTAACGAGAACAATCTGTTGTGGGAGTGTGCTTGTTAACCAAGTTACTCGTTCAGCAAAGCAAGATTTCCCATAGGAAATCATTGCAATGCAGACAATTCGTTCCACAACTTGTTAAATGTTCCATCCTGGTCCCCTATTGTGCCATTCCACACATGCACAAACACACACAAACACGTACATACACACACAAACTCACACAAACACACACAAACACACAAGCACGCACGCACAAGCACATATTATGCTCACCTTACCTTCCGTTCCATCGCCGGTCTCCTGGGACTTGCTGTTCTCCGGTATGGACTGTGTATCGGGTTACCATAACGACGAGGGAGGAACTTACACTGCCAGAGTGCTGACGTCAAAGGCAGGAGCCGCTTGCCTCTGAGTCGCCAGCGCGCTGCCTTTGAGTAGCGGTAACAGAGGAAGTTCCTGCTTCGTCGCTATGGTTGCCGATACACAGCCTGGAGTGGAGCGGCGAACTACAGGACCCAGGAGGCCGGCGATGGAACTGAAGGTACACATATTATGCTCACCTTACCTTCCGTTCCATCGCCGGCCTCCTGGATCTTGTAGTTCGCCGCGAAGGATGTTGCGATGTTCCGTGGGACTACAAGAACCATGAGGCCGGCGGTGGAACGGAAGGTAAGGTGAGCATAATACTGTATGTGTGTGCGTACCTGTTTGTTTGTGTGTGTTTGTGCGTGCTTATGTGTGTTTGTGTGGACTGCAAGAGCGGGTCAGAGCGCGGTGGATGTACGGAACCGGAAGTGTGTGCGGTCAGGATTTTGCTCGTACAGCAAAGCTTTCTCGTAAACCGAGTTACAAATTTACAGAAAGCTTTGCTTGTTAAGCGAAATTCTTGTTAAGTGGGTTACTCGTTAAGCGAGGTTCCACTGTATTTTCTATTATACAGAGCGGCCCGGGCTCTTAAGTACAGCATTTTGGAATGCTATATGTAAAGGATCACTGGTGCTGGTAAGGGAAAAATCCGGTGACAGGTTCCCTTTAAAGATGACACATTTCCGAAAAAAATAATTATTTTCATCTTTTACATTTTTAAATTAGCAAAAAAGGAAAATGGGCCAATGCAAAAGTTTGGGCGCCTTGCATGGTTAGTAAAGAGGGTGATTCATTCACTACTTTACCCACAAAAATTGTTGTAACTTCTAAAAGAGACCATTGACCATACTGAAATTTGGACTGTACATACTTTAGTTCATGAGAAGTGATAGCGCAATGAACTTATCTCTCTGGCGGTCGTCTTTAGTCTTCACTAACTAATAGACTTGCTGTACACCTTTCTGCTTGTCGGTAGTTTATGTGTGGTGCCTCCATTTTTTCATTCCTTCTTAATTTATTAACAGTGTACAGATACAGTTTGGAGGAGTGTGTTTTCTTTGTGAAAACTTATTAGAAAACTGAGTCCTTCAAGAGTTGCCAAAGGGAGTTTCGAAAGACGTGTGGAGGTCGAAATCCACTGTCCATACTGTGTATTCTGTCATTGGTGAATAAGCTACAAAGTACATGAAATTGCTGGATAGGCATGTTGGAGGATGTCCAAAAATACCAATTGAAAGGTCGGGTGTAGAGTAACAAATCATGAATATTACAGGCACTGAGAAAATATACAGTAAGAAATTCAGACTATGACCCTCAGACGGCCTGTGGAATACATTCAACAATATGGAACGGAGCCTACACGGATGCGAATGGTGGACATTTTCAACACCTGCTTTAAAACATCTGTTTTTCATGAACCAAACTACATACCGTACAAACTGAAGTACTACAGATTATCTCTTTTACGCCCTGTGCGCACGCTGTGGTTTTTACTGTGGTTTTGCCGCAGTTTTGCTGCATGTTTTGTTGCAGAAAATATTCATAACCTTTCTGCAGGCCTTCCCCAGCAAAACCTATGGTAAAAAAAAAATGCTGTGGGCACACTGCGTTTTTTTCACCTACAGGGTTTGCTGCATGTTTTCTGCAGCAAAAAGATTTGCATGTCACTTCTTTTCTGCATGTACCTGCGGTTTTTGCCATAGATAATGGTAAAAAATCGCAGGGAACAACCCGCGGCAAAACTGCGGCAAATCGTGGTAAAACCGCAAGTGGTTTTCGGGTTCGGTTTGCTGCGTTTTTTTTTACCGCAGGTGCGGTAATCTTTCAGAGGGTCCGGAATTTTCTTAAGAAAATTCCATTTTCTAGTGCACACAGGGCCTTAGAAGTAAGGCTATGTCTGCACGTTGCTTTTTACCTGCTTTTTTGCTGCTTTTTCAACTGCAGCGTTTAATGCCAAAATGGTTGTGTTCTGCTTTTCAAGCAAAGTCTATGGGAATTTGGGTTTCTAAACCCCACTTTGCTGTTCAAACTGCAGCCTTTTTGTTGCAGAACTTTGGTCAAAAACTCAGCTTTGCAGTGCAAAACCCAAATGGCAAAAACAATTGACATGTCAATTGTTTTTGCCATTTGGGTTTTGCACTGCAAAGTTGAGTTTTTGACCAAAGTTCTGCAACAAAAAGGCAGCATTTTGAACAGCATAATGCGGACAAGAAACCCAAATTCCCATAGACTTTTCTTGAAAAGCAGAACACAACCATTTTGGCATTAAACGCTGCAGCTGAAAAAGCAGCAAAAAAGCAGGTAAAAAGCAACATGCGGACATAGCAGCTATTTATATAGAAGAGCCAGTCCAGCATGTTAAACCACACTTAGACCATGATGAAATGCCGAACCACATTGTCTGATGCTGACATAAAAATACCTTGTTGTACCCATACATGATGGCTTACTTTTAAATGAATAAAAATTATGTTTTACTGACAGTGGATTATCTGACGTAACTCGCTGGACTGGCTCTTCTATTCCTTTTCCTGTAATAGTCAATGGGGACATTCACATGTGTGTGATTTTTTTATGGACCAAGAGGACCATGGTAAATAGTGGAGACATGCAAGATTTTGATCCAAGGGTCAGATTAAAATTGCAATATGAGTCAATAGGTCTGTGAAAAATTAGATATCCAAGTTCGCTGCGATTTTTATGGACTGCCAAAATGGAGAACGTTGAGATACTTTTTTCTTTTTATTTGTCCACGAATGAGAAAAAAATGATGACATTCGGACAACACTCTGATCAGAATAACTAGCCAATTTTTATTGTACCTGGAAAAATCGTATGTGTGAGTGAGCCCTAACAGTTTGAAAACAAAGAGCTGATACTCGGTTCTTGCACAGGAGTCTTCTGTTGTTATTGCCATCATAGATGCCATAAAAGTAAAGATTATTAGTATAATGCATGGATATCTACATCCCGTGGCTTGAGAGCCATATTTAAATGGCTGGCCCGCCTTGTGTGGGCACCAGGTTTAGCAAACAACTATGAAGACAAGGTCTCCAAATGATGATCTTTGTGAGTACCCCTGCACAGAAGAACAGATGAATATATACTGGTGGTGAGGGTGAAATACTGCCAGTTAGAGGGGTGCTCGAAGCTCGGCGCAATAGTGTGGTGAATGTGCTTGATGCATGCATACCAAAAAGGGGTAAAGTGGGACCCCCTGGATGTCAGTATACTTCCTATAAGTGAGGAGGCACAATGTCTCGGTGTGCTTTCTATGGGAAGCTTAGGTTGTTATTATATCAGTGCTGTACGGCTCTTGATGTCACTATAGTGCATGGTGTGGGAATATGGCTCATGATCAAAGTTATAAAGGTCCGCTGGTATATATGATACTATAACAGAGGGCTGGAGGATTTCCTCAGTACACACAACATTGTTGGTTATAAATGACTTAGTGACCAAATGTACAATTGGTGGAGGAAGGTTGAACTAGATGGACCTAGGTCTTTTTTCAACCTAAGTAACTACAGTTAGGTCCAGAAATATTTGGACAGTGACACAATTTTCGCGAGTTGGGCTCTGCATGCCACCACATTGGATTTGAAATGAAACCTCTACAACAGAATTCAAGTGCAGATTGTAACGTTTAATTTGAAGGTTTGAACAAAAATATCTGATAAAAATTGTAGGAATTGTACACATTTCTTTACAAACACTCCACATTTTAGGAGGTCAAAAGTAATTGGACAAATAAACCAAACCCAAACAAAATGTTTTTTATTTTCAATATTTTGTTGCGAATCCTTTGGAGGCAATCACTGCCTTAAGTCTGGAACCCATGGACATCACCAAACGCTGTGTTTCCTCCTTCTTAATGCTTTGCCAGGCCTTTACAGTCGCAGCCTTCAGGTCTTGCTTGTTTGTGGGTCTTTCCGTCTTAAGTCTTGATTTGAGCAAGTGAAATGCATGCTCAATTGGGTTAAGATCTGGTGATTGACTTGGCCATTGCAGAATGTTCCACTTTTTTGCACTCATGAACTCCTGGGTAGCTTTGGCTGTATGCTTGGGGTCATTGTCCATCTGTACTATGAAGCGCCGTCCGATCAACTTTGCGGCATTTGGCTGAATCTGGGCTGAAAGTATATCCCGGTACACTTCAGAATTCATCCGGCTACTCTTGTCTGCTGTTATGTCATCAATAAACACAAGTGACCCAGTGCCATTGAAAGCCATGCATGCCCATGCCATCACGTTACCTCCACCATGTTTTACAGAGGATGTGGTGTGCCTTGGATCATGTGCCGTTCCCTTTCTTCTCCAAACTTTTTTCTTCCCATCATTCTGGTACAGGTTGATCTTGGTCTCATCTGTCCATAGAATACTTTTCCAGAACTGAGCTGGCTTCATGAGGTGTTTTTCAGCAAATTTAACTCTGGCCTGTCTATTTTTGGAATTGATGAATGGTTTGCATCTAGATGTGAACCCTTTGTATTTACTTTCATGGAGTCTTCTCTTTACTGTTGACTTAGAGACAGATACACCTACTTCACTGAGAGTGTTCTGGACTTCAGTTGATGTTGTGAACGGGTTCTTCTTCACCAAAGAAAGTATGCGGCGATCATCCACCACTGTTGTCATCCGTGGACGCCCAGGCCTTTTTGAGTTCCCAAGCTCACCAGTCAATTCCTTTTTTCTCAGAATGTACCCGACTGTTGATTTTGCTACTCCAAGCATGTCTGCTATCTCTCTGATGGATTTTTTCTTTTTTTTCAGCCTTAGGATGTTCTGCTTTACCTCAATTGAGAGTTCCTTAGACCGCATGTTGTCTGGTCACAGCAACAGCTTCCAAATGCAAAACCACACACCTGTAATCAACCCCAGACCTTTTAACTACTTCATTGATTACAGGTTAACGAGGGAGACACCTTCAGAGTTAATTGTAGCCCTTAGAGTCCCTTGTCCAATTACTTTTGGTCCCTTGAAAAAGAGGAGGCTATGCATTACAGAGCTATGATTCCTAAACCCTTTCTCCGATTTGGATGTGAAAACTCTCATATTGCAGCTGGGAGTGTGCACTTTCAGCCCATATTATATATATAATTGTATTTCTGAACATGTTTTTGTAAACAGCTAAAATAACAAAACTTGTGTCACTGTCCAAATATTTCTGGACCTAACTGTATGTAACTATATAACTATGTATGAAGGAGATCATACAGCTTGACCTGTTTTGATAGTTCTCCCACTGTAATTTTTGATTTAAGGTTATACCCTAGTAGTTGGTTTGTGAATTAATTGTATTCGATTAAATAAATTGAAAAACGAAATTATTGTATATAATGTTTTATACAATTTTAACTCTACACTTGCTTATTTCGTAGGTGTTCGTAATTAATAATGACTACTCAAGGATTGGAATTGATATAAAAGAATAAAACAGAGACATTTGGACATCGTTAGGATTATTTCCTCATTATAATCGCTCTAAAACTCATTTCACCATAACTTATGGATTCTCAGTATTTATCAACAAACTTGTCCTGAGACAAACTTGAGCCAACACATCAAAGACTATGTGAGATATACAATGTGAAGATTGTGTTACATCTGTATGATATTAAATGTGTTTATTGTACACTTGTGATTTGAGTATATGAATAATGTAACCTGTTATTCTGCCAACAGAACATAGAGAGGGTGGGCTACATGAACAATATGAGTTGACTAATGATCCAGTGTTTATAAAACATGCCTAAACAAGTCCTGTGATTGTGTGTGATACAAAGTGTTTTGAGTTAGATAACTCTTAGGGCGGCTTTGTACGTTGCAACATCGCACGTGCGATGTCGGTGGGGTCAAATCGAAAGTGACGCATGTCGCGGGCGGAGGAGGGGACCCTGCGCTCTCCCACTGCTCGGGTCCGGCTGCTGCGGCTGCTGCTGCTTGGTGGTGGCTCGAGCGGTGGGCCGGATCCCGGGGACTCGAGCGGCGCTCCTCGCCCGTGAGTGAAAAGGGTGGGGGATTGGATTGTGGGGATTTGGTATTGTCCGTGACGCCACCCACGGTTGTGGTGATATTGGTGACACCACCGCTGCTCTAGACGGGGATCCCGGGAGCGATGACAGGGAGCAGCCTGGATGTTAGTTCTCCCCTCCGTGGGTAGGGGGTTGGTTGTCCCGGGGCCCGGTGATGGGGTAGGGATGGATGGCAGGCGGGTTACGGGGCCTGGTGAGGTGCAGGGTCGCAGGGGCAGCGCTGTGCCGCACGGCATGGTGGTACTCACTCAGTCAATGATGAGGACACAGTTCTTGGTAAAACACACGGCTGGATGGACGGGTCCCACAGACGGCTGCGGTGTTGTTTCTCCCGGCAGGTTGATGGTGACTGCCTTTCCCTGCACCTGTGTACTGTAAAATGGTTCCAATGGGTTCCCACCGGTAACCCGCTCCCCCAGCTTGGATGGTTGCTGAAGGAGCCCCTTTTGCCCGCAGGCTCTGGCCCTGGGAACTTTAGCCTTGGCGGTGACTGTGTTTCCCTCTCTCGGTTGGATGGTTGCCTTCTGTCGGGACTTGGCTGCTGGGAAACCCAGGAGGTTCCCTTCGCTAACGGATTTAGCAAATTCACGGCGACTCCTAGCCTTGCCGGGGTCCGTAAGCCCCTGCCGGATGGTGCTGGCTTCTCTTTGCGTACCGGTCCGGTACCGCCGGGCCGCCGCCCGTCCACGGTCCTTACGGTTAGCTCCAATAGGCCACTCCTGCAGACGGTCACCACCGTCTGCCAACCTTGCTGATCCGTCCGGGCTACACTTCCGGACCAACTTCAGTCTGCTCTACTACCACTTTCCTTCCTCTCACTTTCACTTCCCTCACTGAACTGTCTGCTTTTCCCGCCTCCAGGACTGTGAACTCCTCGGTGGGCGGGGCCAACCGCCTGGCCCACCCCCTGGTGTGGACATCAGCCCCTGGAGGAAGGCAAAAAGGGTTTATGTCTGACTTTGGTGTGCCTGACCGGGAGTGTGGGGTGTGTTGGTGTTGTTCTCTGTGGCCCCTGGCTTGTCCAGGGCGCCACACGCACATCCGGCGTCACTTTCGACATCGTTGTGTGTAAATTCTAGATGATACGATTAACGAGCGCAAAAGCATCGTTATCGTATCATCGTTGCAGGCTCCGACTTTTCCATAATTATGCTGCCGCGACGGGTACGATGCTGTTCCTCGTTCCTGCGGCAGCACACATCGCTGTGTATGAAGCCGCAGGAGCGAGGAACTTCACCTTACCTGCTGCCGGCGGCTCTACGGAAGGAAGGAGGTGGGTTGGATGTTTACATCCTGCTCATCTCCGCCCCTCCGCCGCTATTGGCCGCCTGTCGATGTTGCTATGATGTTGCTATGATGTTGCTATGACGCCGCACTACCCGTCCCCTTAGGAAGGAGGCGGGTCGCCGGCCAGAGTGACAGTCGCAGGGCAGGTGAGTGCATGTGAAGCTGGCGTAGCGATAATTTTCGCTACGCCAGCTATCACAAGATATCGTACCTGCGACGGGGGCGGGGACTATGGCGTGCGACATCGCAGCATCGGCTTGCGATGTCGCAACGTGCAAAGCTTGCCTTAGGCTAGGGCCCCAGTTTGCGTTTCAACCTGCGTTTTAGGTGCTTTTTAGGTTCGTTTTGAGAAGCACCTTTTTCATGCCAAAAGGCATGCGCTTTGATTTACCAGCAAAGTCTATGGAAAAAGTGGATTTCCTGACCCCACTTTGTGTTTCTAAACGCTGCGTTTAATTTGCATATTTTGTGGCAAAAACCATGCGTTCAAAGAAGCAACATGTCAATTGTTTTTGCCATTTTGGGTGCGTTTTGCTAGTCAATGAGAAAAGGCAAAAAACAAGATTCCTACAAATTCAAGCGTTTTACCTCCTTTTTCAGTGCAGAAAACATGCGTTTTGGACTACCAAAATGCATGCTTTTTGGACATCAAAATAATGATTTCATATGTCCCTTTACACACACACATAGTCCGACAATTAAAAATAAGAAATGTATTAAATTAGTGCTATTTTTTCATTAAATATCATATTACCGCTATAATTTCATTAAAATAATTTATTTCCCATTATTTTTAACAAAAATATAGATTTGTTTCTTTTTTCCAATTTTTTCATTGAGTTTGACTATTTAAACTTTATTTATCCGTGTCTAGATGTTCAAAACGCATCTATCAAAACGCAGGTGGAAAAGCAGGTAAAAAGCGCTGAAAACGCATCTAAAACGCGGTAAATACACATGCGTTTTCAGCGCTAAATTTTTGAAACAAAGGCAACTTTGGTCAAATCAATTAAGCCCAAAATGTGCGTTTAGAACTGCAAGTAGGAGAACGCAAAGTGGGGCCCTAGCCTTAGGGGTACTTTCCCCCTTAGGAAGGAGGCGGTTCGCCGACCAGAGCGACGTCGCAGGGCAGGTATGTGCATGTGAAGCTGCCGTAGCGATAATGTTCGCTACGGCAGCTATCACAAGATATCGCTGTTGCGACGGGGGCGGGGACTATTGCGCTCGGCATCGCAGGCTTTGGCTTGCGATGTCGTAGTGTGAAAAGTACCCCTTAGGCTACATGCACATGCTGCATTTTTTAGTGCAGTTTTGTTGTCAGAAAGTTTTCACTTTCGACTGCCCAGCAAAGTCTATGAGAAATCGGATTTGATGTGCACACGCCGCAGTTTTTTTTTTGCCTATAGTTTATTTGTCACAAACGTCTGACAAACTGCACCATGTTCATTCTATTTGCATTTTGTCCCTGCGTTTCTCACTAATGATGGGAGGACTTGCAAATCAATCCCTCGCCGACTATAAGGGTCGGCGGGGGATTGATCTCTGGTATCTGACCGGATGCCGTTCCCCATATAATCTTTGGGGAGCAAAGGGGTAGGAGGAATCGCTTCATACTTACTGAGTCACCGGAGCGGCAGTACGCTCCCGTGGCCTCTCATTCTTCTTCCGTGGCCACTCATTAGGCTTATGCACATATTCACTGCCTCCCCCATTCACCGGCATCTGTGATTGGTTGTAGTCAGATGGGCCCCCACACTGAGTGACAGTGTGTCTGACGTTTCCAATCAAAGTCGCTGGTGGGCAGGTTTATATCACACAGTAAAATAAGTAAATAAAAAAAAAAATAATTGTCGTAGGGTCCCCCCATATTCTGATACCGATCACAGATAAAGCTGGGTATCATATCTAATGGATGCAACAATCCTGGGCGGCTGGAGGCTAATATTTTTAGCCTGGGGAGGCCAATAAGCATGGGTCTCCCCAGTCTAAGAATATCAGCCCCCAGCTGTCTGGCTTTATCTTGGCTGGGTATCAAAATTGGGAGGGACCGCATGCTGTTTTTTTACATTATTTATTTAATTAATTAAAAAAAAAAGTCTCATGTGGTTCCTCATTTTTTGATACACAGCAAAGATCAGCGCACAACTGGGGCTGCAGCCTGCAGCCATATGCTTTATCTGTGCTGGGTATCATAATATGGGGGATAGGGGGATCCTACGCCAATGTTTTAATTAATTTATTTATTTTTACTGTAGGCTATAGACCTGCAGACTAGGTCTGTGATTGGAAGTGTCAGACAGGCTGTCACACAGACTGAGGGAGCTGTCTGACTGCAACCAATCCCAGACGTCTGTGGGCAGGGGAATCAGTGAATATGCATGAGCCTACTGAGCGGCCCCGGAAGAAGAATGAGCGGCCGTGGGAGCAGTCACAGCCGCGCCAGAGACTCAGTAAGTATAGTGCGCTCGCTTTATTATTTTTTTCTTTATTTTTACTTTATTTTTTTTTTATTTCCCGAGAGCCCTATCTGGATCAATACCTGGAACGAGGTGCAGTTTTTGGTGCAGTTTGATGTGACAACAAAACTGCAGCGTGCGCATGTAGCCTTAATATAAAATGAATATGTACAAAGGAATATTAATGTGATAATGTATAGTGTATGTGGGATATTTTCATAACTTTTGTTCTGAGCCAGTTGGGAGTGAATGCATGAGATTTTACAGCTAAAATATGACATAACACAACTATCTATTGATTAGGAGAACTCTGGTGAGCCACCCAGAGGATTATATAGGAAATGCTGAGTTATCAGGCAAATTTATTATTATTATTATTATTATTTATTATTATAGCGCCATTTATTCCATGGCGCTTTACAAGTGAAAGAGTGTATACGTACAACAATCATTAACAGTACAAGACAGACTGGTATAGGAGGAGAGAGGACCCTGCCCGCGAGGGCTCACAGTCTACAGGGAATGGGTGATGGTACAATAGGTGAGGACAGAGCTGGTTGCGCAGTGGTCTACTGGGCTGAAGGCTATTGTAGGTTGTAGGCTTGTTGGAAGAGGTGGGTCTTGAGGTTCCTCTTGAAGCTTTCCATGGTCGTGGAGAGTCTGATGTGCTGAGGTAGAGCGTTCCAGAGTATGGGGGATGCACGGGAGAAATCTTGTACACGATTGTGGGAAGAGGAGATAAGAGAGGAGCAGAGAAGGAGATCTTGTGAGGATCTAAGGTTGCGTGCAGGTAGGTACTGGGAGACTAGGTCACAGATGTAGGGAGGAGACAGGTTGTGCATGGCTTTGTATGTCATGGTTAATGTTTTGAACTGGAGTCGTTGGGCGATGGGAAGCCAGTGAAGGGATTGGCAGAGTGGCGAGGCTGGGGAGTAGCGAGGGGAGAGGTGGATTAAGCGGGCTGCAGAGTTTAGGATAGATTGGAGGGGTGCAAGAGTGTTGGAAGGGAGGCCAGAGAGCAGGAGGTTGCAGTAGTCGAGGCGGGAGATGATGAGGGCATGCACTAATGTTTTTGCAGATTCTTGGTTAAGAAAAGCACGGATCCGGGAGATGTTTTTGAGTTGTAATCGGCATGAGGTGAAGAGGGCTTGGATGTGTGGCTTGAAGGATAGAGCAGAGTCGAGGGTCACTCCAAGGCAACGAGCTTGTGAGACTGGGGTGAGTGAGCAACCATCAAGTGTGATGGAAAGGCTTGTTGGAGGAGATGAGTGAGGAGGAGGAAAGACAATAAACTCTGTTTTGTCCATGTTAAGTTTTAGGAATCGCGCCGAGAAGAAGGATGAAATAGCAGACAGACATTGTGGAATTTTGGTTAGTAGGGAGGTAATGTCAGGTCCAGAGAGGTAGATCTGTGTGTCATCGGCATAGAGATGATACTGGAAGCCGTGGGACTCTATGAGCTGTCCCAAGCCGAAGGTATAGATGGAGAACAGCAGGGGTCCAAGAACTGAGCCTTGAGGGACACCGACAGATAGGGGGCGAGATGAGGAAGTGGTGTGAGAATGGGAGACGCTGAAAGTTCGGTCGGTTAGGTATGAGGAGATCCAAGATAGGGCCAAGTCTGTGATGCCCAGAGATGAGAGAATCTGTAGTAGGAGGGAATGGTCTACTGTGTCGAAGGCAGAGGACAGGTCCAGGAGGAGGAGGACAGAGTAGTGTCGCTTGGCTTTGGCGGTTAGTAGATCATTGGTGACTTTGGTTAGGGCAGTTTCGGTAGAATGATGTGGTCGGAAGCCAGATTGAAGCCGGTCAAAGAGGGAGCAGGAGGAGAGGTATGAGGACAATTCAAGATGGACATGCTGTTCCAGTAGTTTTGAGGCATAGGGGAGAAGGGATATGGGGCGATAGTTTGACACAGAGGATGGGTCAAGGGAGGGCTTTTTGAGGATGGGTGTAATAGAGGCATGTTTAAAGCATGAAGGGACTACACCACTTGCTAGTGATAGGTTGAAGAGATGGGTTAGGGCTGGGATGAGGACTGCGGTGATGTTGGGGATGAGGTGCGATGGGAGCGGGTCCAGTGCACAGGTGGTTAGATGTGATCTTGAGAGTAGAGTGGAGAGATTGTTTTCTGTCATGGTGGAGAAGCTGGATTTGGAGGAAGATGGCTCAGTAGCTATGATGAGGGGCTGTGGTGATTGTGGGCCAAAGCTTGCTCTGATGTTGTCAATCTTCCGCTTGAAAAAAGAGGCAAAGTCTTCAGCTGAGATGAGAGGAGAGGGAGGTGGTGCCGGAGGACGGAGGAGAGAATTGAAAGTGTTGAATAGCTGTTTAGGGTTGTGAGAGAAAGAAGATATGAGGGATGAGAAGTAGGTTTGTTTTGCAGCAGTGAGTGTGGACTTGAAAGTGGTGAGGGACTCTTTATATGCAATGAAGTGCTCAGTGGAATGAGACCTCTTCCATCTGCGCTCAGCAATTCTGGAAGCCCGTCTAAGTTCTTTAGTCTGCCTTGTGTGCCAGGGTTGCCTGTTGATTGTGCGGGTTTTGGTGTGTGTGAGGGGGGCAGCTGATTCGAGAGCTGCAGAGATTGTAGTGTTGTATAAAGTTGCAGCGGCATCTGCATCATGTAGAAATGCAATGTCTGTGAGGGGGAGAAGGGACTGAGAAAGGGCGTGTAAATCAATGTGTTTGATATTTCTGCGAGGGTGTGAAAATTTGTGGAGGGGGGGTTGCATACTTGGAGAAGAGAGGGAAGAGAATGTGAGTAGGTTGTGGTCAGACAGGGGGAGAGGCAAGTTAGAGAGGTTAAATAGGGAACAGAGGCGAGTGAAGATGAGGTCCAGCGTGTGGCCATCATTGTGAGTAGCTGCAGAAGACCATTGGGTGAGGCCGAAGGAGGAAGCGAGTGTTAGAAGTTTGGAGACAGATGAGTGGGAAGTGTCAATGGGGATATTGAAATCGCCCATGATGATGGTGGGGATGTCGGTGGAAAGGAATTGTAGTAGCCAGGTGGTGAAATGGTCAAAAAAGGCAGTGGCTGGCCCTGGAGGGCGGTAAATGACAGCCAGCTGAAGGTTGGAGGGGGCGTAGATGCGTACGGAGTGCACCTCAAAAGAGGGAAGAGTAACAGAGGGTGGTAGTGGAATTGGTGTAAAGGAGCATTGGTCGGACAGGAGCAAACCAACTCCTCCACCATGCTTGTTAGTGGGGCGGGGGGTGTGAGAGAGTTGGAGACCGCCATAAGAAAGTGCAGCAGGAGAGGCAGTGTCAGAGGGGGCGAGCCAGGTTTCTGTGATGGCGAGGAAGGAGAGTTTATTAGTGATGAACAGATCATGAATATGGGATAGTTTGTTGCAGACAGAGCGAGCGTTCCATAGAGCTCCTGTTAGTGGGACTGGAGGAGCGGGGGATGGGTGAATGGGTATGAGGTTAGAGAGGTTGCGGAAATTTGTGTTAGGTTGTTGAAGAGGGTTTGAAGTGACAATAGGGATGTGGTGAGGAGGACCAGGATTTGAAGCAATATCCCCAGCAGTGAGGAGAAGGAGTGAGAGTGTTAGTAGGTGGGAGAAGGAGAGGCCATGAGATGCACGTGTGTGTCTGGAGACACTGGGTGAAATGTGGAGGAACATATCTGAGGGGAAGGTGAGATGGGTGGGGAGGATGGAGGGAGAGATGAAAAGTTCATTACTGGCTTTAGGGATCAGAGGGGGCAGTAAAAAGTGCAGTATTATAGGGGTGAAAGTGAATAGAAACACAAACATTGTTTACATTGACTATGTATGCTGTTACCTTCCGGTCACTTCCGGCCCAATTCTGGCCTAATTCAATGCATTTTAGGCACTAATTCTGCCACATATTGCACCATGTGCTATTCACCAATTTAAAATCTATTTTAAATATATTTTTTTTTACTTCTACCTCAAAAGTCTTGAACAGTGGTATATTTACTATCTCATTAAATTATTCATATAATAGCATTTAATGTTAAAAATAAAAATAAAAAAAATATAAAATAAAATAAAATTCTCTATTTTGTATATAGGCAGCATGCTCACAGATAAAGAAAGTTATTGACTGATTAAGGCTGAAAGATCTTTATTTGGGATTTTAGGAAATGTTTCCTTAAGATCCTGTTGGTAGAATAAAGATTATGGGGGTAAAAGAGGTTAAGATAGATTTTAGAGGAGTGATAACAGGTTCGAAATATCCCAGCAATCTGTTTTGGAACACGAACATGTGCCACCAAAGAATTTATGGAAAAGAGTTATTTCGGTCTAATGTAGCGCATAAGGAACCACTTGCTGATATTAAATGTTGTACTTTATTAATTATAAGCTCCTATTAATATTAATATATATCTGATGAAAGCATATTGTCTGCTGAAACGCGTTGTATTAATAGGAGCTTATAATTAATAAAGTACAACATTTAATATCAGCAAGTGGTTCCTTATGCACTACATTAGACCGAAAGAACTCTTCCATATACCCACTCCCTACCTGGGATTTCGGTAGTAGCTGCAAAGGACCTGCCAACCCATTATAGAATCCAGCTGGGAACTGGAGGATCGTGGAGGAAAACCTGAATCCCAAGGAGCCGACAACGATACCATAAGTCTGGATTCAATAAGCTTGGACACTGCAATCAGAACGGAGGAATACCCCGGACTGACACGCTTTCACTGGAGTTGTGCGGGGGCGCACAACCTGCAAAGGTGAGCAGTTCTAAATATCTATCCTAAATCTATCCACGGATGCTTCTCATATTGCGCCTGTCTCTCTATCTCTATTTCACCAAAGAATTTATGATAGACAGCACATAGTTGTCAGATTTCTGAAAGTATAGGACTGTGGCCAGTGTTCTACTTGGTTGATTTGCATACTCATAGGTTTTGCTGACATTTTGATAGCTTTGACCTTCAGAAGGAGATTTCAGTTTTTCTCATAATCCTGTGAACCACAGGCATTGCTAGGAACTTTAATTCGGGGCCTGCGCCACAACCATTAGTGCTTTGCCCCGGATCTCTTGTGCCACGATTTTTCAATTTGAAATAAAGTTTATTGTACTTGTTGTGTAAACAAGTAGTACTGCCACACCAGCCCCTCAGCGAGCTACTTTCCTTCCACATGTCAGTGGGTACGGTACGCGGCGCATATCTCCTGTCTTCATTGCGCCTCCTCCCGATTCGTCCTGTATGGTGGTAGTTCTGCTCTCTGCACACATCCAGCCTGTGCAAAATGGTGACTGCACACTCAGGGCTGAGTGAAGACACAGCTATGTGCAGGATCTCATTCACACCATGACTGCGACCAGAACAGGAGTTAAAGGATGCCGGGAATGGGTTAGTCATGTGTCATTTGTGAACGATCTGAGATAAAGAGACAGTTCTCTGCTGTGAATCACAAGAGCCAACAACCCAGTGAGAGACACTAAATTCTCATAATGGCTCTCACTGGGAGTAAAATTCTGTTCTTCGGCAGATGAAACCTCGTCCACCTGAACCAAAATTCCACCCACTCGTCAATGTAATTGGCTGTCTGCAAAAGTGTGAGGGTGGCAGGGGGCTGTAGTCGTGGGCAGAATGGAGCCCCTGCTTCCAGGCAGTGCTTCTCTTCTAGGCTGCACCCCTGTCACCTCCACAGTGCAACAAGAGACACCACAACCCCGCTTCTCTTGGGTGAATTAAGACATGGAGTCCAAGATTACGTTTAACATCTTTTTACTGAAGAACTCACACAGTTGTTGTGGAACACATTCACTGTGGGCACATAGCTTCAACATTATAGGCTTGTTATGGCTTCATTTTCTCTCACATTTTCCTGCAGACTGCTACCTCATGTACATCTCTCCAGCATCTCTCCGGCTACTCTAGGACTGCCTTTCTCTCCTGGTAACACCACAGTGGCAGACAATGCATTCATAGAGTCCCACATGGCTCTAAACGCATCTCCTCCCATAGGGATTCGTTTCACCACCCGACGGAGTTCCTTCACCACTGTCTCCATGATGACCTGTTTGCCCAGATCTATGTTACCTCACACCGAGACCAGTCCTATTAGATTCAGTCGCTTTCCAGAAGTCCCACTAAAGCCAAAGATGAATACTTCTGGAGGTGGGCAGTGCTCTACATCTGACCCCGGCTACTGAAGAGTTTCTTTTTCCACTTGCTCTGGCCTTCCTGGGGTGACAAATTCTCACTGGGCATCTTTCACTATACGTCCAACAGGTACAGCTGCTGCTCTGTAGTCATACCTATCCCTATCCAACTTGAACCAGGAAGTTCTCCCTGCCATAACCCCTTACTGTGAGCCTGCCTCCTTCCCTTTTAACTCCTTCAGCCCTGCCAATTCTCCTCAGCCCTAAGCTCTCCCTTAAAGAAGTTGTCCAGTTACCAAAACTGATTTTTTTTTTCTGAAAAATCTTGCTAATATGTGCCTCTCCATACATCTATTATGTTTTTTTCAGCACTATTACCTTTTTTTGTGCACTAGCAGCACATCCTCCTTGCTGGCTCCAGCTCTGATGGGGTTAATCTCTCTTCTGACTTCCTGGGTTCAGTTCCTACAACTCCCATAGTTCTTTGTGGCTCTAGGGCTGTATCTAACTTATCTAACACACCCACTGTGTCTAACACACCCACTGTGTCTAACACACCCACTCAGCTCTCCACCCAAAGTCTCCTCCCTGCCTCTTCCCTGTGGATGCACTGAGAGCAATCACACAGAGACAGCAGAAGCTCCCAGTTCTGCACAACCAGGGGAAGAAAGCATCTATCTTCTGCTCGTGCTCATATAGTTCATAGTGTGTGTGTGTGTGTGTGTGTGTGTACAGAAATTATGATTATTAGCTGGCGCAACATGTGAAAAAAATAATTGGGGAAAAAAAAATGAAGGGGTCATGAGATTGCTTTTTTTCCCTCTTGCCTAGTCTGTGTGTCGTCCGTATCATCCGTGTGGCATGCATTTTGCAGGCTACTTTCACATCAGCATTTTTTTGCCTGTAGGCAAACAACCGCAAACCGCATATAACTGGATCCTATGGATTAAATGTGCAGCACATGCAACTGTTATTTTACCAGATCCTTCTGCAGCGGGACACAGAATTTATCGGCGGCACTGGAGTCAGCTGACTCCTGATCTCACAGCCCGCACACGCTGCAATAGCTGCAGGTGGGCTCATTCACATGACCGTTCCGTTTGTCCTGGTCAGTTCCTGGATTTTTTTGCGGACCCACGGACAGGACCATCTTTCAATGTCTTTTGTGTAGGATCGGATGGCACACGGTAGCACTTCCATGTGCATCCAATCCTAGAAAAAAAACACATCGGATGCCGTATGTCCGCTCTGTTATTATGGAACATGTCCTATTCTGTTCCGTAATAATGAACCGTGACTCAATACAAGTCAATGGGTCCGCAAAATTCCCGGAAGCATTCAGGAGGGGCGGGCCAGCACTGAGGAGGGGTGGGAGGGATTTCTCTCCCTCTCTCCTCCGTAGTCGGCTATTGCGATTCTCGCTCTGCACTTGCAGTACACTGATGTACCGTAAGTGCAGTGCGATTTTTCTCTCACCCCATACACTTGAATGGGTAAAAGAGAAAGAGTCTTGCATTACAATTACAGCATGCTGCGATTGTTTTCTCGGTCCATTTAGGGCTGAGAAAATAATTGCTCATGTGCGCTGACACACAGGCTAATATTGGTCCGAATGGAATGCGACTGTTTTATCGCACTCCTCTCGCACTGTTTTTCTCACCGTGTGGCTTAGACCTTACTTGTTCTGTGTCCCCCTGCATCCATCGCAGCGTATGCGTGCTGGAGTTCAGCGGAGTTCAGATCAGCTGACTCCAGTGCTGGACTGAACTCAGGTGAACTCACAGCCCGTACACGCTGCGATGGATGCAGGGGGACACAGAACAAGTAATCGTCTGACACTGGAGTCATCTGATTACTTGTTCTGCTGGGGCTGTGGTCAGGAGTAGGGATGAATGAGCAGTAAAGTGCTCTGGTGCTCGATGGGCAAAGCCCATGTCGATTTTAAAAAAAAACAATAAAAAAACCAAAACAATCACATAACTCTAACCCTAGGGTTAGGGGTAAAAAAAAGTGTGGGCTCCCGCTGCATTTTCTATTGCTAACGGTAACCCAAGCAGCTACTGGCTGCTAAGCCCCGCTGCTTGGTGTTACCTTTACTAGCAATGGAAAAATTTTTTCAACAAAGGTTATTGCCTAAAAACTTTTTAAAAAAAAATGACGTGGGTTTCGCCATATTTTTTGTACGCTAGCCAGGTACAGCAGGCAGCTACGGGCTGCCCCCAACCCCCAGCTGCCTATTTGTACCCAGCTGGGAACCAAAAATATAGGGAAGCCCTTTTTTTAAAATTATTTCATGAATTTCATGAAATAATTTAAAAAAAATGACGTGGGCTTCGCTCATTTTTTTGTGTTCAGCCAGGTACAACTAGGCAGCTGGGGATTGGAATCCGCAGCGCAGGGTGGCCCAAGCTTTCTGGGCCCCCCGCTGCGAATTGCAGGCCACAGCTGCCCCAGAAAATGGCGCTTTCATAGAAGCGCCATCTTCTGGCGCTGTATCCAACTCTTCCAGTGGCCCTGGTGACAGGTGGCACGCTGGGTAATAACGGGTTAATACCAGCTATGTTTTACCAGCTGGTATAAAGCCCGAGATTGTTAATGTCAGGCCAAGTTTGACCTGGCCATTAAGAATCTCCAATAAAGGGTTAAAAAAAAAAAAGACATCACACAGAGAAAAATACTTTATTAGAAATAAATACACAGCCACAGTAGGGACTCCATGTTTATTACTCCCTCTCACCCCTCCACGATCAAGAGATTTCTGTGCTGACCATGCCAGGAGAGAGAGAGGGAAAAGAGAGAGAGCGAGGGAAAAGAGAGAGCGAGGGAAAAGAGAGAGAGCGAGGGAAAAGAGAGAGAGTGAGGGAAAAGATAGAGAGCGAGGGAAAAGAGGGGGAGGAAGGGGGGAACAGGGGAGGGGGAGAAGAGAGAGGGGGAGAAGAGAGAGGGGGGAGAAGAGAGTGGGGGGAAGAGAGTGGGGGGAGAAGAGAGAGGGAAAAGAGAGAGAGCAAGGGAAAAGAGAGAGAGCGAGGGAAAAGAGGGGGGAGGGGGGAACAGGGGAGGGGGAGAGGAGAGAGGGGGGGAGAAGAGAGAGGGAAAAGAGAGAGAGGGAAAAGAGAGAGAGCGAGAGGGAAAAGAGAGAGCGAGAGGGAAAAGAGAGAGAGCGAGAGAAAAGAGAGAGAGAGGGAAAAGAGGGGGGGGGAACAGGGGGGGGGGAGAAGAGAGAGGGGAGAAGAGAGAGGGAAAAGAGAGCGCGAGAGGGAAAAGAGAGCGCGAGAGGGAAAAGAGAGAGCGAGAGGGAAAAGAGAGTGAGAGGAAAAAGAGAGCGAGAGGGAGGGAAAAGAGAGGGAGGGAAAAGAGAGAGCGAGAGGGAGGGAAGGAAAAGAGAGAGCGGGAGAGAAAAGAGAGAGCGGGAGAGAAAAGAGAGAGCGGGAGGGAAAAGAGAGAGCGGCAGAGAAAAGAGAGAGCGGGAGGGAAAAGAGAGAGCAGGAGGAAAAAGAGAGTGAGAGGGAGGGAAAAGAGAGAGAGGGAAGGGAAAGAGAGAGAGGGAGGGAAAAGAGAGAGAGGGAGGGAAAAGAGAGAGGGAGGGAAAAGAGGGGGGGAGAGGAGAGAGGGATAAGAGGGGGGCAGAGGGGGAAGAGGGGAGGGGGAGAAAAGAGGGGTGGGAGAAGAGAGTGGGGTGGGAGAAGAGAGTGGGGGGAGAGAAGAGAGGGGCGAAAGAAGAGAGAGGGGGGGAGGTGCTCTGTCACCAACTTGCTCCACTCTGTGACTTGTAGAGACAGTTGGTCCCATGCAGCAGGACAGGTGACAGAGCAGAGCGGTGACATGCTCTGCTCTGACACATGCGGTGCTGCATGGGACCAGCTTGTCAGTGTCTTGCTGCATCCTGTAGTGCTGGTGGGAGGAGCACATGATCACACCGCCCGACACTGCCCGTTCTCCTGACATTGCAGCAGAGCGGGCGGGTGGAGAGTGAGATCAGTACTTACGTGACAGGGGGTGTTTCAGCTGAAGAACCCCCCCCTGTACTCCACACTGGCGCCCCATGCCTCACCATCTGCCGGACGCTCAGTCGTCTTCACCACTCCACACTGTGCCATCCTCCGGATCCTCCCCTCGATGCTGGTCTGTGATGTGCAGTAGTCACCGCCCACAGCCCTGTCAATCAATCTGAGTGGCGCCAGCATCCTCTGACGTACCCTTCAAGTTTGAGAGCCCAGAATTGATGGGACGTAAGAGGATACTAGCGGCCATAGCACCAGGGGGTCATGTGACAGGCACTGAGCGTACAGGATAGCGCCACTCAATGCCAGAACTGCAAATAGAAGCCTATGAAGAAAACGCCTATAATGGTAAGTGGAACTCATAGAGAAAATAAAAAAAATGGGTGAACCACCCCTTTAAGCTAAGGGACCGGTGACACCTAGTGGTGGGCTGGCAAACGGTGCACCCAGGAGCACACACATACAGTTAGGTCCAGAAATATTTGGACAGTGACACAATTTTCGCGAGTTGGGCTCTGCATGCCACCACATTGGATTTGAAATGAAACCTCTACAACAGAATTCAAGTGCAGATTGTAACGTTTAATTTGAAGGTTTGAACAAAAATATCTGATAGAAATTGTAGGAATTGTACACATTTCTTTACAAACACTCCACATTTTAGGAGGTCAAAAGTAATTGGACAAATAAACCAAACCCAAAAAAAATTTTTTAGTTTCAATATTTTGTTGCGAATCCTTTGGAGGCAATCACTGCCTTAAGTCTAGAACCCATGGACATCACCAAACGCTGGGTTTCCTCCTTCTTAATGCATTGCCAGGCCTTTACAGCCGCAGCCTTCAGGTCTTGCTTGTTTGTGGGTCTTTCCGTCTTAAGTCTGGATTTGAACAAGTGAAATGCATGCTCAATTGGGTTAAGATTTGGTGATTGACTTGGCCATTGCAGAATGTTCCACTTTTTTGCACTCATGAACTCCTGGGTAGCTTTGGCTGTATGCTTGGGGTCATTGTCCATCTGTACTATGAAGCGCCGTCCAATCAACTTTGCGGCATTTGGATGAATCTGGGCTGAAAGTATATCCCGGTACACTTCAGAATTCATCCGGCTACTCTTGTCGGCTGTTATGTCATCAATAAACACAAGTGATCCAGTGCCATTGAAAGCCATGCATGCCCATGCCATCACGTTGCCTCCACCATGTTTTACAGAGGGTGTGGTGTGCCTTGGATCATGTGCCGTTCCCTTTCTTCTCCAAACTTTTTTCTTCCCATCATTCTGGTACAGGTTGATCTTGGTCTCATCTGTCCATAGAATACTTTTCCAGAACTGAGCTGGCTTCATGAGGTGTTTTTCAGCAAATTTAACTCTGGCCTGTCTATTTTTGGAATTGATGAATGGTTTGCATCTAGATGTGAACCCTTTGTATTTACTTTCATGGAGTCTTCTCTTTACTGTTGACTTAGAGACAGATACACCTACTTCACTGAGAGTGTTCTGGACTTCAGTTGATGTTGTGAACGGGTTCTTCTTCACCAAAGAAAGTATGCGGCGATCATCCACCACTGTTGTCATCCGTGGACGCCCAGGCCTTTTTGAGTTGCCAAGCTCACCAGTCAATTCCTTTTTTCTCAGAATGTACCCGACTGTTGATTTTGCTACTCCAAGCATGTCTGCTATCTCTCTGATGGATTTTTTCTTTTTTTTCAGCCTCAGGATGTTCTGCTTCACCTCAATTGAGAGTTCCTTAGACCGCATGTTGTCTGGTCACAGCAACAGCTTCCAAATGCAAAACCACACACCTGTAATCAACCCCAGACCTTTTAACTACTTCATTGATTACAGGTTAACGAGGGAGACACCTTCAGAGTTAATTGTAGCCCTTAGAGTCCCTTGTCCAATTACTTTTGGTCCCTTGAAAAAGAGGAGGCTATGCATTACAGAGCTATGATTCCTAAACCCTTTCTCCGATTTGGATGTGAAAACTCTCATATTGCAGCTGGGAGTGTGCACTTTCAGCCCATATTATATATATAATTGTATTTCTGAACATGTTTTTGTAAACAGCTAAAATAACAAAACTTGTGTCACTGTCCAAATATTTCTGGACCTAACTGTAAATAACATTTCACATAAATATACATAAAATAACCATGACATCTTCAGGGGGACTCGGGAATGTGGGACAGGGTTCTGCAGAGTCCTGTCTTGAATGGAGAAGAGGTGAATATGCTGGAAGTGGAGAACTGCAAAATATATGTCTTGCGGCTTTGGACCCAGATGTTTTTGACCCTAGCAATGCCTCTGTTGTGAACTCTATCTCTATGTACCCCTCCAAATATGTACAGGTGCATCTCAATAAATTAGAATATCATCAAAAAGTTAATTTATTTCAGTAATTCAATACAAAGAGGGAAGCACATATATTATATAGAGTCATTACAAAGAGAGGGATCTAATTCAAGTGTTCATTTCTGTTAATGTTGATGATTATGGCTTACAGCCAATGAAAACCCAAAAGTCAATATCTCAGAAAATTAGAATAATTACCACAATATACCTGCAAAGGCTTCCTAACTATTTAAAATGGTCCCT
Organism: Anomaloglossus baeobatrachus; assembly: GCF_048569485.1. Lineage (NCBI taxonomy): Eukaryota > Metazoa > Chordata > Amphibia > Anura > Aromobatidae > Anomaloglossus > Anomaloglossus baeobatrachus. The sequence goes on from NC_134353.1 coordinate 632,608,748, forward strand.
TAAGGCCCAGTCACACTAAACAACTTACCAGCGATCCCAACAACGATACAACCTGATAGGGATCGCTGGTAAGTTGCTAGAAGGTCGCTGGTGAGATGTCACACTAAGCGTCGCTCCAGCGATCCCACCAGCAACCTGACCTGGCAGGGATCGCTGGAGCATCACTACACGTGGAAGCATGCTGCGCTTGGTAACTAAGGTAAATATCGGGTAACCAACCCGATATTTACCTTGGTTACCAGCGCACAACGCTTAGCGCTGGCTCCTTGCACACCTAGCCACAGTACACATCGGATTAATTACCCGATATGTACTCTGCTACATGTGCAGGCAGCAGGGAGCCGGCTTCTGCGGACGCTGGTAACCACAGTAAACATCGGGTAACCAAGAAGCCCTTCCCTTGGTTACCCGATATTTACCTTCGTTACCAGCGTCCGCCACTCTCACACTGCCAGTGCCGGCTCCCTGTTCCCTGCACTACTAGCCACAGTACACATCGGGTTAATTACCCGATGTGTACTCCAGCTACGTGTGCAGGCAGCAGGGAGCCGGCACTGGCAGTGTGAGAGCGGTGGACGCTGGTAACGAAGGTAAATATCGGGTAACCAAGGAAAGGGCTTCTTGGTTACCCGATATTTACATTGGTTACCAGCGTCCGCAAAAGCCGGCTCCCTGCTCACTGCACATTTAGTTGTTGCTCTGTCGCTGTCACACACAGCGATGCGTGCTTCACAGCGGGAGAGCAACAACTAAAAAATGGTCCAGGTCATTCAGCAACAACCAACGACCTCACAGCAGGGGCCAGGTTGTTGCTGGCTGTCACACACAGCAACATCGCTAGCAAGTTGTGCCTCAGCAGCGATGTTGCTAGCGATGTTGCTTTGTGTGACGGTACCTTTAGTCTGCTACAGTAGGCTACACAATCATGGGGAAGACTGCTGACTTTACAGATGTCCAGAAGGCAGTCATTGACACACTCCACAAGAAGGTAAGCCACAAAAGGTCATTGCTAAAGAAGATGGCTGTTCACAGAGTGCTGTATCCAAGCATATTAATGGGCAGTTGAGTGGAAGGAAAAAGTGTGGTAGAAAAAGGTGCACAAGCAACCAGGATAATCACAGCCTTGATAAGATTGTTAATAAGAAAAGGCAATTCAAAAAATTTTGGGGAGATTCACAAGGAGTGGACTGCTGCTGGAGTCAGTGCTTCAAGAGCCACTACACACAGACATATCCAGGACCAATAGATAACGCCAGGAGCATCTTACTTGGACCAAGGAGAAAAAGACCTGGACTGTTGTTTAGTGGTCCAAGGTGTTGTTTTCAGATGCAAGTAAATTTTGCATTTCATTTAGAAATCAAGGTTCCAGAGTCTGGAGGAAGAGTGGAGAGGCCACAATCCAAGCTGCTTGAGGTATAGTGTGAAGTTTCCACAATCAGAGATGGTTTGGGGAGCCATGCCATCTGCTGGTGGTCCACTGTGTTTTATCAAGACCAAAGTCAGCGCAGCCGCCTACCAAGAAATTTTAGAGCACTTCATGCTTCCCTCTGCCAACAAGCTTTTCGGAGAAGGAAATTGCATTTTACAGGTGGACTTGGCACCTGTCCACACTGCCAAAAGTACCAATACCTGGTTAATAACCACAATATCACTCTGCTTGATTGGCCAGCAAACTCGCCTGACCTAAACCCCATAGAGAATCTTTGGGGTATTATCAAGAGGAAGATGAGAGACACCAGACTCAACAATGCAGACAAGTTGAACCCTGCTATCACAGAAACCTGGGCTTTCATAACACCTCAGCAGTGCCACAGGCTGATCACCTCCATGCCACACCGCATTGTTGCAGTAATTCATGCAACAGGAGCCCCGACCAAGTATTGAGTGCATTTACTGTACAGACTTTTCAGTAAGCGCCAACATTTTTGAGTTTAAAATCATTTTTTCAGTTGGTCTTGTATAATAATCTAATTTTTTGAGATAATGACTTTTGGCTGTTTTTTGACTGTAAGCAATAATCATCATTAAACATTAAACAAATAATCATAAAACATTAACAGATATAAACACTTGAAATAGATCACTCTGCTTGTAATCACTTTATATACTGTGATATATGCGTTTCACTTTTTGTATTGAATTACTGAAATAAATTAACTTTTTGATGATATTCTAATTTATTGAGATGCACTTGTATGTGAGAAGTGCTGGTCTCTACAGGGCTGGTTATTTTGTAATAAAAATGCCATTTCACTCATGTAACGTCTTTAGTAGTGTTGAGCGGACCCGAACTGTAAAAGTCCGGATTTGCGCGGTTTCAGCGTCCGATCCGGGTCCAACCTGTACCCGGGAATCCGGCTGCACGATCCGGGTTCGGGATTTTTTTTTTCTCTCTCTCTCTCCTCTCCCGGATCCGCTCCCCATTGACTTACATTGGTGCCGGATTCCGGATCGGATCCGGACTTCTGTGACAACCTGCAACAGATCCGCCGGACCCGGAATATTAGCAATACGCTCAACTCTAGTCTTTAGCTATAAATGGGTTTTGCAGTAGGACTTCATGAAGCATTCCCAATCATTACTTTATTAGCTGAGCTGTGTAAATGTGTGTAGTGTTAAGGGTGCTTTACACGCTGCGACATCGCTAGCACGATGTGTGTGCGATATTGTGTGATCGCTGCCGTAGCGAACATTATCGCTGCGGCAGCGTCACATGTACATACCTGCTCTGCAACGTCGCTGTGACCGGCAAACCGCCTCCTTTCTAAGGGGGCAGTTTGTTCAGCGACGTCACAGCAGCGGCACTGAACCGCCGCCCAATAGAAAAGGAGGGAAGGAGATGAGCGGCCGGAACATGCCGCCCACCTCCTTCCTTCCTCCTTTTTCGGTGGTCGGAGGTAAGGTGAGGTTGTCGCTTCTGCGGTGTCACACACAGCGATGTGTGGTGCAGCAGAAGCGATGAACCACATCGCTACTGAGCAGAAAACGATATTTTGTTTTAGAACGACCTCTCCATGACCACCGATTTTTCCCTCTTTTGCGATCGTTTACGGTCGCTCAGAGGAGTCACACGCTGCGATCTCGCTAACGAGGCTGGATGTGTGTCACAACCACCGTGACCCGACGATATCTCCTTAGCGATATTGCAGCGTGTAAAGCCCCCTTAAGCGTGTTAATATACTGACCAATCACCATTTCCCCCAGTTTGCAGTGCAACTACCCTTCTCTTCTCACCCATGCAACTGCAGTTCTGAGGGGTGAGCCAGAAATAATTTATAAAGTATAAGCCTATGGAGCATTCCAAGGTGTCCTCATAGGCTTACATTGACCCTAGTGTGATCCAGTGAGTCTGAAAAGATGCCAGGCTAGGGAGAAGAAGACTGGAGCAGTTCTGTAGACCACTCAAGATGCAAACAAGCAGTTGTGCAAAGAACAATATCTGGTTAGGGCTACATAGATTGACATACTGAACCGTCTGCCTATTTTAGGAAGATGGAGCCATTGTTTACAAAGTACAACACAGGAGTAAATGTATAAAGAAAACAACTCTAGTGATTGAGGGTTGCATTTTGCATACACTCTTTATTTTAGCTTTGTTTACATGGTATGTACAGTAGTTTGATCAAATATGTAGAGCCCATGGGAACAGGTCTACTCTTCATCATGGAGTTTTTGCTGTGGAGACAGAACACAAAAATAAGGTATATGAGATGATTGTGAAACTTTAAATACATCAAGTACATAAATAAAATAATTTACAATAATGCCAACTAGAGTTGGTGTGAATCGGCTAGTCTGTCGGCTATGACAGTAATATGTGACTGCTGGATGGGTGCCGAGAATCACTTCCTACCTGCAGCATCCATGGCCCTTTTTTTTTTATTTGCCAACGTGGCTAGTTGTGAAATGTGCATCATGCTACAACGGTGACAATACACCAGGTTAGTTAATATAGTAAATCAAAAGAGAAGCCAGGGATGCAGTCAGTTAAGAAGTGGTTCTTAGAGCTCCTGTCCGGCAGCTACAGATTACTCTCTTGGCTAATGGACCAGGTCCTGTGAATTTATTTGCACCAACCATAATGCCATCATTAATGTGAGTTCTTATGGTCCTTTTGGCTTGTCAATAGAACTGTCATTCAGATGGACCTGTTTTGGTTTATGAAGCCATGATAGATCCTTTATACCTCACTCTAAACTGATGGATGACAAAATATGGCCACCAGTGGGTCGATTATCATATACTAATTGTCTTTGTTTTCCAGGTAGAAAATAACACCATTGATGGTTGCATAATTAGGAAACAATAGCAACATGAACCACTGTAGAAAATAATAACATAAAGGAGTCATTTGGCTTTTATTTTCATGAGTCTTAGCGATGATAACTAATTTAAAATGTACCAGAGTTATAGAGAATGACATCACTGACCTTGCCTCCTACATCTCTGCTTTTGGCTCTCAACTTGTTGACTTGGGACTCTGCAATGTCTGCACGTTCTTCAGCTTCATCAAGCTCGTGCTGGACTTTACGGAATTTGGATAAGTTTGTGTTGGCTTGTTCCTCCTATAGGTAGAATCCAAAAAATAGGTTTTAATAATATAACACATAACAAATGTGGACGCCTGGACCAGTTTGGGTGAATGAATGTACTTACAGCTTCTTCTGCTTGTCTCTTATAAGCTTTAACTTTAAGTTGCAGCTTATCAACCAGGTCTTGCAGACGAGCCAAGTTCTTTTTGTCCTCTTCAGTCTACAGAGGTGAAGGACAAATATATAAAAATATATACATTGAAAATTTTACATGAACCTAATTCAAAGTTCAAAAAATGTTAATCTTTATAAGATACCTGGTAGGTGAGCTCTTTAATGCGTCTCTCATACTTTCTCACGCCCTTTACAGACTCTGCGTTGCGCTTCTGCTCAGCCTCCAGCTCATTGTCCAGTTCCCGGACTCGAGCCTCCAGTTTCTGCAGCTGCTTCTTACCACCTTTCATGGCAATCTGCTCAGCCTCATCCAGACGCTGCTGGAGATCCTTGATAGTTTGCTCCATATTTTTTTTCATTCTCTCCAAATGAGCACTGGTGTCTTGCTCCTTTTTTAATTCCTCTGCCATCATAGCCGCCTATCATCAGTAAAAAATGTATAAAGCATTATTAATTTTGAATCAATATTTTTGCCATTATGACATGTAGGTCACAAAGATATGAATATTTTCTCTCTACATACATCGGTAATTGCTTTCTTGGCCTTTTCTTCTGCATTACGACATTCCTGAACCGCCTCTTCAACTTCAGTCTGTAGTTGGGAAATATCAGACTCCAGTTTCTTCTTCTGATTAATCAGGCTTGTGTTCTGGTGGGATTATTAGATACAAAAAGGAAAAACTTTGGAATTAGAAAAATAAACATATGTAGCTTTATAAATAATACAAGTGGGGATGTTGAAGTTGTTCCAAGAATTTACGGTTATAAAAAAGAAAACCCTATAATAAGCATGTGATTTAGGTACAGTGAGGTATTAAGGCTTCTTTCTGACCTGTGAGTGCAGAAGTTGGACTCTCTCACTGGTTTCTATTAACTCCTGCTCTGCTAGCTTGCGTCCTCTCTCTGTCTGCTCCACCAGAGATCGCAGTTCCTCAAGTTCAGCTTGGAGAAGCATGTTTCTCCTTTCCACAATTGCAATATTTTCTTTTAAGTCTTCATTAGCCCTCAGGGCATCATCCAGTTGAATTTGACTGTCCTATGAAAGGTATCAATAACTAGTTAAGAATATGTATCAATTTATGATTTAATTTGGTTATAAACAAACATTCATAATGTCTCCACAAAACAACTTACTTTAAGACTGCTGTGTGCCACTTTCAAGTGTTTGTGGGCCTCAGATGCAGCACGATTGGCCTGACTAAGCTGAATCTCCATTTCATTAAGGTCTCCTTCCATCTTCTTTTTAATCCTAAGGGCCTCATTACGACTTCTTGTCTCTGCTTCTAGTGAGGTTTGAAGTGAGTCCACCAAACGCTGGTGGTTCCTCTTGAGTTGTTCCATTTCTTCGTCCTTCTCTGACAATTTGCGTTCAATTTCAGACTTTACCTGGTTGAACTCAAGTTGAGTGCGTAAAATCTTCCCTTCTTCATGTTCCAAAGAAGCCTGAAAAGGAATTTCAGAAATGACTAGGCTATAGTCATTTGAAAAATTATTTATCAAAGCTTTCATGACAGAATTCTGTTGTAAAAACTTTGAAAAGCCACAAAATGTTGCTGCAACTCAGAGTTGCATCTAAATTTTGCAACTTATGGTTGTTTCACAACACTTTTTCCCAGCTCTGATCAATTGTGTGGAGTTAGGTGGGGCATGACGTTACAGTTCATCTAATTTATAATGAGTTGTGGCGTTCCCAACACTCCAGTTCCTGACTGGAATAACATTTCTGGTATAGCGCACAGAGGTACATCCGACTTGTTACATGTTCTAGATTAATGAAGAGGTATAGACCTATTCAAGAATAAGGAGCGTCTAACTCCAGAATGTTCCCTCATCTAGACCGACCCTAAATCTTAGTATCTAAAAAAAGCTCACCTCGGCTTCTTCCAAAGCAGATTGAAGTTCCATTTTCTCCTGTTCTAGTTGTTTTCTAACTTTTTCCAGTTCATGTATGCTCTTTCCACCTTCTCCAAGTTGCTCTGTTAGGTCTGAGATTTCCTCTGTGAAACAAATCCATATTTGCATTGAATTAATGCTTTTCACAAGCCCATGCATTGTTAATTAAGAAGAACCAATCGCTCAATCATTGCTTTTATTAATCATTGCAACCTAGAATACCATATTAAAACTGCAGTAATTGTCTGAAGGTTACACATTAGAAAGCTGTTGTCCCAACAGCTATCTCCCCCATACAACTCATATACATGCAAGCTCAGTTTGGCCCATTGTGCAAGTTTTGTTTAGGAGAGAAGGGAGTGTTAAGCATCCCATACACATTAAACTAATGTGGGCAACAATGTAATGTTTATGGGTATTAAGCATCCAATATGTCTGATTTAGAACTGCTGATCATTTTCTTCTCCTTGAGGTAAGCCACTGCCAGACATTACTGGCAGCTGCTCTGCTATACAGAACACAGAAGCGTTCAGCGGAGCAAAGCTTCCCGTGTGTAGAGAAACAGTCAAGATACCTGTTTTCTCAATGATCAGCTGAATCATCATTTGGCTGATAGTCATCTAAGGCGTATGAGGGGTTTAAGCCACTCTGAGACACCTTTGGTAGCAGCTTATGACTCGCCCACCCCAGGGCTATGGGACACCCGGTGCCGGGCCGGACTAGTCCGGTGGTAGTCAGTGGTGGCTGGGCCCGGCTCCGTGGCCCTGGTGGGTGTCAGTAGAATATGTGGCTGATGACTTTAAGTTTGTATTCGTGACGCCACCTGTGGTATGCGGCTATTAAGCCGCCGCTGCTGTGTAAGGCCTCCGGGGTGATGAAGTGGCAGCAATGGTGATACTGCTCCCCACAGGTGGAGCGGTGCCCCGGGACACAGTTGGTGCTTGTGGAAGTCTATGGTGTTGTGTGACTAACACGGTGCAGGGCCGACAAGCAATGAAAGAAACAGGCACAAACAGTAGTCTCTTTACCTTCTCCTCTTTTACTCGGCAGAAGTTTAGTCCAGGGAGACCGTCACAGATGGTAAAGATGGTCCGGCTGGCCTGGAAGTGCCTGGGGTGATCTTTGGCCAGTTGAGTATGAGGCCTACTCCCTATCTTCCTCTGCTGTTTTAGGACACTGCACTTTGAGTTCGCAATTGCCCTCTTGCTGCTGGGACTGGTTGTTCGTCCCTGTTTCTGTGTGGTAGACTGCGCAGGCCCTCTCTGGTGCTTCTCTGTTGGATTCTACACCGGGCCCTTGGAATGCAGCTGTACCTTCAGATTACTTCTGGGCCAGGGGGCTTGCAGCTCTCCTGCCCTCCGGATTCAGCTACCAGGGATGGATTTTATGCCCTGGCAACCACAGACTCCGATGTCCGAGTCTCTGCTGTGCCTCTCTGCACCTCTTGCTTCACTGGGCCAAGCTATCCCAGCTCTAGGCCCCAGTTCTACAAGGCAGCACTACTCTGTGTCTGTCCTCCTTCACTCCTGTCTACAGACTAACCACTACTTCCTCCCTCCAGCCAGACTTAAGGAACGCTCCCTGAAGTTTCAGGTTCAGAGCTCCCCCTGCTGGCCGGAGGGAGAACTGTGTTGGGTGTTAACGTACTGGCCAATAGATCTCCCAATTACCTCCAGGCTCAGCATTAACCCTTTGGGAGGGCAATGCTGTTGTGGCGACCAGGTCCTGGGGCGCCACACTCCCCCTTAGTTAAATTCAGTACTCCCGGACTGTAGAAACAAACATGACATGTTAAAACATTTCATCCCATTATGGGAGGCGCATTACTTGAACGTTACAACCTTAAACATTACTATAAGAGTCCAGTGTGGCTCCCTGCTGGGTGTCCATTACACTGCTCCATGGGGGACCCGCCGCGTTCAAACCCCCAACGTAGGCTCTGGGCGTGCGTCAGAGCATTGATGACCCCACTCTATGCACGCCGGACGGGTTTTTCTTCAGGGGTGTTGAGCACACTGGTGCTAACTATGAACAATTTAGGTGCTGGCCACCCATAGTCCAGTGGCCCAATTGTCCATTTTCGCAATCAAAGAAAAAGAAAAACATTTTGTACACAACATGACAGACATTTTGCATAACTATTTACATTCTAATAAGTACTCTTTCCCTTATACAGTTGACTCTCTATACCTTAGAGGGGGTTGTCCCCGGGTGCTGCGTTGAGACCTGCGTAGCTCTGGTGTTTGCCCCTGACTACTTAGTGTGTCTTCTACCTCAGCACTACAGGTAGGCCTAACCCCAATAGGTAAGCGTGATGATTGCCTATGTGGTCCAAGAGTCGCCAAGGGTATGACAGGTTCACCACTGACAGGGGGTTGATCCTCCTGCTCCACTGCTGGCGTGTCATCTCGTGTTGGAGCAGACGGTTCTTTAGGTGGATTCGGAACCTCTTCTGTTTCTGGCTCGACCAACTGCGGAAATGTCAAAACTGGTACCACTATGGCATTGTTTATTCGGGTCCAAGTTTTGGGGAATTTTCCAAGGATTGTTTGGATCATCTCCCCCTCTTTCTCTTGACTTTGGGGACTTCCTTGTACTTCTTCCATTTCTCTTTGGATTCTGCACTGTTCAGGGCATGCTTTCAGGCGGTCTCGAGAGATTGCTTGATAGGTCTTGCCTTCATCCTTGCTTATGAGGCATACCTTACTGTTGTCAAAGTTGGAGGGGATAATGGTGTAGGGCTCGTTTTCCCACTGATCATCCAATTTATGCGTCCTCCGCTTCTTCTTGAGGACTTGTTCTCCAGGTGCTAAGGGAGTTGCTGGGGCTGTTTGATTGTAATGCTGCTCTTGTCTCGTTCTTGCTTGAGACAGGGCCCTCTCTACGCATTCCTGGACCTTACGGTACCGCTGCTGCCGCTCTGTATCCCAATCTTCCATTTCTTGAACCGCCTCAGGTGACACAGTCCCCATCTCAAAGTCTACAGGTAACTTGCCAGGTCTGGCTCGCATCAGGTAAGCAGGGCTGCAGTTGGTCGAATTTACCGGGATATGGTTGTACAAGTCTACCAGATCTGGTAACTTTTCTGGCCATTGGTTCCTTTCTTCCAAAGGTAGAGTCTTGAGCATGTCAATAACCACATGGTTCATCTTCTCGCACAATCCATTGGTTTGGGGGTGGTACGGTGTGGTTCTGATTTTCTTACAACCGTACAGGTTACAGAACTCTTGGAACACTTCTGCCTCGAATGCAGGACCCTGATCAGTCAGTACCCTTTCAGGGTAACCGTGAGGTCGACAAAAGTAGGCCTGAAATGCTCTCGCTGCTGTTCGGGCTGTCTGGTCCTTCACGGGCACTACTACCAGGAAACGAGAGTAATGGTCCACAATGGTGAGGGCGTACACATAACCTGACCGGCTTGGTGTTAACTTCACGTGATCCAGAGCCACCAACTCCAGGGGCTGCTTTGTGACAATTGGCTGTAGGGGAGACCTCTGGCTAGCATCATCTTTCCGCCTCAGGTTACACGGACCACAGTCTCGGCACCACTTCTCGACTGTCTTTCTCATGTTCACCCAGTAGAACCGATCACGGAGTAGGGTCTCCAACTTCTTCCACCCGAAGTGTCCTGCATTATCGTGATAAGCTGCTAGGACCATTGGAGCATCCCTCTGCGGAACCACTATCTGCCAGACGAGTTCATTCGTTCGCCAGTTGACATATCTCTTACAGAGCTTGCCTTGATAGGTGAACAGCCGTCCCCTCTCCTTCCACAACTGCTGGGCTTCTTCTGGAGCATCTGGGCCAAGATGAGTCTCAGCTTGTGCTAGCTTTTCTTTGACCAATCGCACGGCCGGGTCACCGTTCTGCGTCTCTTCCCAATTATGGTGGAGTAATGGGTTGACCGAGACCTCGTGCTGGCTCGAGCGCTTCACTCCTACAGCATGCTCACACTGGGACACACCTTGGTGATGGAAAGCCGGTAACTCTATTTCTTCGAGTTCATCCAGGTCTTCTCCAGACTCGGGTAAGTGCGGCATTCTGGACAGCGCATCAGCATTGCTATTCTTCTTGCCAGCCCGATACTTGATGGTAAAGTCAAAGTTAGACAGCCGGGCCATCCATCGCTGTTCCAACGCACCTAACTTGGCTGTGGCCAGGTGTGTCAACGGATTGTTGTCCGTGAAGATGGTGAACTTAGCCGATGCCAGATAGTGCTTGAAGCGTTCAGTCACTGCCCAAACAATAGCGAGGAACTCCAGCTTGAAGGAACTGTAGTTTTCTGGATTCCTTTCTGTGGGTCGTAGCTTCCTACTGGCGTAAGCTATCACCTTCTCTCTGCCTCCCTGCACCTGGGACAGAACTGCTCCCAGTCCCACGTTGCTGGCGTCTGTATACAGTACAAACGGCTGGCTGTAGTCAGGGTAGGCCAGAATCTCTTCTCCCGTGAGAGCCCCTTTCAGCCGGACAAAGGATGTTTCTAGTTGGCTGCTCCATTCAAATGGAGGGCTCTGCTTCTTAGCCTGATTTGGCTGGCCCACCAGGAGATCTTGAAGGGGCGCTGCTATCTTGGTGAAACCATCAATGAACCTTCGGTAGTAGCCCACCAGCCCAAGGAACTGCCGCACCTCCTTTACCGTGGTGGGTCTTGGCCAGTCCTTGATTACGGTGACTTTCTCTGGATCAGGTGCCACACCTTCCGCGCTGACCACATGACCCAGGTACTGTACCTTTGGCTTCAAGAGGTGACATTTGGACGGCTTTATCTTCAGGCCGTATTTCGACAAGGACTCAAACACCTCTGCTAAGTGCCTCAGGTGGTCTTCATACGTCTTGGAGTAGACTATAACGTCATCCAGGTACAACAGCACGGTTTCAAAGTTGTGGTGGCCCAAGCAGCACTCCATCAGCCTTTGGAATGTCCCTGGCGCGTTGCAGAGCCCGAATGGCATACAGTTGAACTCACAGAGGCCCATTGGTGTCGTGAATGCAGTCTTCTCTTTGTCCGCCTCTGCCACGGGAACCTGCCAATACCCACTGGTGAGATCCAAGGTGGAGAAATAGTTAGCTGACTTTAAGGCTGTTAGTGGCTCCTCTATTCTGGGCAGTGGATAAGCATCTTTATGTGTAATGCGGTTAATTTGCCTGTAATCTACGCACATTCTCATTGTACCATCTTTTTTCTTTACGAGCACTAGGGGAGCTGCCTAGGGGCTACAACTATCTCTGATAACCCCAGCCTCCTTCATTTCCCGTAACATTTCTTTGGCACGCTGATACTGTGCGGGGGGCACAGGGCGGTATCTCTCTTTGATGGGATGATGATCACCCGTGGGGATTTGATGTTTAACCCCTTTCACCTGGCCAAAATCTAGGGGGTGTTTGCTGAAGACCCGCTCGTACTCCTGTACCACCCGGTAAACCCCATGCTTTTGGTGTGAGGGGGTGGAGTCGGTGCCCACATGTAAGTTTTGGCACCAGTCTTCCAGCTGCCCCTTGGAGCCATTGTCTTCCGCCTGGTCGGACGGGATCAAGGGTTCCACTGCTTTAATGGTATTGTTGCTGACAGTGTACAGTTTTGCTACAGTGGCGTACCGGGGCAATTTGGCCTCCTCCTCCCCACAATTCAGGACACGGACGGGCACTCTCCCCTTGCGGACGTCTGCTACCCCTCTGGCTATCAGGACTCCCGGCCTACTGTCTGAATACACCGGTTCTACCAAGGCATGGTAATCCTGACCCTTGAGGCCTATTGCTGCCCGACACCATATCAACATTTCACTTCTTGGGGGTATTGCAATGGGGAGCGGGTCACTTACCCTCACACTGCCAATTTCTCCTCCGGCCAGCTCTACTTGCTGCCTCCTCATCAGGGCTCTGATCTCCCTCTGTAGGGCACGCTGCTGCCCGGAGCTGGCGGTTTCAGACGCCTGTTGCAACAAAATGATCACTTCGGCAATACAATTTTCTATCACATTGGTACCAATGGTTAGCAGTGGTTCAGATTCTTTGCGATCTATATCTACAATTATCATCCCCTGACATGGCAATTCTACCCGCCCCACTTTAATGGTTACTTCTTTGTACCCAATTTGGGGTAAGGGCTGACCATTACTGGCCACAATTGTTAAATCATCATCTGGGCCATGGTCCATGTCTGAATCAGCCCAATATCTTTTGTACAGTTTGTAGGGGATGGTTGTTACCTGGGACCCCATATCCAGGAGGGCATTCAAAGGGATCCCATCCAGCACAATAGGAAGGACCGGGCGTCCTCCCACATACTTGCTGCGGCTGGGGGTTGAGCCGGGCTTCCTCACACCTGGGGGTTGGCTCCTGGCCCCAGGCTTGGCCCATTTAAAGGACAGCGTCGTGCAATGTGGCCCGCCTGGCTGCAGAGGCGGCAGATCGGTTGTCCCGTTGAATCATACCGGTCTGTGTCTCTGCCTCGGGTCGGCGGAATCCTCCTCTGTCGCATCCAGGGGACGTCATCTGGGCTGGAGGCCAACTCGAGTCTTGCAGGCGATGGGGTCACTTGTAGAGACTGCACGGTCTTGGCCAAGGCAGCTACAGTCTTGGTCAGCTCCTGGACCTGCTGTCTGAGCTCTGCAGTGGGGTCCTTATCCAGGGACTGCGCCTCAGCCCCTGCAGCGGCTCGTGTTGCAGGCACCACCCCGGGGTACGTGATAGCAAGAGGCCGGAGGGATACTGGGTCATTCGGTGTAGATTCTCTCAGTACCCGGATGGCCTGGTCCTTAAACTTTGCAAAGTCCAGAGCAGGGTTCTGCAGGACCATGATACGCAGCTGTGTCCTGTGGGCATCTGACAGGAACCCTTCTATGAACTGCTCAGTTAGGAGTTTGTGTTCTTCACGTACACTCTCTGGGTCCACCTGTTTAACTGCTTTCAGGGCCTCCTGCAAGTTTAGGGCATAGTCCCTTATGCTGTCTGTGGCCCGTTGCTTGCACCCAAAGAATCTCATCTTTATCTCTGCTGCGGTGCGGGTGTCAAAAGTACTCTTTAGCTTGGCCAATATCTGGGTTACTGTCCCTTTTATCTGTATCAGGCCAGGACTTCACTTCACGTTGGGCTGCGCCGGCTAGCTGTCCCATTAATATGCCCACCTTCTGGCTCTCAGTCAGAGGATACACCCGGAACAAGCTGTGCAGCCTTTCCCTGAAGTCGCTCAAGGTATGGGACTCCCCGGAGTACTGCGGTAGCCATTCTGCTCCCGGGATGTACGGCATTGTGATCGGCATTACCGGCGCTGCAGCGGGGGCTGGGGCGACGGCGACTGGGATTGCTTCGGCTGGTGCTGCGGCGTCTCGGGCTATGGCAGCCACCTGCTCTCCCTCTGAGTCGGACATCTTCCTCCCCCTTAGTGAACCTTACCAGGCTCCGTTCACTTTTCAAATTTCCTTCCGGGTCGTGCGGGGTTAACAGCGCTCTGCTCTGATGGCGCGCTCCCTTCGCGCTCTTTGTCAGGCACGCCCTCCTTTTTCCTGCGCTCGGCGAGGCTAATGGCGGCGGCGGTTTGCAGACAGTACACAGTCTTTTAAGCACAATTCCTGCAGGCGCACAGTACCCGGTGTGACCGGGCACGAAATCCTGTTCGTGACGCCAAAAGTTGACTCGCCCACCCCAGGGCTATGGGACACCCGGTGCCGGGCCGGACTAGTCCGGTGGTAGTCAGTGGTGGCTGGGCCCGGCTCCGTGGCCCTGGTGGGTGTCAGTAGAATATGTGGCTGATGACTTTAAGTTTGTATTCGTGACGCCACCTGTGGTATGCGGCTATTAAGCCGCCGCTGCTGTGTAAGGCCTCCGGGGTGATGAAGTGGCAGCAATGGTGATACTGCTCCCCACAGGTGGAGCGGTGCCCCGGGACACAGTTGGTGCTTGTGGAAGTCTATGGTGTTGTGTGACTAACACGGTGCAGGGCCGACAAGCAATGAAAGAAACAGGCACAAACAGTAGTCTCTTTACCTTCTCCTCTTTTACTTGGCAGAAGTTTAGTCCAGGGAGACCGTCACAGATGGTAAAGATGGTCCGGCTGGCCTGGAAGTGCCTGGGGTGATCTTTGGCCAGTTGAGTATGAGGCCTACTCCCTATCTTCCTCTGCTGTTTTAGGACACTGCACTTTGAGTTCGCAATTGCCCTCTTGCTGCTGGGACTGGTTGTTCGTCCCTGTTTCTGTGTGGTAGACTGCGCAGGCCCTCTCTGGTGCTTCTCTGTTGGATTCTACACCGGGCCCTTGGAATGCAGCTGTACCTTCAGATTACTTCTGGGCCAGGGGGCTTGCAGCTCTCCTGCCCTCCGGATTCAGCTACCAGGGATGGATTTTATGCCCTGGCAACCACAGACTCCGATGTCCGAGTCTCTGCTGTGCCTCTCTGCACCTCTTGCTTCACTGGGCCAAGCTATCCCAGCTCTAGGCCCCAGTTCTACAAGGCAGCACTACTCTGCGTCTGTCCTCCTTCACTCCTGTCTACAGACTAACCACTACTTCCTCCCTCCAGCCAGACTTAAGGAACGCTCCCTGAAGTTTCAGGTTCAGAGCTCCCCCTGCTGGCCGGAGGGAGAACTGTGTTGGGTGTTAACGTACTGGCCAATAGATCTCCCAATTACCTCCAGGCTCAGCATTAACCCTTTGGGAGGGCAATGCTGTTGTGGCGACCAGGTCCTGGGGCGCCACACTTACCTCCAGGGAGAACAAAGGATAAGATGTTTTAATTCAAAATACCGATCTTTATCTAAAGAGTTAAGAGGCCCCGATACACATCATGAGGTCAGCTGGTATTGTCAAAATCAGCAGGTTAAATTGTAATGTGTATGGGACCCTTTAAATGGAATTTTATTTAAAGTTAGCCTATATGATTATTAGGAAGATTTTAATCGCATTTTTATTACAACTCACCTTGGAGGTTTTTATTCTCTCTCTTTAAAGTTTCAAGATGCTCCAGGGACTCCTCATAAGCATTCTTTAGCTTGAACAACTCAGTGCTAAGTGTACGAGCTTCTTTTTGAGAAGACTCTAACTCAGTCTGACACTCTTCAAATTTCTGTTTCCACTCTGCTAGGATCTAAACAACAAGATGCTTATTACATAGGTACCATAACAAGTTTCCCAGGGTTTTCTCATTAGTTGATTATAATCACCTTATCAAAATTCCTTTGTTTTTTGTCCAGCGCAGCAGATGCAGCATTTGACCTCTCCAAATCGACCATCAAGTCCTCAATTTCATTCTGCAAGCGATGTTTTGTCTTCTCAAGAGATGAACATTTTGCATTGACAGCCTCCACGGCCTCTTCTGCCTCTTGAAGCCTTTGTGCCAGTTTCTTCCTATGAGAAAAGGTGTAATGACATAGATTTTCAGATTGGGCGTCTAAGCAAATTTCTAATCGAGATGGATAAATGAGAAAACATCACACATGCATATTAGCAGGCATCGTGCATTATTTGACCCACCTTTGCAGCTTCGAATGAAGAAGAGCCTTCTAACAAACAAGCTTTATGCTCGTCTTATACAGAAGCATGAAACATAATCCAAGCAAAAAGCTTCTCTGTTGAAAGGAATTTTAAAGCTGGGATGCATTCAGACACTTGCCTATGTTAGAGAAGCAGTAGATTACTAGAACAATATCGGGATGGAGCCAAGCAAAATTAAACAAAATAGCACACAACAGCCAAACCAAGGAAGCATGTAATGATGGTTGGGTTCAAATAAATAAGTCCTGTTAATTCCATATAAACTGTATTATCAATGCGCTAGTCACGCAAATCATCTCACTCACTTGGCCTCCTCTAGCTCCTCAGTCCTTTGAATGGCATCCGTTTCATATTTGGTTCTCCATTGGGCCACTTCTGAATTGGCTTTAGACAAAACTCGTTGCAACTCAGCCTTGGCTTCTTGTTCTTCTTCATACTGCTCTCGGAGCAGGTCACAGTCATGGCGAGCAGACTGAAGAGCATGGGCTAGAGCATTTTTAGCCTTTACAGAGAAAATTAGAAATTACATTACAAGTATAAACTAAACTAAAATATATATATATATATATTGTGAGACTGTGACCGGGGTTATCTATGACGGCCGGTATGTCTCGCCCAGGTTGTGCTCACTCCATGATAGAAAGTAAATCCACTATAGGGTTAATGCTGTTTCCCTACAGGCTTAAGGAAGGGTTAAAAGGAAACAGGAACGAGGGCAGGTGTGCCGGGTGTGGGGGAAGTGATCAGAACTTCCTGAGCCCTCTGCTGGAGAGGCACATGTATTTTGTTATGGACTTTTTGTTTGGACATTAAACACCGTGTGCTGTGAACCTTGATGCCTGGATCCCGTGTCTTCTGCTGCGCAGCCGACCGCGCTACCTCACATATGGTGGAGAATGCGGGCATGACAGCCGGTGAGGTGTAGCATCCATCCCTGGTGACCCAGCTGCGCATGTCCTGGATTCGAGCGGCTATACTACAGCCCAAACCCGGCGACGCCATGGAGGACATACTAAAGCATTTGGCTCAGGCTAATGCACAGCAGCAACAGACCAATGCACACCTGCTCCAATCCTTGCAAGTGCAGGAAAAAAAACTCCAAGAACAGTTGGATCAGGCCAATGCACGTCAGCAGCAATCCTTGCAAGTGCAGGTCAAAATGCACCAAGAACAGATGGAGCAGGCCAATGCACGTCAGCAGCAATCCTTGCAAGTGCAGGACAAAAGGCACCAAGAACAGATGGAGCAGGCCAATGCACGTCAGCAGCAAGCCTTACAATTGCAGGAAAAAAGGCACCAAGAACAGATGGTTCTCCTGGCCAAGTCGATCCGTGCCGGACCGGCAGCAACAACCCCGGGACCGGGTGACGACGGCAGCGTCCGGAAAGCGGTGAGACAAGCGTTGCAAAAGATGACCCCGGGTGATGATGTGGAAGCGTTCCTGGCGGTGTTTGAGCGGGTGGCCGAGCGGGAAAAGCTGCCGACCCCGCAGTGGGCTGAGGTATTGTCGCCCTATCTGACGGGGGATTGCCCAAGGAGATCCTTACGGATCAGGGGACCCCATTCATGTCTAAAGTGACCAAAGAGCTATGCCGGCTACTCCAGATCAAGCAGTTGCGTACGTCTGTGTATCATCTGCAAACGGACGGTTTAGTCGAGCGTTTCAATAAAACCCTGAAAACCATGCTAAGAAGGGTGATTTCAAAAGACGGGAAAGACTGGGATATGATGCTTCCCTATTTGATGTTTGCCATACGAGAGGTGCCACAGGCATCCACGGGGTTTTCGCCTTTTGAATTGTTATACGGGCGACATCCCCGGGGATTGTTGGACCTGGCAAAGGAAACATGGGAACAAGAGCCCACCCCCCATAAAAGTGTGATTGAACACATTTTGGGTATGCAGAACCGCATAAGCGCGGTCATGCCAATTGTGAAGGAGCACTTACAGGAGGCTCAGGCCACGCAAAGCGGCCGCTACAATAGACAAGCCACCGTGCGGACCTTTAAACCCGGGGATCGGGTGTTGGTATTGATCCCCACGGCGGAGAGCAAATTCCTGGCTCAGTGGCAAGGCCCCTACGAGATAAAGGAAAGAGTAGGGGTGGTTAACTATAAAGTATTGCAGCCCGGTAGGCGGAAACCTGAACAAATATACCATGTCAACCTATTAAAACCTTGGCAGGAACGGGAAAGCCTGATGGCTGTTTTTTCCCCACCTCCCTCCTCTTCGGGTCGTTCACATCCGGCTCCAGCGACCTCCGGAGAGGACGAACCGGAAGTAAGGATTGGAGAAGCCCTCACCAAGCAACAGAGGCGAGAGGCCAGACGGTTGGTTCAGCAGAACCCCGATGTCTTCTCCGAGCTGCCCGGTAGGACCAGTCTGATACGACATGATATTGTCACCGAGCCCCACCTGAAGGTACGCCTGAAGTCATACCGGGTGCCGGAGGCTCGACGACAAGCCATATCAGAGGAAGTAAAGACAATGTTACGCCTGGGGGTCATCGAAAAATCCCGGAGTGAATGGGCTAGTCCGATTGTCCTAATACCAAAACCCGATGGCTCCTTAAGGTTCTGCAATGACTTTAGGAGATTGAACGAAATATCCAAGTTCGATCTCTACCCCATGCCCCGGGTGGATGAGCTGATTGATAGGCTGGGACAGGCGCGATATTTTACCACGCTCGACCTGACCAAAGGGTACTGGCAGGTGCCACTAACGGAGTCCGCCAAGGAGAAAACAGCTTTTGTTACGCCGGAGGGTCTCTTCCACTATGTTGTCTTGCCTTTTGGGTTACATGGCGCTCCGGCCACGTTCCAGAGGTTGATGGACTTAGTGCTGGAACCCCACCAGGCGTATGCATCAGCGTACCTGGATGACATCATTATTTACAGCTCCGATTGGCAGACCCACTTGGAACAGGTACAAGCGGTGGTGGACGCGCTTCGAACAGCCGGATTGACAGCCAATCCCAAGAAATGTGCATTGGGACTCACGGAAGCCCGCTACTTGGGCTACGTGATAGGCCAAGGAGTGATTAAGCCCCAAATTAACAAGGTTGAGGCGATCCAGAAGTGGCCTAGACCCCTGACCACGAAGCAGGTTAGGGCCTTCCTGGGTATCATGGGGTACTACAGGAGGTTTGTAAAGGATTTTGCGGGACTATCAGCCCCCTTGACGGACCTTCTCAAAGGCAAGAAGTCCGTCATGGTGCGGTGGACTCCGCAGGCCGAGGACTCCTTCCGGGCCCTGAAGGGGGTCCTGTGCGGACAGCCCGTTCTGGTCAACCCTGATTTCCGGAAGGAGTTCATAGTACAGACTGACGCCTCGGAGGTCGGCCTGGGGGCAGTGCTGTCTCAGGTGGTTCAGGGGGAGGAACACCCCGTCACCTTCTTGAGTAGGAAGCTCACCCCTCCCGAGCGGAATTATAGCGTAGTGGAGAAGGAGTGCCTGGCGATCAAGTGGGCCTTGGAGTCCCTACGCTATTACCTGCTGGGACGGCAGTTTCGCTTGGTGACGGATCACTCTCCACTGGTCTGGATGAGGTCCGCCAAGGAACGGAATGCCCGGGTTACCCGGTGGTTCCTTTCTCTGCAGAACTTCCGGTTTACGGTTGAACACCGGGCCGGTAGGTTGCAGGGCAACGCCGATGCCTTGTCCCGCGGCCCGTGCTTGATGGCTGGAGTTCAACCCCGCACGCTTGAACTGAGGGGGGGGGGTATGTGAGACTGTGACCGGGGTTATCTATGACGGCCGGTATGTCTCGCCCAGGTTGTGCTCACTCCATGATAGAAAGTAAATCCACTATAGGGTTAATGCTGTTTCCCTACAGGCTTAAGGAAGGGTTAAAAGGAAACAGGAACGAGGGCAGGTGTGCCGGGTGTGGGGGAAGTGACCAGAACTTCCTGAGCCCTCTGCTGGAGAGGCACATGTATTTTGTTATGGACTTTTTGTTTGGACATTAAACACCGTGTGCTGTGAACCTTGATGCCTGGATCCCGTGTCTTCTGCTGCGCAGCCGACCGCGCTACCTCACAATATATATATATATATATATTTCTGCTACAGTTATATATCTGGAAAAAATTGTAAATTGTGGTGCCTATACACCGTTAATAGCTGTCTGAAAAACAAATGTTATTCCTGTCCTCCTGTCCCATATACAGGTACACTTGGTTTAACCGAACATACATGTTTTTCCATTTGTGACACTTCGAGTAGCAATTTATCTTCCCTGAGAACAAAAGAATTTGTCGTCGAAATTTAACATCCACCATCACCAATCATTTTTTGCCATGACATCATCTGTTAGGGGAGAGTTAGGAAGTGAGGAACCCATACACTGTAGGCTGGTTCTACCGATATTGGCCAATTTTGTCCATCTTTGCTGTAATGTGAATGGGCACAATAAGGCACGTACCTTGGACTCTTCCTCCAATTGTCTCTTAAGGTCTTCCAACTGTTGAGTGTAAGTTTGTTTTCCTCGTGTCAGCTGAGACACTAATGCTTCTTTCTCATCTAGTCTACGTGACAACTCCCCATTTTCTGTTTGCAGTTTTGCCTTCTGTGACATAAAGTCATTCAGTGATCTTTGAGCCTCTTCAAACTTGGTCCGATGCTCATTCATTTGGTCTTCTAAAGTGCGGCACATCTTTTCTAAGTTGGCCTGTGTACAGACAAAGTCATAAAAATATATAAATAAAATAAAGGCATAAAAATATATTTCTAAATATCTTAAATCAGAACAAATACAGTGTAGTACATTAAAACGCACAGGACTAAGCACATAAAAGTCGTTGTTTTGACAAATGGTCTTTGTAATATTCCTAATATACATATATAATGTACTTTGGTCTAATTTAATCATTCATTTTCATACAGTTCTCAATATTATCATATTAACAACTGGTTCTAAACTCCATTTTTGAGAGCCATGCTTTAGGCAAAAAAAATGCTTACATAGATGCAAGCATATTTTTACATACATTATTGATAGAACAATAATACATTTTCTGAGTCAGAAAGGAGCTATAAAGCCTAGACAATAAATAGATTTGAAATTTCAATCTCCATGTCTCACCTTGCCTTTTACAACCTGTTCCATGTTGGATGCTACATCATCTAGCTCAAGTTTGAGCTCACTCTTCTCCTTTTCTAGTTTCTGTTTAACCCTTTGGAGGTTATCAATCTGCTCGCTGAGTTCAGCCACAGAGTCTGCATGCTTCTTTCTTAGCGTAGCAGCGGTGGCCTCCGATTGCAGAGTGGATTCCTCTAGATCTCTCCTGAGTTTCTGGAACTCTGCCTCCCGCTTCTTGTTAAGTTCAAGCTGCACAGAGGTGGCTCCTCCGGCTTCTTCTAAACGCTCGCTGATTTCCTCCAACTCTCTGGACAGGTCAGAGCGAAGCTTCTCTACCTTAGCCCTTGCTGTTCTCTCTGCTTCCAGTTCCTCCTCCAGCTCCTCAATACGTGCCTTAGGAGAGGCGAATATATACATGCATCAATTATTTGCAAGTTAACAAATAAACATCTAAATTAAATAAACATAAAAAATAATGATATCCTAGTCAATCAATGTATCTTAAAACTATGTTGCTATAACTTTGTAAATTGTTTTTCAAATCATATTGAGTCAGTCGACAAGCAAACTGAGGATACGGTTAATATGTCTGTCTTTACCTGGTGTTCTTTCAGTTTCTTTTGTAGTTGCATGCCCAATAATTGCTCATCTTCAATTTTGCTGCATTGCTGACTAATCTCAAATTCTTTCCTGCAAGAGATAATGATATATTACTGTATGTATATCAGAGGTGGACATACTATATCATTGGTATAATCTGTGCAGCTGCACAGAAGCCCAAGATGTAAGGATAGCACTACCAGCTACAAAGCAGGTGGAATTGTGCATTATGACGAGATATTGGATTGCTAAGAGCTCATATACTGTTCCTGCACAGTGGCCTTCTTCTCTCTGTGTCTACTAGTGATATACATGTAATGTAGGAAACATATAAAGACTACTTGCATGTTTGTAGTGTAACTGAATTATAATGAAATCAATCTTACTTCTTCAACTTCTCCTCAAGTTGTTGTTTGTCATTCTCAAGATCCATGACATTCTCCTGTGTCAATTTTAGATCACCTTCAAGTTTACGCTTAGCTCTTTCTAGATCCATTCTTACTTTCTTCTCCTGCTCCAAGGATCCTTCAAGCTGTGGAGAACAAGCAGTTAGTGACCACATTCAGCTTCTTGTCCTCTTACTATTTTTGAATTTTTAAATGATTTGTGCAACTTACATCATCGACCTGCTGTTCAAGTTTGGCTTTTGATTTAGTAAGAACATTGACTTTATCTTCTTCCGCTTGAAGGTCATCAAGGGTTTGCTGGTGAGCCTCTTGGAGAGCCTTTTTCTCTTTAGTAAGTTTTGCAATAATTTCATCTAAACCTGCCATTTCTTCAGTCAGGTTCTTGACCTATAAAAAGCAAATATGTATATCAGAAAAAAAGTAATAAGTAAAAAAGAAAAATGTGGTGGCCCAAAAAAGGTGATCACCTTATTTTCTGTGGCATGTTTCTCCTTTTCTACTTTAGCTAAGGTAAGTTCTAAGTCATCAATATCCTTCTTGAGCTCCGAACACTCGTCCTCCAGCTTCCTCTTCTTAGCAGTGAGTTCTGCATTCATCTCCTCTTCATCTTCCAGCCTTTCTGTCTGCTCTTTTAATTTGGCTTCTAGCTGTATTTTACTTTTGATTAGCTGGTCACACCTTTCTTCTGAATCATTTAAGTTGTCTTGCTCCTGTATTATATGTAGAAACAATTTTTAATAAGTTTTCCTAGGAAGTCACATCATCTTATTTCCTGTAAACTACATATTAGTATTTTTTCCCCCATATTTTTATACTTTTATATTTTAGTACGTACAGCTTGAACTTGCAGTTGCAGATCATTTTTCTCTTGCAGCAAAGATACCATCTTTTCCTCAAGTTCCTTGCGTCTAGTATCAGATTTTTCCAGGGCTTCTTTCAACCTCAGGAATTCTTCCTTCATGTTAGCCATTTCTTTTTCTGTCTCTGCGCTCTTCAGGAGAGGCTTAATCTTAAAGTACAGCTTCATCCAGGGCCAATTCTTGACTCCCATGAAAGCACGAATATTCCATTGAATTACCAGGAGAGCATCTCTGAGATGTAACAACACAAAGTAAATTGTAAAGCACATTAACATTTATTATATAAGTCCTTCACATGTCCTACAAAAAAAATATGGAAACTCATTGCTGCCTTATTATTCATATGGTTTAATTCACCTGCGCTCCAAAATCTTCTTAAACTCCCTTCTCATCAGCAATCCTCGAGATTGTGCTTGAATTCGAGTAATAATTCTAGAGAGTCTCTCATCTCTCATTTCCTCCAGGAGACCCAAGAGACCAGCTTTGAAGAACACCTATAAGCAAATTGGATACAGTAGTCGATATTTCAATGAAATGATAATGTTATACCATGCTATCATTCTGTTTGAAAAATAATTGCATTTAATAGCAAAAATATTACTATTTTTAAAATGTTATTATAGAATCACCTTTGTATGTCCAAACTTGTACTGAGTGTGATCAATTTCCAGTGATCCTAGAAGCTTTTCTGCTCCTTTTCTGCTATCTATGAACTGCCCTTCAGGAATAGCTGCAGGATTCAAGATACGGTAACTATAAAGAAAAAAAAGAATTTGTGAAAAGGTTAAATTACGTGTCTTTCTTAATTCAATATAAAAGATAACAGTATCGTCAACCTACCGCTGTCTGAAGTCACCATAAAGGATCCTGTTGGGGAATCCTTTTCTACAGATTCTGATACCTTCTAGCACACCATTACAACGGAGCTGGTGCATTACCAAAGGATTGTCCATCTCACCTGCAAAATTACCAGCCACACAGTGTAAGTGCTAAAGTAATGAAAAAGGCCATATATAGTGCTTAAATGGGTTTTTCCAATTATAAACATTTCAGAAGTGGTAAATATGTTAGCTCATTGACAGTCTAACTGCTAGGATCCCCACTGATCACATGATTAATACACAACAAAACTTTTATCCCTCAATAACATGTCAGTGGTAGGAAGTAGTGGTATAGACCTGCGGACTATCCATCAATGAGGTTGACATACCAAAAGCTAGTATAGTACTGTACACAACCAAAGCATATTCAATTTAACATTACCTGGAGCCTTCCTTTCATTTGGGATGATACAGCGCACAAAATGTGGGTGAGTGGTTTTCAAGTTGGTCATTAATTTGTTAAGATTCTCCTGTTAAAATAGAATGGGTGATCACAAAATAGGTATTGCCTACAACACACATCCTCTAGGCTCTTCGGTAATCACAGATATCGTAATGGAGACATACATCATAATGGAGTTTGAAACTTGATTGTTTCAAACTTGATCCTCACCCTATGCAGAGCAGATACTGTCTGGAAGGAAGAGCCCTTTTTCTTTCCACCTTTTCCCTTGCCACCAGTGTCTGTAAGATGATGAGATAAACATACTATTGGTCTTCACTTATGAACAAAATTAATCATTGAATGCGGAATATACTACCTGAGTCGGCACCAGCATAGTTGGCAAACAGATGAGCCAGCAGCTTGAGGGATGACTTCTGGTACAGCCCCACCACGGTCTCATTCAATGGGTCCTTGTTCTTCTCCAGCCAGCCAAGAATGTTATAGTCCACAGTACCAGCATAGTGGACCAGAGCAAAGTGAGCCTCAGGCTTCCCTTTGATGTTCCTTGGTTTCTGGAAGTTGTTAGACTTGCCCAGGTGATTATCATAAAGTTTTGCCTTGAAGGTCGTGTCAGAGGCTTTAGGAAACATGCACTCCTCTTCGAGGATGGACATGATACCCATAGGCTGTGGAGAGAAATAGTCTATTGTAACTTTTGTCAATCAAGGAACACTTTGCAAGTATATGTAGATACAGAGAATAAAAAAATTAAAAGGATAAGGTAAATATATACATATTAGAAAATTATCACTCTTCTTAATGTCATTAAAGGGAACCTGTCATCAGAAATTTCGCCCAAAAGCTAAAAGATTCCCCCTCTGCAGCTCCTGGGCTGCATTCTAGGAAGGTCCCTGTTATTATTGTGCCCCATGTGAGACCAAAATAAAGCCTTTATAAAGTTCTACCTTTTTGTATGCAGCTTCTGTAAATCCGTCACGGGGGCGGGCTCTCTGCCGTCCGTTATTCTGCCTCCTGGTCCTGTATGCCGCCCCCATCGCTCCTTTCCATATCTGATGCACCGCCCACTGCTCCAGCCATCCCCGCGCATGCCCAGTGCCAGTCTCACGGGACTGAGCACTGTGACTGCTGGTGACGTGTGCGCAGGCAAGTGATTATGGACGGGACTGTGACTGTTATCAGCAAGTACCCGCCCATAATCTCGTGAGCGCGCAAACCTCTCCAGCATTCACACTGAGCTCAGTTTAGATGCTAGACTGTATGGGCTGCTTCCAGGGATGACGTCCCTTTGTCATGTGATAGTATTTCGAACACGCCCCTATCACATGACAAAGGGACGTCATCCCTGGAAGCAGCCCATACAGTCTAGCATCTACACTGAGCTCAGTGTGAATGCTGGAGAGGTTTGCGCGCTCAAGAGATTATGGCCGGGTACTTGCTGATAACAGTCACAGTCCCGTCCATAATCACTTGCCTGCGCACACGTCACCAGCGGTCACACTGCTCAGACCTGTGAGACTGGCACTGGGCATGCGCGGGGATGGCTGGAGCAGTGGGCGGTGCATCAGATATGGAAAGGAGCGATGGGGGCGGCATACAGGACCAGGGGGCAGAATAACGGACGGCAGAGAGCCCGCCCCCGTGACGGATTTACAGAAGCTGCATACAAAAAGGTAGAACTTTATAAAGGCTTTATTTTGGTCTCACATGGGGCACAATAATAACAGGGACCTTCCTAGAATGCAGCCCAGGAGCTGCAGAGGGGGAATCTTTTAGCTTTTGGGCGAAATTTCTGATGACAGGTTCCCTTTAATGTCCCATGCAGGAGCTTTCTTATGTCAAGTGTGATATTTTAACATGGTAGTTTTTGTTGTTATATAAATCTCAGCGCCACTGAATATATGGTATTTCATGGTCCCTTCAAATGTATTTGAAAGCTGGAAAAGTAAATGGAAAATCTATGTGTGCACGATAGAAACTTCAAAAAGTATTCACAGCTTAATGCACATTATGTGCATAAAGGAAAGCTGGATTTAACATTAAACTTAATAACGTCATGGTTTCAATGCACTTACCTTCTCTATGAGATCAATACAGGCCTGCAGGTCCATGCCAAAGTCTATAAACTCCCATTCAATCCCCTCCTTCTTGTACTCCTCCTGCTCCAGCACGAACATGTGGTGGTTGAAGAACTGCTGTAACTTCTCATTAGTGAAGTTAATACAGAGCTGCTCAAAGCTGTTAAACTAGAGAGAAATACATAGAAAATAAGTAAAATAAATGGTAGACACAGAAGTGCAAATTCAATACTAAAAAAGGAAACAAAAAAAACCCAAAGGCCTTCCAACAATAAAAATATCCAAGAATCCAAGTACATAATAAGTAATTGCATTCTCAGACTGGATACTTAGCTGCCCAATGCAGTAACTGTATGTAATTTTTTATAGGTATAGCTTCTTTCTTCTGCTCTCTTGTTCCACACACTTATCTCATCTCTCAAAGTTTTTATATCCACTCCACACTATCTCTTGTACTAAAACAGCTAACATATGGTAAATACTCAATGTACTATATGATTTAATACTCTTAAGGGGGCTTTACACGCTACGATATCGTTAATGTTTTATCGTCGGGGTCACGTTGTTAGTGACGCACATCCGGCGTCATTAACGATATCGCAGCGTGTGACACTTACCAGCGACCTTAAGCGACCTCAAAAATGGTGAAAATCGTTCACCATAGAGAGGTCGTCCCAAAACCAAAAATCGGTAATGGTTATCGATGTTGTTCGTCGCTTCTGCGGCAGCACACATCGCTGTGTGTGACACCGCAGGAGCGAGGAACGTCTCCTTACCTGCCGCCGGCCGCAATGCGGAAGGAAGGAGGTGGGCGGGATGTCTTATCTCTGCCCCTCCGCTTTGATTGGCCGGCCGCTTAGTGACGTCGCGGTGACGTCGCTGTAATGCCGAACATCCCTCCGCCTTGAGGGAAGGATTGTTCGGCAGTCACAGCGCCGCCGCCGACTAGGTAAGTGCGTGTGACGCTGCCGTAGCGACAATGTTCGCTGCGGCAGCGATCACACGAAATCGCATGCACGACGGGGGCGGGTGCTTTTGCGTACGATATCGCTAGCAATTGCTAGCGATATCGTAGCGTGTAAAGCCCGCTTTAAAGTGGATATTTTTGTTGATGCTCGATTGCTAGAAATGTACTTATTTTACTTACACTATATTCACGCAGGGCTTTTTTGGTAAGTTTTTGCTGCATTTTTTAGCTGCAGATTTGCCTTGGTTTGATTCAAATCCATGCTAATCCAAGCTGCTTTTTACAGTCCCAGAAAAGTCTATGAGATTTCTGAAATCTCACGCATACACAAACACATCAGGTTTATTTCCTGACTGTTTTGTCAAATACCTGCGGTTTTGGTCAGGTTTTTAAAGAATGAGCATGTCAATTCTTTGCTGAAGATTTGCTGCGTTTTTCATTGATACAACCCATTTTGTAGAAAAAAAGCAGCAAATCCGCACCAAATCTACAGCAAAAATGCCACTAAAAAAACACACCAAAAACGCTGATGACTCAAAGGAGATTTCCTGGCACAAGATCAGATGTTGGCCAGGAAAAAAACTTACCAAAAAAGCCCTGTGTGAACAGTTTATTTAGCCGCTAATGTTTTAGTTATACATTACAAATAATATGTCCCCAATTCATTAAGATTGGCATTTGGCATGCCAGACTTAATGAGCAGCGTGCAGGAATGAGATGCAACAAAATCATTAATTCATTGACTGGAGTAACATTTCTGGCATAATGTACGCCGCTAGTCTTGATGAATTTGTCAGATGTCCTGTCCTGCCCTAACTTCTCCCATTTCTGCCCACTTTGGGCTGGCCAAAAGTTGGTATCTTCTTGTGTAATTTTGAGTTGTGCAAAAAATGTGTGACTTTCAAAATGTTTCGTAAAGACTGATGATCAGGGCTAAAGGTTTAAGTCAAATAACAATAAATTAAGTCTGTTTCATTGGATTCCAAGTTTATTCCCAGTCACCTGAGATCGATACATGATACACATTGATATAATAGTAACATTAATGTAGTAGTCCACTACTAGGACAATATTTTCTCATTCCCCATGTTTGCCCTTTATAAAAAAAAATGTTTATACTCACCTTCACTGCCGACACCATTCTAGAGGTGTTGGTACTTGGCCTACCAGGGATCACGTCAGGCTGTTACGTCATGTGAGCCCCACTTTCTAATCATTGCCAGCTTTACTGTCCTGCCAATGGATGTAAAAGTAATCAAGAACAAGTGAAAGCTGCAACTGGCCACTCACTTCTTGTTGATTACTCATACTTCCAAAGGTGGGGTGAGGGAAGCCGGTGGTGGGTGATTGGGCGAAGGGCTCACGTAATGTAACAACCTCACGTGAGCACAGGGAGAGTGAGAGCCGACATTGCTGAAGCAGCGACAGCAGTGGAGGTGAGTATAAGCTTTTTTATTTTACTGGGGGCAAACATGGGGAATGAGAACGGGTTGTAATAGTACTGGACAATCACTTTAAACACTCATACATTCTTTCCTGCACTTATTTTTAAACCTTTATCTATTGAAATTTAATAAAGTCTGTATACATATATTTGCTTTTATTTTTGCATCCTTTATTAAACCTTAGCCTGTTTGTGTGTACATTTCTCTCTGGGCATATTCATTACCATGGACCTCTGGCAGCTATTTTTTTCTGTGTTGTTTGCTGTTTCATATTCAGTGTTGCCTCACTGTTGCCCTCATGAATGAGATTAATATGTGTTTTATACAAATGGGTTTGATCTGGAGTTCTTTTGGTAATTTAAGTAGGTATTACAAAACTAACTTAACTGACTGACTGACTAACTGACTTAATACTTACATCAAAAATTTCAAACCCAGCAATGTCCAGCACACCAATGAAATATTGTCTTGGCTGTTTGGTCTCCAGAGTGGTGTTAATTCTTACTACCATCCACAAGAACATTTTCTCGTACACTGACTTGGCCAGAGCACCGATGGAGTAGTTCACCTGAATATAAAAAAAGAGTCTACAATGATAAGGGGTGGACAAGAAAAATCAAATAGCAATATTAAATAAGCTATCCTAACCTGTTGGACATTTTGCCCCTTGGTGACATACTCATTCCCAACCTTGACACGAGGGTGACACAAACCCTTAAGGATGTCAGCAGAGTTCAAGCCCATTAGGTAAGCAGCTTTGTCAGCCTCTACATTACAAGAAAGGATCATTAATGAAGGACCCAAACATAGGTAATATTTCTTCTACAACATAGGCATATACAGTCATGGCCAAACGTGTTGGCACCCTTGAAATTGTTACAGAAAATGAAATATTTCTCCCAGTAAATTATTGCAATTACAATTTTTTTGTCATACACATGTTTATTCCCTTTGTGTGTATTGGAACAACACAAAAAAAGCAGAGGAAAAAACATATTGGCCATAATTTCACAGAAAACACCAAAAATAGGCTGGACAAAAGCATTGACACTTTCCAAAATTGTGAGTAAATAACTTTGTTTCAAGCAAGTGATGCTCATTTATAACATGTGTAAAGTAACAGGTGTGGGCAATATGAAAATGACATCTGAAACCAGATATAAAGGGCAGAAGTGGAATGTTTGCATTTTGTGTCTGTGTGTGAAACATTTAGCATGGAGAACAGAAAGAGAAGAGAACTGTTTGAGGACTAGAGAACAAAAATTGTTGAAAAATATCAACAATCTTAAGGTTACAAGTTCATCTCCAGGGATCTTGATCTTCATTTGTCCACAGTGTGAATATAATCAAGAATTTTACAACACTGGCACTGTAGCTAATCTCCCTGTATGTGGACGGCAGAGAAAAATTGATGAAAGGTTGCAACGCAGTATAGTCCAGATGGTGGATAAGCAGTCCAAATCAAATTAAAGCTGCCCTGTAGGCTCAGGGTGCATCAGTATCACTGAAAACTATCTGTCGACATTTGAAGTGAAAAGCTATGGTAGTAGACTCAGAAAAAACCCACTGCTGACACAGAGACATAAAAAAGCTAGACTGCAGTTTGCCAAAATGTACATGAGTAAGCCAAAATCCTTCTGGGAAAGTGTCTGGTGGACAAATGAGACCAAGATAGAGTTTTTTGGTAAAACATATCATTCTACTGTTTACCAAAAGCAGAATGAGGCCTTCAAAGAAAAGAACACAGTATCTACAGTCAAATATGTTGGAGATTCAAAAAGGTTTTGGGGTTGTTTTACTGCCTCTGGCACTGGGTGCCTTGATTGTGTGCAAGGTATCATGAAATATGAAGATTACCAAAGGATTTTGGGTTGCAATGTAGTGCCCAGTGTCGGAAAGCTGGGTTTGCATCCTAGGACATGGGTCTTCCAGCAGGACAATTACTTCAAACATACTTCAAGAAGCACCAGAAATGGATGGAAACAAAGCACTGGAGAGTTCTGAAGTGGCCAGCAATGAGACTGGATCTAAATACCATTGAACACCCATGGAGATATATTGAAATTGCTGTTGGGAGAAGTCACCCTTCAAATTTGAGAGACCTGGAGCAGTGTGCAAAAGAAGAGTGGACCAGAATTCCTGTTCAGAGGTGTAAGGAGCTTGATGATGGTTATAGGAAGTGATTGATTGCAGTTATTTTACACAAAGGGTGCGCAACCAAATAATAAGTTGAGGGTGCCAACAATTTTGTCCTGCCCATTTTTGGGGTTTTGTGTAAAATTATGTCCAATTTGCCCTTTTTTTTTGTGTGTTGTTGCAATACACACAAAAGAAATAAACATGTGTGTAACAAAACAACTGTAATTGCAGTAAATTTATGGGAGAAATAATTCATTTTCTGGAACAACTGTAAAAGTGCTTTTGACAATGATTGGATATGTTCAATCTGCATACAGTACTGTGCAAATTTTTAGAGAGGTGTGGAAAAGTAAGAATATAATGTAAATATGTACATATATATATATATATATATATATATATATACAGTATATACATAATATTTTCATTCAGCCATTAAGAGTATATGCAGACATCATACCTTCAGTTCCATCGGGCTCTGCCTGCTCTTCCCTTTGCTTCTGCTTAAATTTCATGTTTCCGGAGTGCATAATGGATCCAGTTAGCTTGTAAACCCCAACTTTTTCATCAGCAGTAAAGCCCAGAACATCAAAGGCATTCTTTTTCCAGGAAAATAGGAAAGAAAGCAGAAATGTCACAAAGAAACTAGAGTATTTTGGGGGGAGGCAGATAGTGATAAATAAAAAAAAAACGTGTTGGCTTTAATCTGCGATAGATGTAATAGAGGAGAAAAGAAGATTCTTGTGACAGGGTTTGTAAATCACAAATCTTACATCTGTTGCCATTAATTCATCAGCATCATCTATGGAGGCAACTGTGACTTCTCCTTGGGAGATGTAGGAATAGTCATATGGATTGTTAGTGATCAGAAGCATGTCTGCAATTAAGAACCACAAAGCAAGTGATAAGTAAATTAGAATTTTATATAGAAGATAATAAAAATCTAAAATTGAAATTATGACTGTTTTCCTAATGACATACTCACCAAGAAGTTCTGGCTTTTTGTTAGACAAGATCTGGTAGAAGATGTGATAATCTCTTTCAGACTTCAGCTGAAATATGACCCGGGATTTCTCCAGCAGATCTGGCAAGAAATAAAAGCTTGAGTTGTAGAAGTTAAAGGGGTTGAACCAAGTTTGGAAGTTATCCCCTACTCATAGAATAGGAGATAACTTCCCTATTGCTTATGGTCTGATCTCTGGGATCTCCTCCGATCTTAAGTACTGGGTCTCTGAAGAGCCTATCTGAAAGGAGCAGGGGCCGATCATGCGCACACACGCTGCATCCTTTTTTAATTGGAATTGGAATACTGAAGAACAGCTAAACATTGCTCTTGGCTATCTCCCACAGCGCATGGATGGAGTGGAGGTACAAATAATTGACCACTACTCCATTCAAATAGGAAAATTCAGATTTCTGGTTCTTGGGATCGATACAGTAGAGGTCCTAATAATTGGACCCCAGCAATTGGTAACATATGTTCTATAATATAGATAGGGAATAACTTCCATACTTGGTGCAACCTCTTTAATGGAGAGGGTAATAGGATGAGGATATCATAAAGATGGAAGAGTAGTATCCATATATCTTAAATGTGACTTCACTTGTTTATCTACTCCTGTTTATTGTAATAAGTATAATCCACATGGATCACTGGAGATGCCTAATAACCATTCTGAATTTCCCTAAGAGAGGACTATACATTAAATTACTTAAAAAATGTTTAGAACAAGATGGACTAAACATTCAACATGTTTGTAATGCCCTCACAGTGACTGCATTGTGCTAGGCTTGACACAATAATATGCAGAAATATAGAGCGACATGAATGATATATCTGAGCTGATCAGGCAATGGCGTTTGATGAGTACATGACAGTTCATTCTTTCCTCTATGGTGGAAAGGTTGAAAAATCACCCTTCTAGCTCTTTATCTCCCTAATCTATATGCCTTGGAAAGTTAAAGAAAACTCACAGGTTTCTATGTCAGCAGAAGCCAGCTTTCCAGAGGCCCCAAAGTGGATTCGGATGAATTTACCCTGAACAGTGAAGAAAAAAAAAAAAATGAGATGGAGACAGAAAACGTCATCACCTCTGACTGGGAAAGTAGTACATAGACTGGTATAAAGACTATGGAACAAAGCAAAGACATGTAAAGATTATAGCTAGGGTATAATAGATGTACAGTGGAACAATAGACAGCATGGTATTATATAGTGTTACAGAAACTTGGCAAATAAGACAAAATGAAAAACAACAGAATGTAAAATAAAGTCTCTTACGAATCGGGAGGAGTTGTCATTTCTGACAGTTTTTGCATTGCCAAAAGCCTCCAACGCAGGGTTAGCCTGGATAATTTGATCCTCCAGAGTTCCCTAGAATTAAATTTTAAGTGTTATTGGCACATACGCCTACTGTAATAACTCATTTTATCGAAAATTTATTGTGCCAGTCCTTTGTATTGAGTTGTGTTGTGTTGAGCACTCTTCAGTGCTCAATTGAGCATTGGGGTGCTCGGGTACTCGCCGTGCTTGGTCAACTATCGCGGGTGCTCGGATGTTCCATCCGTGAAACAGTGACCTCAAAGCATAGGCTTGCTTTACTACATGATGTGTGCAGGCACCCCAGGGAGAGCCATTCACAGCTTCTAAATGAATTTTCAGATGTATTGTATCAAAAGAAAAACAAACCCTTTCCTCCCCCCGGAAATGCTCTGTTTATGAGTGGCTGTATGTGTGCGGAGAGCCAAACTGCCCAGTCATTGATTTCCATTATACATGTTACTCGAGTTGAGCACTTTCAGAATGGTCTGACCTGCTCGACTTGAGTACCAAGCACCTGAGCATTTTAGTGCTTGCCCATCACTATTGACCACATGTATTTATACATATAAATGAGCTCTCCCCTGAGACATCTTTTTTCTAAGCTAAATCTAAGCTAAACAAGCCCCCCTTTTCAAACCTCTCATCAAATTACAAAGCCTTCCATCACTTGTAATAATCTAGTTGCCCACCATTGAACTGACTCTAACTTCTGAATATCCTTGTTAAAATGTGGAGCTCAAAACTGAATCCCATTTTCCAGATGTGGCCTTATAAGTGATTTATAGAGGGGTAACAATACGTTGGAATCACGGGATCTAATCTCTCTTTTTATACACCCTATAATCTTGTTTGCTTTAGCAGCTGCTGCCTGACATTAAGTGCTGCTGCTCAGCTTATTTGTAATGAGAATACCCAAGTCCTTCTCTTGTTCTGTAGTCCCAAGTTTACTTCCATTTAATGTATACACAGCTATAGGATTACTCCTTCCTAGGTGCATTACTCTACATTTATCAATACCATATCTCATTTGCCAAGTATCTGCCTATTCTGATATCTTAGCCAGATCATTTTGTAATGTTGTATTGTCAAGGTCAGATTTTAATATCCTACATAGTTTGGTGTCATCAGCAAAGACTGACACTTTACTCTCAATCTTATCCACAAGTTCATTAATAAAGAAGGTGAGAATTACCTTTTAATTGTATGCTTTATTGTTATACTCTTAATGAACCTCTTTTTATCGTATTTTCATTGACTTGAGCTACTAACTTATTGTATTGCCCATTACCTTGTTGGCACCTGCTGCATCCTTTTTTCCTCCAATGGCAGCTATACTGGCAAAGTACTGGATGACACGCTTAGTGTTTACAGTCTTCCCTGCACCAGATTCTCCACTAAGGAGTATTAAATTAGAAACAAGCAAGTCAGTGATTAAGTGCCAAACTACAAGAATAATACAATCTAAATGATAAACTCACGTGATAAGGATGGACTGATTCTCACGATCTATGAGGAAAATGAAAAAATCCAATTAAGTATCTCACTTTCCTAAGAAAATATTAAAAACAGCATTTTATATGATATTCAGTATATATTGGGTTTAATTTTTTGCAGTTGGTGGAAGACTACAAACTATCCAGAAACAGTATCAGTTAATATGCCAATCCCTTCACTGGCTTCCCATCACCCAACGACTCCAGTTCAAAACATTAACCATGACATACAAAGCCATCCACAACCTGTCTCCAACATACATCTGTGACCTAGTCTCCCTGTACTTACCTGCACAAAATCTCAGATCCTCACAAGATCTCCTTCTTTAGGGTACCTTCACACTTAGCGATGCAGCAGCGATCCGACCAGCGATCTGACCTGGTCAGGATCGCTGCTGCATCGCTACATGGTCGCTGGTGAGCTGTCAAACAGGCAGATCTCACCAGCGACCAGTGAACAGCCCCCAGCCAGCAGCGACGTGCAAGCGACGCTGCGCTTGCACGGAGCCGCCGTCTGGAAGCTGCGGAGACTGGTAACTAAGGTAAACATCGGGTATGGTTACCCGATGTTTACATTAGTTACCAGCGCACACCGCTTAGCTGTGTGTGCAGGGAGCAGGGAGCCGCGCACACTGAGCGCTGGCTCCTTGCTCTCCTAGCTACAATACACATCGGGTTAATTAACCCGATGTGTAATGCAGCTACATGTGCAGAGAGCCGGAGCCGGCAGCACAGGCAGCGTGAGAGCTGCAGAGGCTGGTAACTAAGGTAAATATCAGGTAACCACCTTGGTTACCCGATGTTTATCTTGGTTACAAGCTTACCTCAGCTGTCAGACGCCGGCTCCTGCTCCCTGCTCGCTTCATTTGTCGCTCTCTCGCTGTCACACACAGCGATCTGTGTGTCACAGTGGGAGAGCGCCTTTGAAGAAAACGAACCAGGGCTGTGTGTAACGAGCAGCGATCTCGCAGCAGGGGCCAGATCGCTGCTCATTGTCACACACAGCGAGATCGCTAATGAGGTCACTGCTGCGTCACAAAAAGCGTGACTCAGCAGCGATCTCGGCAGTGAGCTCGCTGTGTGTGAAGCACCCCTTACTTCTCTCTTATCTCCTCTTTCCCACAATCACGTACAAGATTTCTCCCGTGCCTCCCCCATACTCTGGAACGCTCTACCTCAGCATATCAGACTCTCCCCTACTGTGGAAAGCTTCAAGAGGAACCTGAAGACCCATCTCTTCCAACAAGCCTACAACCTTAATAACCCTAAGTCCAGTACACCATTGCGCAACCAGCTCTGTCCTCACCTGCTGTACCATCACCCATTCCCTGTAGACTGTTAGCCCTCGCGGGCAGGGTCCTCTCTCCTCCTATACCAGTCTGTTTTGTATTGTTAATGATTGTTGTACTTGTACCCTCTTTCACTTGTAAAGCGCCATGGAATAAATGGCGCTATAATAATAAATAATAATAATACTATATGGTAGAAATACAAAGAGGAAGGGGCGTCAGACCTGTCAGCATGTATTGATAGGCATTGTCAGAGATGGAGAAGATGTGAGGTGGAGCTTCACTCCTCTTCTTCCCACGATAAGCGGCCACAACCTCTGCATTATACACAGGCAGCCACTTGTAGGGATTCACTGTCACACAAAACAGTCCTGAATATGTCTGGAAGGTGAGAAGATAACATATGTTTAAGCTAGAATTGTATGTTGTGTCATCTACCAGTTTTATCATATCATATATAACATTACAATATGACGGCTGAGATACATGCAGCAGTCACTCACATAGATCATCCACGCTGCATAACGCTCTTTGAGGTTGTACAGAACGGCTGGTTCATGCAGGAAGGTCAACATCGCCATGTCCTCAATCTTATCGAACTTGGGAGGGTTTTGTTGGTGAATGTCAGTTTCTTTCACAGTTACCGTCTGAAATTAAAATAATATATGTGTGTATATAATACATATATGCATATATATATAATATATATACAGTATATATATATGTATATATATGTAAATATATATATATATATATATATATATATAATCAAAATAGAGCTTCTTTCTTCTCATATTGATTCTCAATCCTTGAGCTAATGGTTCACAATTCAAAGATGTTTAGAGTTAAGGGAACAATGGTGCCTTTCTTATAGTAGTATTGGGCCCCTTGCCTGTTGGGCCTGGTGCATGTGCTGCATATATGACATTTCCATCTCTCCTACACCATTGAAATCGCCGCTCATGTTATGTCATACCTTTCCAGATTCAGTATCGGCTGTAACTTTCCCCCCTTCACGGCTAGTGATTTTTGCTTTTACATACTCCTCCTGCGAGTCTGGGATGAAAACTTCAGTCTTAATATCAAAAATACGAGTCTGGGCCTCTAGACGTTCCTTGTCGGACTTTCGGAGGTAGGAGGCTGCAGGCCCAAAATCTGCCATAGCCGCGTCACCCATTGTGAAATCTGGTGGAAAAGTAAAGAATTGGTTAGATGGGTTAAAAAGGCATGGTCCATCAAGTTCAACCTTTCCCAAGGTGGACACATACATGGTTTAAATTACATCTAAAACTCATTTATGAATATTTATTTCCTATCTAATGTAAAAAGGACATGTCCTTAATAATTTACTTGATATAACAAGCCCCTTAACTTAGATTTTAAAGTATAAATGTTGTATACCAGTGGTTTTCAGCCTGAGCCTCTCCTAGTGTTGCGCCTCACAGCATGCACAGGCAGCTGTTTTCTGTCAGGGCAAGCTGGTAGTTGTAGTATCACGACAGCTAGACACAGGTTGGAGACCACTTATATAGATGATAAATTAAAACTCAATAAATGACAACCATTGTTGATATTTTGTATGTATAAAAGGCATAGTAGGACGCAGGTTCTAAACATAGTTTTATAGTCACTTTTTCTCACCTTGTTCTTAATAAAAGGACCAGAGAGAAGACAAGTTCTGTAAAGTAGAAAGGAAAGGTTCTGATATGAAAGCTGAGACATATAAGGGGCATCTCATGAGGATGGTTCTGGGACTGGGAAGTTACTATTTTTGAGGAAAGAGTGATAAGAGTCCAATGATTAAAATGAAGATGGGCATAAAGCTATTTATAAATGAGAGGCCATTGAGTCAAGTGTCGGACAGATAAATGAGGTGTAAGAGATGAGGGTGAACACAGTACATTTATAAACTGGTGGACACAGACAGAAGAGGGCCCCTAGGCAAATACATATATGGCCCCTTTTCAATCCAAGAACTCATCATATTAGAAATGGGCCCCCGTACCTCTCAATAATCTGTCCACCCCTGGATCTATATTATACTATGCTGTAATATTACATGACCTCCTGGTATTACTACTCTGCATAAGAGTAAGGCTGTATGAATAATGAGCAAAATAGCAATTACCTTCAAAACCCTCTTAGTAGGAGAGCAAACAAATAGCAATGGGGGGCAAAAGCCAGAGAAACAAACTCTTAAAACATAGCTTTTATTAGATATTCATTAAAAAGTGGACTGCCACTATAAAAGAATAAAAGATGTGCAATTGGGCCCTATAGAATATAGCCCAAAAATCTTTTATTCTTTTATAGTGGCAGTCCACTTTTTAATGAATATCTAATAAAAGCTATGTTTTAAGAGTTTGTTTCTCTGGCTTTTTGCCCCCCGATGCTATTTGTTTGTATGAATAATGACTATCACATTGGAAGATATCATATACGTGGTACTCATTGTATAATGATAATAATAAATACCCTAAAATTCTCAGATAACGCTTCTCAGTGTAAATACTCCATAAACTACAAGTAATCATTATAACTACCACTTACATCACTGGAACCGGTATGTTTTTATACTGTCAGACAAAATGGCTTTCTAGACAAGAGAAATTTAGAGATGGCAAAGTACAGTTCAGTTCTGGTGTACTTATAAAACAATGAGATATTTATGGTACACTTAAGATCCATTGTCAATTGAAGACAAGCCAAGACCCCCAAAAGCCTTATTGTTCAGGACTAGAAAATACACTGTAGCTACTTTCTTTCTAAAACAGCATCCCACCAGCCTAATTTCAATACCAGACACAACCCACGCATAGGTATTATGTAGTTTCTGTAAAAAATCAGCCATATTCTTCCCGGACAAACACTTTAAGTTATGATGAAGAAAGCGATTGAAAGACAGGCATTCTGGCTTAAGGCACGTCATGATCTGGGCATGTCCTCAATCACGGGATTCCCTCTTTTGGTTCAGAAAGGTCAACGAACAACCTTGACATGAAGCTGTTGTATGGAAATAATCTGATAATTGCATCTAAAATGATAAGTATTCATGTACTTCAAGCTAAGGCTATGTTCACACTGGGCGTTTTTAGTGTGTTTTTGCAGTTTTTTTTAGCTGCGGATTTGCCTTGGTTTTATGCAAATCCATGCTAATAAAACGCTGCTTTTTTCAGTCCCAGCAAAGTCTATGAGATTTCTGAAATCTCATGCACACATACAAACACCTGCAGATTTTTCCTGACCGTTTTGTCAAATACCTGCATTTTTGCTGTAGATTTCAAAGAATGAGCATATCAATTCTTCACAACGTTTTTGCATTGAAACAACCAATTTTGTAGAAAAACGCAGCAAATCTGCATCAAAAACGCCACAAACAATGCCACTAAAAACTGCACTAAAAGCAGATGACTCAAAGGAGATTTCCTACCAAAAGATCAGGTTTTGTTTAGGAAAAAAACGCTGCAAAAACACCCTTTGTGAACATAGCCTTATAGTTCTTGCCTTGTAACCTGTTCATCTTGCCTTGAAATTCTCTACTGAGCAAAATGCAACTTTTTCCATGAATATAATAAAGTGCATTGTGCATGGGCACATCTTTTGCAGGATTTTGGACAGTGCCCAATTTTTTAAAGGCATTGGCATGTGGGAGGAATAAAACTGGAGACACAATAAGTTATAATGATTTGCCACTAAGTTGTGTGTTAACATTATCCACTGTTGCTGCCTGTGCTCAATCCATTATTTTCTCCTTAAGCATATGATATGTCATTTAGGCCAGGTTCACATGGACAGATATAGTCTGTAGTGCACAGATTAATTTACAGCCTCATATATGGTCTGTCCGGGCATTGCGTACATATACGTACAGTAAAATATGCCCATGTGAACCCAGCCTAACCTACATTTTATACCAATAATGGCAATTACTTATGAGGACCCTACAGACTGACTTATTGGTGACAGAAAACATTTCATGTTAGATTCATAGATGATCAGCCAGTTTTGCTGACATACCAGATGGGTTTGTAGTGAATGGGTTAGAAGAGTTGTGTATGGATGTGTATGCCCAATACATGGATGTGTATGCCCAATACATGGATGTGTATGCACAATGGACTTACCCCAGACTGGCGGCTCACTCTGCCTTGGTGACAATGCCACATGTGTCCTTTTTGTTCTCTTATATACTCATCTTCCTACCTTATTTGGAATATGTCTTCGTTCTAATTCTATTGTGGGATGCCCCCCTTCCCTAAATCTATTGTCCAGCCCAGCTCCATTCACCTATGGACCATTGTTTCTGCATTTGGGGTGGGGTATGTGCGTAAATGTGTGCGTCTGTGTAACACAACTCCTGAATGACACAGGACAGATTGTGTGGAGCTGACAGCGACACAAAAAAAGAAGGTTTTCCATGTAAGGACAGACTGGTACCTCTTAAAAATTCACACCCTTACCCTCCCCTCTCTACTCCTTGACCCCCCTGCCCTTTGGAAGAGCTAGATTTAGGATCCACTTGTGTACATTCCTGAGGCCAGGACAATGGACAGAGTGAGAGTGAGAGGCTATTTCAGGAAGCGAGGCGGCCTTGAGCTGTCTACACGGAGCACTCACTCCTCATTGTAATATTCTGTCTTCGCAACCTTTTGTTTCAGAAAGTTATTTAAAGATGCAGCTGAACACAATGCTCGTTATGTTAACTATTGTGATCCGGTATCAAAAGCATTGTCTAATGTGGTGAAGAATTGTATCTAGTCTTTTCACAAGAAGAACTTTGTCAGGTCTGCTTCTTTAAAAAATTGATATAACAAATATCTCAAGAACTGAAAACATTTTTGATGCATTTATGTAATACTCATTTACTTTACAGGTCATAAATAAGTGCAAACATAGGTAAAAGCTGATATTATTTTGGTCTCTGTGGTTTATATTATTACCTATTGCTTATATAGAGCCAACATATTTCCCTGCGTTGTACATGTTGTCATCACTTCCTATATGAAGGACTATGACACTCTTTGGTTGCACAGAAGAGAATATATTTATTGATACGTAAGCATGACCTGTTCAGTGCTATCACACTTTACAAGATGGCCAACTAAAGTTGAGTGAATCGATTTGCGGGACTCCAGTCCATTGGCCAGGTCATTGCTCTGAAATCCTCTTGCCTTCCAGGATCCCCATCATGGCTATTGATTAGGTGGGCTAGCGAGACGTCATCATCGTGGTATGATGCACAGATCACGTTGCACCATCCTGGGTAAATTAAATATAACTTTTAATCTCTGTAATTAAAATATGGAAAGCATCCTCTGACAGAGTAATAACCAAACAATCCTGCAGATAAAATAATAAGGTGTTCAAAGTGTACCAGTGCAAGATGAAAAAATTGTTCAGTCTCACTGTATTGGTTCTTGGAAAACATCATCCAGAAACGCAGAACAGAGATATTGACTGGAGGGGAGACCCTATTTACCTTGTCGTAGCTCGTGTAATACCTCCCGTCCTGACAAGGACAGTACAAAGTGTGGTTTATCTCAGGTGGCACGGTGGCTCAGTGGTTAGCACTGCAGTCTTGCAGCCCTGATTTCAAATCCCACCAAGGACAACATCTACAAGGAGTTTGTATGTTCTCCCCGTGTTTGTGTGGGTTTTCTCCCACATTCCAAAATCAAACTGATAGGGACTTTAGATTGTGAGCCCCAATGAAGACAGTGTTACCAATGTATGTAAAGCGCTGTGGAATTAATGGTGCTATATAAGTGAATAAATATTATATATCTCACTATTAGTGTCCCTATTGTGTATCCTCGCGACACGATTCGTCTACTTGTTCCAGTGGGATTCCTCAGGGATTCCTCATTTCTAACATGCTAGGATAGGTTTCTGTTAGTGTAACAAGTCAGTGGCCATTTCAATTCTAGATTGTGATTTGATAAATAAATTAATTTAGGAATTTAATTTATAATGACATTTCATTTAGTTATTATTTTCTATACCCATAGAACGCCTTTACAAGGAAATATTTCATTAGGAGGTATGCAGGTACTGCTTTAAAACCACCTGTGTATTAGCAGTTTTTTTTTCCCTCTAAGGCTATGTTCTCACTGTGAATATGGTAAATGTATATGTGAATTCTAATGTTGTAAATAGTAGAGCTGGGTTAGTGCACAGGGCTATAATAAGTGACTATTATAGCCCTGTGCAACTAGTGGTTGGGTCAGAGTAGTGGCTGACCCATCCCAGGACAGATGTTAGGCAGATAGGGTTAAGTCAATGGAAGGTAGGGTTTGACAGTTGGCAAGAGGAGTGGTTAGCGGGAAAGACTTCAAGGAGTGCCAGTTCTGGATAAGGTTCGAGTGAGAGAAGACGTGACCACGGTGTCAGAACCAGTCAGGGTACCCTAAAGTAACCTCGAGAGCTCCAGAGCCTACGGCTCACCCCAGAAAGCTTAGAGAGTCATGTGATTAGAGAGCCGTCGGGGCCCAGAAGCGGGTGCAGGTCTAAGGAAGAGAATGGAGAAACAGACCTGGCAGCTTAAGGACAAGCTCCAAGATAGCAGGGGACAGGTCAAGAAGAAGTACCAGAAACAGTAGAACCAGAACCAGGAAAAGTT
This sequence comes from Anomaloglossus baeobatrachus, assembly GCF_048569485.1. Taxonomy (NCBI): domain Eukaryota; kingdom Metazoa; phylum Chordata; class Amphibia; order Anura; family Aromobatidae; genus Anomaloglossus; species Anomaloglossus baeobatrachus. Next base: position 632,651,418 of record NC_134353.1, read on the forward strand.
GAGGTCATGTATGCAGTAACAATGTGAAGAATAAACTGAACAAATTTGGTTGCCAAGTGAACTGAGCTGGGTGATGGACACCAGTATGAAGAAACAAGTTAGTGTCATCCACCCCACCCGAAGTCACATCCGTACACTGAGTTTCTTTGTCGAAGGAGCGCGGCGCTCATATAGCCCAACATTTGTACCTTCCTTCAATATAGCCAGTAATCATCAGTTAAGGCCACGTCTCACTAAACAACATCGCTAGCGACATCGCTGCTGAGTCACGGTTTTTGTGACGCAACAGCGATCTTGCTAGCGATGTCGCTGTGTGTGACATCTAGCAACGACCTGGCCCCTGCTGTGAGGTCGACGGTCGTTGCTGAATGTCCTGGACCATTTTCTTCAAAGGCGATGTCCTGCTGGGCAGGACGCATTGCTATGTTTGACACTGTGTGACAGGGTCCCAATGACAGCAGAGATCGTTATACAGGTCGCTACTGCGACCTGTATCGTTACTGAGTCGTTGGTAAGGTCTGACTGTGTGACATCTCACCAGCGGCCTCCCAGCAACTTAACAGCGATCCTTATCAGGAAGTATCATTGTCAGGATCGCTGGTAAGTCATTGTGTGTGACTGGCCCTTTAGAACAGATCTAGCACCAAAGTTATCTTAGCCTGACAATAATGGTGTGCAGATACAACCTTTATCCAGCTAAAAGCAACTGATTGCATCTGGAATAGTTTTTTTCACATTGAAAAACAGATTAGTTAAATAGCTATTTGTTTTTCTTCAATTTGAAACACATCTGTTTTTTTACTTTTTTAGTTGGACAAAATGTTGTGTCTGCAGAACTTTTTTGATAACTAATTGCTGCTGAATCTGTTTCAAATGAATGATTACTGGACATGTGAACTTGGCCTAAGGTCAATTGGAACTGTATATATCTGTGTCGCCCAGGGTTATGGGGTACTCGGTAGCGGGTGGTGTACTGCTGGGGGAATGTCCCTTGGTGGCCGTTGCCCAGTCCCAAGCCCTGGGTTCTTTTTAAAAGGTGCATATTTACAGGGAAGTTTTGAATAAAGTTTATATCATGACGCCACTTGCGGGTTGCGGCTAATGAGTGGAGCCGCCACTGGCGTACTCCATCGGCAACCACACGCCTGGGCCCTCAGGTCACTGTCACACTCCTCTCAGTGCTTCCACTCTCCTCCTTGTCTCTTCACCGAATCTTCACTCTCTCCACACTGACTGTCAGCCCCTCCCACCTGGTCGTCTAGTGGACTGGATTGGCTCCACCTCTGGGCGGCCATCCACATTTTACAGGTAAACATTAACATAAACATTCTTCCCATGCAGGGGAGTTGCATTCTTGAACGTTTCAACTGGAGTACCCCTTTTCCCTTCACCCACCACCCAAAGGTCCTGGTCCCAAAACCCTCTAGGAGTAAGGTCACCGGTTTTCCTGGTGACCAGGTCTCGGCCGCCTCTGCCGCAGACCCTTCCTGCAACTATCCTCTCCTTGGTGGTGGTGTTAATTAGGGTCCACTGTTAGGCTATGTGCGCACGTTGCGTAATTACATGCAGTTACGCTGCAGTCAGAGCGCATGGAATCGGCTTTTTTTTTTTTCACTACGGACATTTTCTGCAGCGATTTGAAGCGCACGTGTGCTCTTCAGATCGCTGCAGAAATTTCTGCAGTGACTGTACGCAACGTGCACACATAGCCTTAAGGTGTACTCTGGTATTGCACAGCTGGTGAAACTATTTACAGGTCAAAGTTTTCAACTGCTGCCAGTCCTGCAGTTGAGGTCCATTTTTATCAATATTTTGCAACCGGTTAAATCAACACTGTAACTTATTCTTATTGTCTATATTTAAACTGGAACAGTCAACAAAGAAAACAACAAACATCTGGAACTTAGCAGGTGATAGCTACCAGGGTACTGGAAAGGGGTCATCTGGATCGACTGACCTCCTGGGATCAGCGCTCACAGTCTGGGTACACTGGTCCCGTGCACCTCCACTGCCTCCTGGTGGCAGCTGGGGAACTGGTGATGAAGTGGGAGCGGGGACTGGTTTCTCTGCAGCAGCCCCTGCTGGACATACAGTGCCTACAAGTAGTATTCAACCCCCTGCAGATTTAGCAGGTTTACACATTCGGAATTAACTTGGCATTGTGACATTTGGACTGTAGATCAGCCTGGAAGTGTGAAATGCACTGCAGCAAAAAAGAATGTTATTTCTTTTTTTATTTTTTTTTTAAATTGTGAAAAGTTTATTCAGAGGGTCATTTATTATTCAACCCCTCAAACCACAAGAATTCTGTTTGGTTCCCCTAAAGTCTTAAGAAGTATTTCAGGCACAAAGAACAATGAGCTTCACATTTTTGGATTAATTATCTCTTTTTCCAGCCTTTTCTGACTAATTAAGACCCTCCCCAAAACTTGTGAACAGCACTCATACTTGGTCAACATGGGAAAGACAAAGGAGCATTCCAAGGCCATCAGAGACAAGATCGTGGAGGGTCACAAGGCTGGCAAGGGGTACAAAACCCTTTCCAAGGAGTTGGGCCTACCTGTCTCCACTGTTGGGAGCATCATCCGGAAGTGGAAGGCTTATGGAATTACTGTTAGCCTTCCACGGCCTGGACAGCCTTTGAAAGTTTCCACCCGTGCCGAGGCCAGGCTTGTCCGAAGAGTCAAGGCTAACCCAAGGACAACAAGGAAGGAGCTCCGGGAAGATCTCATGGCAGTGGGGACATTGGTTTCAGTCAATACCACAAGTAACATACTCCACCGCAATGGTCTCCATTCCAGACGAGCCCGTAAGGTACCTTTACTTTCAAAGCGTCATGTCAAGGCTCGTCTACAGTTTGCTCATGATCACTTGGAGGACTCTGAGACAGACTGGTTCAAGGTTCTCTGGTCTGATGAGACCAAGATCGAGATCTTTGGTGCCAACCACACACGTGACGTTTGGAGACTGGATGGCACTGCATACGACTCCAAGAATACCATCCCTACAGTCAAGCATGGTGGTGGCAGAATCATGCTGTGGGGCTGTTTCTCAGCCAAGGGGCCTGGCCATCTGGTCCGCATCCATGGGAAGATGGATAGCACGGCCTACCTGGAGATTTTGGCCAAGAACCTCCGCTCCTCCATCAAGGATCTTAAGATGGGTCGTCATTTCATCTTCCAACAAGACAACGACCCAAAGCACACAGCCAAGAAAACCAAGGCCTGGTTCAAGAGGGAAAAAATCAAGGTGTTGCAGTGGCCTAGTCAGTCTCCTGACCTTAACCCAATTGAAAACTTGTGGAAGGAGCTCAAGATTAAAGTCCACATGAGACACCCAAAGAACCTAGATAACTTGGAGAAGATCTGCATGGAGGAGTGGGCCAAGATAACTCCAGAGACCTGTGCCGGCCTGATCAGGTCTTATAAAAGACGATTATTAGCTGTAATTGCAAACAAGGGTTAGTCCACAAAATATTAAACCTAGGGGTTGAATAATAATTGACCCACACTTTTATGTTGAAAATTTATTAAAATTTAACTGAGCAACATAATTTGTTGGTTTGTAAGATTTATGCATCTGTTAATAAATCCTGCTCTTGTTTGACGTTTGCAGGCTCTAACTTATTTGCATCTTATCAAACCTGCTAAATCTGCAGGGGGTTGAATACTACTTGTAGGCACTGTAGCTCTACATCAAGGGTGTACCAGCCCTGCTCTCCATAGTGACGGGTGTAAGTGACCAGGTCACCTGAGTGGAGATCACGGTCAGGATGTCCTTTGGGGAGATGGGGTCCCACATCCCGGCGGGAGACAAAGACTCCTTTCTTCAAGCCAGGCTCCGCAATGAAACCCCATCCCCTTCTGAGGTGGAAATGTTCCACCACCCCTTGGTACAACAGTCCCCGTTCCCGGTAGCTGGCATGCTGCAGGCGCTGCTTCTCCTGGAGGTCCCTGGCCTCTGCCTGCGCAGCCGTGCCTCCTGCTGCTCCTGCTCCCGGGCTAGCTTGGTGATGATGTCCCGACAAGCCCCATAGATGTCCTCCTCAACCTGGGCCCGCTCCCAGGTGACGACCGCTGCTCTCCCGCTACATGGTTCAGGGTAGCTCACTGCCCGATCCCCGGCAGCGACTGGGCACAGTACCTGGGAGTAGTCGTCAGTGATGGCAGCGGCCCCCTCCGCGGCTCCTGATGACGCTGCAGCCTGGTCTGTGGTCACTGGATCAGTAGGCGGTGTCACTTGATCCTTCTCCTCTGGAGAAGGTGATGCGGCTAGGTCTGATCTGGCAAGGGGAGTCTGTGCCACCTGATCCTTCTCAGCCGGAGAAGGTGATGTGACCAGTTCAGGTCTCACTGGATCTGGCGGTGATGTGGCCTGGTCAAGGGTGGACTCCGGCATACAAGTTGGTGTGGCCTGGGCAAGCGGCGCCCTTCTCTCCTGGGCCCGTATGGTCGCCACCACTCCCATCATCTCTGCCCACCAATCCTCGATGTGCTGGGGTTGCTGGGTGCAGCACAGCCGCTGGACCTCCACCTCTTTTCTCTCCGCGGTCCAGGTCCCTGGGTTACCCGGTTCATCTGCACAATTCTCCGGTGCAGACATGATGTTATTGGTAACAGTCCTGGAGGCATTCTGTAGCAGGGCCTCCCTCCGGGCTCCCTGCTTCCAGTTTTGTTTTACATTCTGGACACTCCCAGGGGGCAGGGCCTTCCTTTCATGCCCTTTTCACTGCTGTGGTGTGGCGCCCTGGAAAAGCCAGGGGCCACAGAGAACAACACAAACACACCCCACACTCCCGGTCAGGCACACCAAAGTCAGACAAAAACCCTTGTAGCCTCCCTCCAGGGGCTGATGTTCACACCAGGGGGTGGGCCAGGTGGTTGGCCCCGCCCACCCAGGAGTTCACAGTCCTGGAGGCGGGAAAAGCAGAGAGTTCAGTGAGGGAAGTGAAAGTGAGAGGAAGGAAAGTGGTAGTGGAGCGGACTGAAGTTGGTCCGGGTGTGTGGCCCGGACGGATCAGCAAGGTTGGCAGACGGTGGTGACCGTCTGCAGGAGTGGCCTATCGTAGTTTACCACAAGGACCGTGGACGGGCGGTGGCCCGGCGGTACCGGACCGGTACGCAAAGAGAAGCCAGCACCATCTGGCAGGGGCTTATGGACCCCGGCAAGGCTAGGAGTCGCGTGAATTTGCCAAATCCGTTAGCGAAGGGAACCTCCTGGGTTTTCCAGCAGCCAAGTCCCGTGAGAAGGCAACCGTCCAACCGAGAGAGGGAAACACAGTCACCGCAAAGGCTAAAGTGCCCAGGGCCAGAGCCTGCGGGCAAAAGGGGCTCCTCCGGCCCATATCCAAGCTGGGGAGCGGGTTACCGGTGGGAACCCATTGGAACCGTTTTACAGAACACAGGTGCAGGGAAAGGCAGTCACCATCAACCTGCCGGGAGAAACAACACCGCAGCCGTCTGTGGGACCCATCCATCCAGCCGTGTATTTTACCGAGAACTGTGTCCTCATCATTGGCTGAGTGAGTACCACCGTGCCGTGCAGCACAGCGCTGCCCCCGCGACCTTGCACCTCACCAGGCCCCGTAACCCGCCTGCCATCCATCCCTACCCTATCACCAGGCCCCGGGACAACCAACCCCTACCCACGGAGGGGAGAACTAACATCAAAGCTGCTCCCTGTCACCGCTCCCGGGATCCCCGTCCAGAGCAGCGGTGGTGTCACCAACTTCACCACAGCCGTGGGTGGCGTCACGGACAATAACCAAATCCCCACCATCCAATCAAATCCCCTTTTCACTCACGGCGCTCGAGTCCCCGGGATCCGGCCCACTGCTTGAGCCACCACCGAGCAGCAGCAGCCGCAGCAGCCGCGGCCGGACCCGAGCAGTGGGAGAGCGCAGCGTCCCCTCCTCCGCTCGCGACAGTGGCACAGTCACTTTTTGCACCAAAAATGGCGGCAGTTTCACCAGTAACAAAACACAGTCCAAAAAACACAGTCTATAAGGCACACGTCACCCAGTGTAACCGTGTTCAGTTCAATCCTGTTCGTGACACCAGAAAAAAACTGTGTCGCCCAGGGTTATGGGGTACTCAGTACTGGGCGGTGTACTGCTGGGGGAATGTCACTTGGTGGCCGTTGCCCGATCCCATGCCCTGGGTGCTTTTTAAAAGGGGTATATTTACAGGAAAGATTTGAATAAAGTTTATATTATGACGCTACTTACGGATTGCGGCTAATGAGTGGAGCCGCTGCTGCACAGTTCTCACTACTGGGGCTGGTGTTTAGTGGCAGCCTGGATGTTGGACCCTCCGCAGGTAGGGCCAGGCCCCAGGGGGATAGATGATGTTCATGGGTGCAGAAAGAAGGTAGGCCACATATGGGGTTGCAGTGTAACTGGTTCCTCTACTCACGGTGAGATGTAAATTGGTCACCCGAGGCAGGCTGGTCTTAACCGCAGGTCCCCTTAGTCCCAGTGCCGGTTTAATGACCTGGTGGCTTCTTTCCCCTGCCCTGCTCCTGTCTTGGTTTGGTTGGTCTCCATGGCTTGGAGCATCTGGGGATCCCCTCCTGGTAGTCTCTCAACTGTAGTCCATATGACAGTAGTGTGAACTCTGTGGGGTCGGAGTCTCTGGTCCTGTTCCCCGGTTGGCCCGTTGCTACTGTGTGCGTACTTCAAGTTCAGTGAGGTCCTTTATGGTCCCCTCACTGTGCAAATTTTATCAGGTATACCCTGTTGGTGCTATGGTTCCGTGTGTACTCCACCGGCAACCACATGCCTGGGCCCTCAGATCACTGTCACACTCCTCTCAGTGCTTCCACTCTCCTCTTTGCCTCTTCACCGACTCTTCACTCTCTCCACACTGACTGTCCACTGTCAGCCCCTCCCATCTGGTCGTCTAGTGGACTGGATTGGCTCCACCTCTGGGCGGCCATCCACTGGGTCCTACCCTAGTCTGTCACCAGTCATTGGGGAATTTGGGGAGAACAGAGATTAACTGGAATGTTTTGCTGGTACCGGCACTGGTCTTCTGGGTACCCTGGGGGTAGGCTTTACATTCTTGTTGGGATGCAGTACCTTGTAGCTCCCTGATGGCTTCAGGGTCGCCACATATCTTCTTTTGGTAAATGCAATATAATCACCATTATGCTTCATATTGATGCTTAGAAAATCTCCTAGTCTTGAAAATACCGTAGGTATTATTGTTTGTTATAGAGCTATGAGAAAGCACAATTTACTTCTAACTCTCTTGTTACAGATCATAGAGATTTTGAAATATCTTGTTTTTCAGTAATATACAGTACACTGAGTGTTTGTGCCCTTGAGCCTGAAAAATACAATCATTGTTTGCCACGGTAGCCGTACAAAGCTTTGCATTTTACTGAAACAAAGGCACCCATTTTTACCATTACAAAAAATCTGTGTGATTATGTCATTCGCTTTTAGAGACAATTAGGCTCTATGTAAAAGTAAGGCTTATTGTATTTTTTTTTCTTAAATATTAATTAAAATGTATAGAAATCCATTCTTCTATACACACGACTATTGTTAGTGATTTCAAAACCGAGGCAGATATGTAATGGCTGGACAAATGTGATAATGATCACAAGGACACTGCTGAAAACTCTATAATTTTCATCTAGGAAATTAATAATATGTTCACAGAATTTAATGAGTAACAGCAATTTAATAAACTTTTACAAATTTATACTGCATTAATTGTATTATATGATTCAATTACATAATGAAACTGTGACTTTATCATCAAGAATAATCCATGACCTACATGGTGATCCCAGAGGTAAATGTGCAATTCCTACTAAGGGCGTGTATTTTTCCTCTTTGTTTTCATATAATCCGTACTAAATTAATTCAGATGTTTTAAAAATTTTGTTTCCATTTTTTCATAATTTGGATATCATTAACATGTCTATAGATCCTGTGATTTCTTTTATTCTACTTTTCTTTCTTGGTGTTGCAATTTCAATGCTAAGATTTCTACTACTATATATATAGTGGGTGAAATAATGGCAGTACAGAGAAAGCATCATGTGCATATTCGTATAAGAATATATTTAACTTGAAAATATAAATACAGTGGAACCATAAGTTTACATACACTATGTAAAAAGACACATCTGCATGTTTTTCTCACTCTCTGACATGAAATCAGAATACATTTTTCCTGTTTTAGGTAAATTAGGCCCAAAATTATTTATATTTGCTAAATTCCACAATAACGAGAGGCAGAATATTTTAAGACATTTTTATTACTTTCTGCAAAGTCAAAAATTTACATACACTAAAGGCCACTTTACACGCAACGACATCGCTAGCAATGTTGCTGCCGATCGCCCCCGCCCCCGTCGGTTATGCGTCACGGGCAAATCGCTGCCCGTGGGCACAATATCGTTAGTCCCCGTCACACATACTTACCTGCCTAGCGATGTCGCTGTAGCCGGCGAACCGCCTCCTTTCTAAGGGGGCGGTTCGTGCTGCGTCACAGCGACGTCACACGGCAGCCTTCCAATAGAAGTGGAGGGGCGGAGAGCAGCCGAAAGAAAGACACGCCCACCTCGTTGCCGGAGGACGCAGGTTCGGTGTTGTTCCTCGTTCCTGGGGTGTCACATGTAGCGATGTGTCCCGCGTCAGGAACGACGAACAACCTGCGTCCTGCAACAGCAATGATATTTGGGATTAGAACGACGTGTCAACGATCAATGATTAGGTGAGTAATTTTGATTGTTAGCGGTCGTTCGTACGTTTGACACGCAACGACGTCGCTAACGAGGTCGGATGTGCGTCGCGAATTCTTTGACCCCCAAAGACATCTCGTTAGCGATGCCGTTGCATGAAAAGCCCCCTTAAGAGTACCATGCTTTTAAACAATATAAGACAGCCCATATGATGATGTCATGTCTTTGGAAGCTTCTGATAGGTTTATTGGCAACATCTGAGTTAATAAGAGGCACACCTGATGATGTTTTTCAATGCAAACCTGAAACACACTGCTTCTTTGTGTAGCATCATGGGAAAGTCAAAAGAAATCAGCCAAGATCTTAGGAAGAGAATTGAGGACTTGCACAAGTCTGGTTCTTCCTTGGGTGCAATTTCCAGATACCTGAAGGTGCCTCATTCATCTGTACAAACAATTATACACAATTATGTACAAACAAGATGGGATTGTTCAGCCATCATACTGCTCAGAAAGGAGATGAGTTCTGTGTATCAGAGATGAACATGCTTTGGTCAAACATGTGCTTATCAACCCTAGAACAAAGGCAAAAGACCTTGTGAAGATGCTGGCAGAAACTGGTAAGATTGTGTCATTATCCACGGTGAAACAAGTACTGTATCAACATGGGCTGAAAGGCCACTCTGCCAGGAAGAAGCCATTACTCCAAAAGAAACATAAAACAACAAAACTAAAATTGAACTGTTTGGTCATAATGACCATTATTATATTTGGAGGAAAAAGGGAGAAGTTTTGAATCCTAACAACACCATCCCAACTGTGGGGGTAGCATCATGTTGTGGGGTAGTTTTGCTGCAGGAGGGACTGGTACACTTCACAAAAGAGATGGTATCATGAGGAAAGAAGATTATGTGGCAATACTGAAGCAACATCTCAAGACATCAGCCAGGAACTTAAAGTTTGGGCGGAAATGGGTCTGCCAAATGGACAATGACCCAAAGCATGCTGCCAAACTGGTTACGAATAGGGATGGTCGAACCCGAATTGTAAAGTTCTGGAGCCGTACCTAAAACATTGTGTTCATCCACAAGGTCCCGAACACAGGTTTTCCTGGGAAACCCATGTTACAGTTCAGGTTCAGTTCGGGTCCAGGGGCTGTAAAAAAAAAGCACATTATTAAAAAACATTATGATTATACTTACAGGTCCAGCAACGCTTCCTGAAGACCCACTATCTCCCGGCCGCTTCTGCTTCCAGGTCCAATCATTAACTTCCGGTGGTATTCACTGCTCGTCACTCGTCAGTCTTCAGCTTTTTTCAGCTGTGTTCGAGGTGACATGAGGGTTCACCCGAGTCCATGGCTTAACCATGGACTCAATTCAACTTTGACTATCACTGTCAGCCTGCTTCTCGCTCTGTATAGACACATGTCTATACAGAGCGATGAAGCAGAGCTAACTTTGCTCTCCCTGTGGACTACGTTGGACTAAGGATTTTTTTTATAATAAAGATGGAGTCTCTAAAAAATTTTTTTGTTTTATTTCTAATAAAAACATTTTTTTATGTGTTGTGTTTTTTTTTTTACTGTTTACTAGAAATTCATGGTGGCCATGTCTAATTTGGCATGACACCATTAATTTCGCGCTTAGTACCAGCTGATAATACAAAGCTGGCCCTAACCCCATTATTCCCCAGCGTGCCACTGCCATCAAGGCTGCTGGATGAGCAGAGTAAAGCACCAAAAAATAGCACTTCTGTGAATGCGCCATTTTCTGGGGTGGCTTGGGGCTGCAACTCGCAGCAGGGGAGGCCCAGACAGCTTAGGCCATCCTGCGCTGTGGATTCCAGCCCCCTGCTGCCTGGTTTTACCTGGCTGGCCATCAATATATGGTGGGAGCCCACGCAATTTTATTTTCAAATATTTATTTATACAGTTAAAAAAAAAATATTGGGCTTCTCTGAATTTTGATTGCCAGCCAAAGTAAAGTATAAAAAAGCAAACGTCAAAGGAGGGGGAGGGGTGGAGCAGCTGTGTCATGAGTCCAAGAATGGGATGAGTCATGTAGGGAAAAGTGACTTCCTGTTTCTACATGGAGCAAAGAAAAGAGAGAAAATAACTGGGTAGAAGGGAAAAATGAGCAATTGTAAGTATTCAATGTTATGTAATATGATGACTACAATATATTAATAGGACAAAAACTTTGATGAGAATGCTTTTTGTTTACCATCCAGATCCCCAATACACTTTGAAAACTGATAATATATATATATATATATATATATATATATATATATATATATATATATATATATATATAGTACTGTACTGTATATGTATGTATGTATATATATATATATACATACATACATATACAGTACAGACTAAAAGTTTGGATACACCTTCTCATTCAAAGAGTTTTCTTTATTTTCATGACTCTGAAAATTGTAGATTCACATTGAAGGCATCAAAACTATGAATTAACACATGTGGAATTAAATATTTAACAAAAAAGTGTGAAACAACTGAAAATATGTCTTATATTATAGGTTCTTCAAAGTAGCCACCTTTTGCTTTAATTACTGCTTTGCACATTCTTGGCATTCTCTTGATGAGCTTCAAGAGGTAGTCACCGGAAATGGTCTTCCAACAGTCTTGAAGGAGTTCCCAGAGATGCTTAGCACTTGTTGGCCCTTTTGCCTTCACTCTGCAGTCCAGCTCACCCCAAAACATCTCGATTGGGTTCAGGTCTGATGACTGTGGAGGCCAGGTCATCTGGCGTAGCACCCCATCACTCTCCTTCTTAGTCAAATAGCCCTCACACAGCGTGGAGGTGTGTTTGGGGTCATTGTCCTGTTGAAAAATAAGTGATGGTCCAACTAAACGCAAACCGGATGGAATAGCATGCCGCTGCAAGATGCTGTGGTAGCCATGCTGGTTCAGTATACCTTTAATTTTGAATAAATCCCCAACAGTGTCACCAGCAAAGCACCCCCACACCATCACACCTCCTCCTCCATGCTTCACGGTGGGAACCAGGCATGTAGAGTTCATCCGTTCATCCGTCGCACAAATACATCGTGGTTGCATCCAAAGATATGAAATTTGGACTCATCAGGCCAAAGCACAGATTTCCACTGGTCTAATGTCCATTCCTTGTGTTCTTTAGCCCAAACAAGTCTCTTCTGCTTGTTGCTTGTCCTTAGTAGTGGTTTCCTAGCAGCTATTTTACCATGAAGGCCTGCTGCACAAAGTCTCCTCTTAACAGTTGTTCTATAAATGTGTCTGCTGCTAGAATTCTGTGTGGCATTGACCTGGGCTCTAATCTGAGCTACTGTGATTTCTGAAGCTGGTGACTCGGATAAACTTATCCTCCGCAGCAGAGGTGGCTCTTGGTCTTTCTTTCCTGGGGCGGTCCTCATGTAAGCCAGTTTCTTTGTAGCATTTGCTGGTTTTTGCCACTGCACTTGGGGACACTTTCAAAGTTTTCCCAATTTTTCGGACTGACTGACCTTCATTTCTTAAAGTAATGATGGCCACTCGTTTTTCTTTACTTAGCTGCTTTTTTCTTGCCATAATACAAATTGTAACAGTCTATTCAGTAGGACTATCAGCTGTGTATCCACCAGACTTCTGCACAACACAACTGATGGTCCCAACCTCATTTATAAGGCAATAAATCCCACTTATTAAACTTGACAGGGCACACCTGTGAAGTGAAAACCATTTCCGGTGACTACCTCTCGAAGCTCATCAAGAGAATGCCAAGAGTGTGCAAAGCAGTAATCAAAGCAAAAGGTGGCTACTTTGAAGAACCTAAAATATAAGACATATTTTCAGTTGTTTCACACATTTTTGTTAAATATTTCATTCCACATGTGTTAATTCATAGTTTTAATGCCTTCAATATGAATCTACAATTTTGAGAGTCATGAAAATAAAGAAAACTCTTTGAATGAGAAGGTGTGTCCAAACATTTGGTCTATACTGTATATAATAATATAATACACTATATATACTGTATAATATAATAATATAATATATAATAATATATATATATAATATATATATACATATATATATTATTAATTATTATAGCGCCATTAATTCTATGGAGCTTTACAAGTGAAAAAGGGATGAGCAGTGGTGTACTGGACTGAGGGTTATTGTAGGTTGTAGGCTTGTCGGAAGAGGTGGGTCTTCAGGTTTCTCTTGAAGCTTTTCACGATAGGAGAGAGTCTGATTTGCTGGGGTAGAGCATTCCAGAGAATAGGGGGCACACGGGAGAAATCTCGTATCTGATTGTGGGAATAGGAGATAAGAGAGGAGTAGAGAAGGAGATCTTGTGAGGATCTGAGGATGCATGCAGGTAGGTACTGGGAGACTAGGTCCCAGATGTAAGGAGGAGACAGGTTGTGGATGGCTTTGTAGGTCATGGTTAATGTTTTGAACTGGAGTCTTTGGGCAATGGGAAGCCAGTGAAGGGATTGGCAGAGTGGTGAGGCTGGGGAATAGCGAGGGGAGAGGTAGATTAAGCGGGCTGCAGAGTTCAGGATAGTTTGGAGAGGTGCAAGAGTGTTGTAAGGGAGGCCAGAGAGCAGGAGGTTGCAGTAGTCAAAGCGGGAGATGATGAAGGCATGTACTAATGTTTTTGCTCATTCTTGGTTAAGGAAGGCACGGCTCTGGGAGATATTTTTGAGTTGAAGGAGGTGAAGAGGGCTTGGATATGTGGCTTGAAGGATAGAGCAGAGTCGAGCATTACTCCAAGGCAATGAGCTATATATAATTTTTGGAATCTACTGCTAATGTTATGGCGTTGGCTCCAGCATAACAGATTTTTGCATTTTTTTCTCAAATGATATCACAGGTGGACTACACAATCATCGAAATTGTTGATTTCCTCAACAAGAATTTTAAGTGCAATGATGAAGAGGAATTCAATATAAGGCCAAATGTAGAAGCTAGGTTTAAGCTAGGAGTGCACAACCACTTCAGGTACAAAGGCCAAATTCTCATGTTCTGTCACTCAAGAGGGCCAAAACTAACATTTTGGTTTTTTTTTTTTTTTTTTAAATCTTCTACATATACAAATATATGTTATAAATGCATGATAAGTAGTAACAAAGCAATTGGAATGTGCGCACATGGAATAATAGGAATATTTATTGGAATAATAAAAACAAACACTACTATGTACAGAGTCACAAGCAGGAACAAGGAGATACAAACAGAAGTCAATAGACACCAATCTCACCTCTTTAGTTGGTTACAGCAAAATCATGAAAACTGGAACACACGGGCAAACTTCTTTCTCTTTCAAGGCAACCACGCAGCACCTCGGTTCAAATGCAGGACATCAGAATAAGGCTGGAGCAACACTTTCATGTGACTCATGTGAAGATCGCTTCATATCACCCAGACCGGCTGGTGGCTCTCCTGACAGGAGCGGGTCAGCTTCATGTATCTCTATGAGAGCTGCCGGCCAGTCTGGGAGACGAGTTTAAATCCTTGCGCGAGTGACACATAAATGTGGCTCCAGCCTAAGGCTATGTGCACACGGTGCGTTTTTCTCGGCGTTTTTGCGCGTTTTTCGGGTGCGTTTTTGGCCTCAAAACTGCATGACTTTGCTTCCCCAGCAAAGTCTATGAGTTTTCATTTTTGCTGTCCCCACACAGCGTTTTTTTTCAGCTGCGTTTTTGTGGTGACCACAAAAACGCAGCATGTCAATTATTCCCGCGTTTTTCACTGCGCTTTTCATCCATTGAGTTCAATGGGATGTTGAAAGACGCAATGAGAAACGCAAATAGCTGCGTTTTGGTGCGTTTCTAAGACCAAAAACGCAGCTATAAGCGCAGGAGGTGGGTAGTAAAGTGACGTGTACAGGAAGAGGATTCCTTCTGTCAGTATAGACAGAAGCATGAATCCTCCCGGTACCGTCACCGCCGCGTCCATCTCCCGTCCTGTGCATGTATGCTGCCGTGCGGCGCCATGTACAGGCAGGAGGTGGAAGCGGCTGCGAAAACAAAAGTTAACAGTAGAATAAAAAAAAAAGTTATACTCACCTGTCTGCAGACTCCCGGTGCCATGCCCGCTCCCAGATCCTCTCACGGTATCGCCGCTCACGCTCCGGCTGTGTGCAGTCTCCCCGGGGCAGGACCTTGCTTGCAGGACCTGGCGATGGATCACCTGATGCAGTCACCTGACGCATCAGCTGATCGAGTCTCGGGCTGACGCGGGCGCCCGGCCGGTATCAGCGGATGCGTCAGGAGACTTCATCCCTGATTACCGGCAGCTGCTGCAGCGATCGGAGGGGATCAGACTCCCGCCCCATCGCTCCAGGAGCTGCCGGTAATTCAGCACATAAGTGAGTATTATTTTTTTTTTTTTCTACTGATGCATCTGCTGATTGTATAATCGGCTTTTATACAATCAGCTGATGTGTGATGGGATTCACATCCTTTAACCTGACACATCATCTGATCGCTTTGCCTTCCAGCAAACCGATCAGATGATATTGGATCCTGATTGGACGGCGCGGGACCCTGACCCAGGATTACTGCGGAGAGGGGTTTATTTCAATAAAGATGGAGTCACTAATTGTGTTGTGTTTTATTTCTAATAAAAATATTTTTCTGTGTTGTGTTTTTTTTTTATCTTTACTAGAAATTCATGGTGGCCATGTCTAATATTGGCGTGACACCATGAATTTCGGGCTTAGGGCTAGCTGATAATATACAGCTAGCCCTAACTCCATTATTACCTGGCTAGCCACCCGGCATCAGGGCAGCCGGAAGAGTTGGATACAGCGCCAGAAGATGGCGCTTCTATGAAAGCGCCATTTTCTGGGGTGGCTGCGGGACTGCAATTCACAGCGGGGGTGCCCAGAAAGCATGGGCACCCTGCACTGTGGATTCCAATCCCCAGCTGCCTAGTTGTACCCGGCTGGACTCAAAAATGGGGCGAAGCTCACGTCATTTTTTTTTTAAATTATTTCATGAAATTCATGAAATAATTTAAAAAAAAAGGGCTTCCCTATATTTTTGGTTCCCAGCCGGGTACAAATAGGCAGCTGGGGGTTGGGGGCAGCCCGTACCTGCCTGCTGTACCCGGCTAGCATACAAAAATATGGCGAAGCCTACGTCATTTTTTTTTTTGGGGGGGGCAAAGAAATCCTGCATACAGTCCTGGAAGGAGGATGCTGAGCCTTGTAGTTCGACAGCTGCTGTCTGCTCTCCTGCATACACTATTGGATGGAGGATGCTGAGCCTTGTAGTTCGACAGCTGCTGTCTGCTGTCCTGCATACACTATTGGATCGAGGATGCTGAGCCTTGTAGTTCTGCAGCTGTCTGCTCTTCTGCATACACTAGTGGAGAATGAAGAACACATTGAAGAAGGAAATGACATCAGACCTTTTTTTTTTTTGTTCACTGATAAAAAACGCATAAGGACGCAGTGAGCAAAAACGCAGCAAAAAAACGCACCAAATCGCGGCAAAACGCGTGCGTTTTTTGCCGCGTTTTTTCGACGCAGGTGCGTTTTTGTGCGTTTTTAGCGGCCAAAAACGCACAAAAACGCAGCGTCAAAAAAACGCAGCGTGTGCACATAGCCTAAAAGACATTATTGGCTGCTCTCATTATTCTCTATTGACAGGGAAAGGGTTAATACAATTAAAAAACAAACATAAATAATACATTTCAAATAACATTTGGTGCTGCTTACACAATCTCCTTGACACTGCCCAGGACAAAAGGGCACGTTCTGCAGGGTTCAATGTCTGGTGTAAAATTCTGATCGCTGACCAGTCATATGACCATACTGGGGTTGTTTTTTACTGTATTAGGATCAAAGAGGCCTTTGAATTAGTACTAAAATTATTTTTTCAAGATATGAGAAAAACGGTTGTCATTCGGATGACATACAGACCACTATAGGAATGAAAATCGTCCATTTTTTTCTGGATGAAACGCTGACAATTTTTTTTATGCTTGTGTGAACCCGACTTTAGTCATGTCAAGGCACTACACACTAGAGGTAAAATTGAGCTGAGGTAAACAAAAAACAATATATGATTTAAGGAAACACTCCCATTAAGTATTTTATTCATTAAATGTGTATATGTGCATATAATGTAGTGAGTGTATTAATAAACACCTACAACTGCTCTCTTTTCAATGTACGTCTATGGAGCCTCAGAACGAGGCTCCATAGACTTACATTGTAAAAAAGACTTCTGACTCATGCATACAGCATAGAATGAGCCAACTATTGGCAATGGAGGTGACGTTACTCAAAAGAGGAATGGAACAGAGCTGGACAACACCGAAGAGAGCGAAGG